>NW_006399810.1:8558759-8573746 GCF_000299155.1 Elephantulus edwardii
GTTTTCACAGCTGATATTGAGCTTCTCCAGCGGTTTTTTCCACAGATGTAATCAATCTGATTCCTATGCATACCATTAGGTGAAATCCATGTGTATAACCTGTGTTTATGTTTCTCATAAAACGTATTTGCAATGAATAAGTCATTGATTGTGCAAAATTCAATCATTCTATCTCCAGCTTCATTTCTGTCACCAAGCCCGTGTTTTGCAACTACAGGTTCTTCTTCTCTGTTCCCAACTTTTGCGTTCCAGTCACCCATTGTTATCAATGCATCTTGATTGCTTGTTCGATCTATCTCTGACTGTAAAAGTTGGTAGAAATCATCTATTTCTTCTTCTTTGACTCTGGTTGTTGGTGCACATATCTGAATGATAGTGGTATTCACTGGACTTCCTTTTAAGCGTATGGATAGAATTCTATCATTCAGAATGTTGTACTTCAAGACAGATCTAGAAATTGCTTTTTTAACTATGAAGCAACCCCATTTTTCCTCACCTTTTCATCTCCAGAGTAATATATCATATGGTCATCTGACTCAAAATGCCCCATGCCAGTCCATCTCATCTCTCCAATGCCTAGTATGTCAACATTTATGCTTTCCATTTCTTTCTTAACAATTTCTAATTTTCCTACATTCATGCTTCTCACATTCCATGTTCTAATCAATACATTTCTTAAAACCATGCATTTATTGGGCACTGCAATCCTGAAAATAGTCTCTCCACAGGAGGATAGGCAATCTCCTCCCGTGTGATTAACTGCCTCTCAAAACCCACAGGATGTTTTTATGGGTCAATTCTGACTTGATAGTACACAAGAACAACACCTATTATTTCAGATGAACACCATCTCCTAATTACTTCTAAGTTTACTTCCATAGTCTCTTGTCCAATCTCTTCTCTTTTTATCTGCATTTCCTTTACCCTTAATGAGACACCCATCAGGATGAACCATAACAATGCAATCTGTCCTCTTCAATTGCCTACGTAGACACTTTCAAAGATTCCCACCATCCAAGGCCAGATTCTATTACTCTACTCTTTGTTGTCTTGGTGAATTTCAACATCTCTGATGAACATATGGTTGCTGTTGTTAAATGCGGTCCAGTAGGAACTGACTCACAGCTGCCCCCAACACAGAAGTAGATGCTCATATTTTTACTGGAGAACAACTAGTGGATTTAAACCATATGCCTCTGAGTTGGCAATGAAACTCCTTACCACTAAGCCATTAGAGTTCAGAGTGTTACTTTTGTTTTTGTTGATGGGTGTCATCGAGTCAAGTTATAGCAACCGTATAAATAATAGATTTGAGCCATTTTCTATCCTGTACCATCTTCATCATCTCTAACACACTTGAGCTTATGCTGTGGTAACTGTATCAATCTGTCTCATAGAGTTAAAGCTGTAAAAAAAAAACCAAACTCTGAAATCAACGGAATTGACATGTTTCAACTAACAGATATAGCCCTGGATGTGCTCACCAGTCTATGCCAGAAAATTTTTCTAAGACAATGTGGAAATTATAAAAAATATTAATATTATTAATATAACACGCAAGGAAAACATTACTGGAGAACATCCAATGATAAGAACAGTAAACTGCCAGAAGTTCAAGCTGAGTTTAGAAAAGGCTGTGGTACCAGGGATATCGTTGCTAATGTCAGATTGTTCCTGGCTGAAAGTAGAGAATATCAAAAGAATGTCTTTTTGTGTTTCATTGACTAAGCAGAAGCATTTGACTACGTGAGTCATAACAAACTATGGATAACTTTGATTAGGAATCCCAGAATACTTAATTGTGTTTATATAAGCCTCGACTAAGAAGCTGTTGTCCAAACAGAGCAAGGGAACATCGCACGGTTTAAGATTAAGAAATGTGTGCATGAGGGTTGTATTTTTTTCACACCTGCTTATTCTGTGTACTGAGCAAATCATTTGAGAAGCTGGACTCTATGAAAAAGAACATGGTATAAGGATCGGAGGAAGAACTCTACTACTTCTTAGAAATATTCTTACTATCTCTCTTAGGATTATCTGCCTAGGAAAGGGGGAGCTCAGTGTCCCTTTGCTGTGTTCTCACAGAGCTTTGTATGACCTTCTGTCCATGAATTCACCTTTTTATATTGAAATGACATGCTCAGCATGCCCATCCTTTCTCACACCTAAGAGCAGCTGATTTCTTATTCACACCAATGTCTACTATACAAAACTACAGTATTAGCATATCATAAATGTTAAACTAAATGGGATTGAAGTAAATAAAATCCCCTAACATATTTTTACTAAAGTCTTTTCCAAGAAATCTAGGTGACAAGTAAGTTTTTACACTATTCATGCACAGTAAGTTTTTTGAGAATGATTTCTTTAATAATCAATGCTTACCATTAAGACTTGTTTGAAGGGCAAAGATTTCTATTTCTAATTTTAGTTCATTTCTTTATAACATTACAGTTGTAAAAAAAATGATAGAACCTATGAGATCGGAAAACTTATTGGATAATTATGTGCAGATATATGCCTGGATTTAAATCCGATAAAATCTCCTGTTCATGTCTTTTGGTTTTACAGCACTACATTTAGATTCCTTGCTTGCTTTTGAAAAGTGGAAAAAAGTGAGATGACAAGTGTCTAGAGGCACTAATTTCTGCATTGTCACTAAGCGGATCCCTGCCCAAGGCCATGCAACATCCCAGCATGCATTTTACCACTCCAGCTGCAGAGATGGATTTGCTTTGATGTTCTCAGTTTCATATTTGCTCTGCTTCAGTGAGAAGTCACTTGGGGACTTGCCTCAGATTCTGACACCTCTAAGAGGGAGGCTCACCTTTCTTATCATCAATGATTGTATGTTGGAAATACCAATCTGTTTCCTTTGATTATTCTAGAAATGTATTATTTTTTGCTTTCTTTAAAAAAGCAACACCAAGTCTTTTTTAACAATATCATTAACATTCATGAGTATCGTAGCTATTTTTTTACTATATTTGCCAATGATACTTTGATTTTGTATCTGTATGATTCATGTTTGTTTCATTTTGAGCTTGTTATGAACTGTTCATACTTTGCTCTGCTATGGTTTAAGATATTTTCTCTCTATTAACACCCTCCATTTGTTTTTGGTTTTTTTTTACTTTCATATTAAAACTCCCCTACACTTTAAGATTTTGTGGGAAGGACAGTGGCTGTCTTTTGAAATGTCTTGAAACCAAATACATTCAGGGAAAATTTTGTTCTGAATGTGTTTAATCCCATTGTTTTATATTTTCTTTTGCAAATCTACAATACTTAGCAATTATTCACACAAATTTAAGTAACTTATTAATGTAGTGAGATACATGATCATATAAAAGAGATTTGTAGGCACAGACCACATAACATATTGCTTTGCTGAGCCAAAATATCATGTGTCTCTCTCTGGTGGTTCAAATCCACCTGCCATTCCAAAGAAGATAAATGAGCAGTTTCCTCCAGCCAAGATTTACAGCCTCAGTTTTTATGACACTGAGTTAGTTCACTGAGCATAATGCTTTCTAGTTCCTCCCGTATTCAGTAGTAATTTACAAAATCATTGCTCCTATTCCATTGTGTGAAAGTACCATAATTTCTCAATCCTTTCCATTGTGGTTGGGCATTTGGATTGTTTCCATGTTCTTGTGATGGTGGATAATGCTACTGTGAACATTAGTGAACAAGTCTCTGTTTGTAAATACTGTTATTGTAGAATGAGTATGAGGATCCAAGGGGGAAGCTTAATCATAGCATCACACAAATTTGGTGGGTGAAGGGAAAGATGGGTAAAGGAAAAAGGAAAGATCTGGTGTGGAAAACAATATATACGGATTTTATGAACTTTGTACATAAACGAGTATAAAATAAAATTTAGGACAAATTAAAGAAGAAAAAGAAAAGGACAATGATTAAGTGCTATTTGCATGGCAACACTTCAGACTAAGAGGTGCATAGCAAAGCAGACTGGGATGGGGGGGGAAGGAAATTATCTAACAATGAAAAAAACAACAATATGAGCTAATATGAGGAGATAACCCAAGGATTTTGTTGTTGTTAAGTGAACAAAGGTATAAGAGAGTATTTTTCAGTGTGGTGAGTGTTGTGTCCAAATGTATATGTGTGTACAGCCATCAACAAGTCAATGCACACTGGCATATGTGTAGGAAAATTCTGAAGGGATCTGCAGGTTTAAAGTAGTCTGTATGGTTCTTAAAAATAAATCTGAAATAACGCATTCTACAAATGTTATTGTTGTTATTCTTTTTATTGTTGAGTTCTCTGCGACTCATAGCGACCCTATGTATAACAGCCTTAAACTGTGCTCTATCCTGTGCCAATCTTACTGTCTCCAACATACCTACCCCCATTACTTGTGTTACTGAATCAATCAATCTCACTGAAAGGTCTTCCTCTACTGCACTGTCCCTCTACCCTCCCAAGCATGACGTCCCTCTCCAAGGAGTGACCCCATCTTGCAACATGTCCAAAATATGTCAGACAAAGCTTCAGAATCCTTTCCTCCAAAGAGCAACCTAGTTTCACCATCTCCAGAATGAACCTGTTTGTTCTCTTGGCAGTCCATGGTGTATTCAATACTTTTCTCCAACACAGCAAATTAAAAAAAATTCTCTATATATTTGTTGTTGTTGTTGTTATGTGCCATCGAGTCACTTGCAACTCATAGCGACGCTATATACAACAGCCCCGGAACTAGATGAAGATCATCCATGAGTTTCAATTGACTGAGTAACAGTGAGTTTGAGGGATTTTTTTGCTTGTAGGGTACAAGTTTATTATATATTCGTTGTAAAACCCCAAGTATGTTTTAGTGCCTAAAATTCCTCATGTTCTACATTTTTTAGTTCTCAGTCTACTAGGGAGCTTTGGTGGCCACTGGTTAGAGAGTTGCACTGCTCTGTTGGTTTGAATCCAACAGACGCTCTGAGAGAGAAAGATGTGCAGTCTCTCCTTGTGCAATTTACAGTCTCTGAAAACCTACTGGGAAGGTCAGCTATGAGTCACTTCTGAATGAGTGAGTTGTCTGTCCAGTGAGAAATCATCTTCTGGTTTCTCATTAGCAAAAGCCTTTCCCTGGGCTGTCTTATTTATTATACCATTGCTCTGCAACTTCTCATTTCACAACAGTGATATTTAAGACAGTTCTTTCTGGAGACTTTATTTTTTTTTTTCACTAAATCTAATTGTCCATTCAGAACAGTCTATGACAAGTCAATGTATTTTTTTCTTTAGTTTCTCTTGTCACTTTTGAATTGCAATACACCTCCATACTACTGTATGTGTCCAACTTTTCATTTTTCTAGCAACCATTTATTTACTAAATCATACTACCTCTTCTATGACTGGCTGCTTTACAGCCACCAAGCCTGGACAAATATTCTCTGCCAGACCTCCAGACCTCCCAGACTTCTGGAAGGGTTATGGCTATGGAGGTCTAGACTTGAGAAATCAACTGTTTTTACTGGATCACTGTGTATTTGTTGAGGTTTATGGAATACTTGGAAGATGGGCAAACCCTTTTTTAAGCTATTATAATCTAAAGCTGCTGGAGATAGTTCTGTTGATTTTAAAGACCATTTGACAAAGCACATTAGCTTTGTTACCCTCAAGGACAAGGTCAGGTATTTTGAGATTTCTGAAAGAATACGTTTTCTCATATTCTGATTTCCTCTGCCTTCAGTTGACATTGGATGAATTCTCATGTGATACACTTTGCAGAATGCCTTCCCAGAATAATCCAAGTGCACAGTGGCATGGTTTGCAATATGAGCTATCTTTCAGCCTCACCATGTTAGCAGGCACAGCAAAGATGCACTCTAAGTACACACTAAATGGACATCTTGGCCCAGGAAATGACAATGTCAGCAGCAGAGGCAGCATCTTTGGGAATGAAGGACAGTGATACAAAGGGGGATCAAGGCAGGAAAGCACAGCAAATTGTCCTCAGGGCCTCCCAGCATGCTCTGGTGCTGCCCTGTTGAGTTACTGGCCATTTCCTCATGTTAATAGTTTTCTGTCTTGCTAGCCTTCTCTCAGTGGTATATTTGGAGGTCAATTTCCCGTATCCCAGGTGTCTTACTACATCTTGTGAAATTAAAATTATTTGAAGAGTTTCAAGTAAGCCTCAGCTCTTTAGTGGCATAATGTACTTGACATACTCTCCAGGGGAAAAAACAACAGCAGCTTGCTGAAGGATTTAAAACCTACACAATATGTGTCACTAAGTTGAAATTAAAATTGTTTTTGTTGATCGCCTTCAAGTAGAGCACAACTCATAGAGACCCTATGAACCTGAAACCCCTCTACAACTATTGATGTTTATCAAAGTTCACAGAGTTTCCAGAGGCATGTTGTTTAGGAAGTGAAAGTCACTCCTGTTTCCAAACTTGTCCTAGTATGTTGTTGCTGTTGTTATGTGTTGTTGCGTTGTCTGCAATGTATAGCAACCCTATGTACAACAGCTCTGAACCCTTCGCTGTCCTGAGCCTGTCTCACTAACTCCGACCCACCTACCCCCATTGCTCCTGTTATTGTATCAATCCATCTCATCTGGAGTCTTCCTCTCCTGTGCTGTCCTTAAACCCTTCAGATAATGGTGTCCTTCTCCAAGGAGGGATCCCTCCTGGCCACGTGCCCAAAGTAAGTGAGGTGGAACGTCAAAATCCTAGCCTCCAAACTTTGATAAATGTTGATAGTTATAGAGGGGCTTCAGGCCTTTTGTTCATAGGGTCGCTATGAGTCATGCTTGACTCAAGGGCAATCAACAACAACAACGAGGAGAGACTTGGTTTCACACTCTCCAAGACAGACCAATTTGTTTTCTTGGCAGTCCATGGTATGTTCAAGACTCTTCTCCAGCACCACAATTCGAAATCATCTATTCTTCTTCTGTCGTCCTTAGTCATTGTCCAACTCTTTGAAGCATAACAAGTAATTGAGAAGAACATATCCTGGATTAGGCACACCTTTGTATCTAGGCTGACATCATTGCTCTTCAGCACTCTGGAGTGGTCCATGACAGCAGATTTTACCAGTTCATCTTTTGATTACCTGCCTGCTGGTATTAAGAGTGTTAATTGTGGATCCAAGCAAACCGTAATTGCTAACCTCAATCTCTCCTCCATTTATTATAGTGCTGCCAATTGGCCCAGTGGTGAGAATCTTTGTCTTCTTGATGTTGAGCTTCAATCCATATTGAAGACTACCTTTTCTTGACTTTTTGCAGCAAGTGCTTCAGGTCTTCTTTAGTTTCAGAAAGCAAGGTTGTGTAATCTGCATATTGTAAGTTGTTAATGAGTCTTCCTCCAGTCTCGATGCCACATTCGCCCTTATAAAACTCTGCTTCCCAAATGATCTGTTCTGCATACAGATTGAAAAGGCATGGGAACAGGATGCATCCCTGACACACTCCTTTCTTGATTTTGAACTATGCAGTGTTTCCTTGCTCTGTTCTGAGGACTTCTTGGTCCAAGGGGGTAATCAAGATCTGAATAATGGAGATATATCTATGATTTCCCACTCCTTACTGACTTTAAGTCTGACTCATAGCTACTCTTCTTTTTTTTTTTTTTAATGAGGCTATAAATACTCCTTGTAGGCAAAGATTCTGGGGCTTTGTCTGACAGACTTTGGACATGTTGCAAGGAGAGACAGGTCTTTGGAGAGGGACATCATGCTGGGTAGAGTAGAGGGACAGCGCAGGAGGGGAAGACCCTCTATGAGGTAGATTGATTCAGTGACTGGGGTAATCGGGATGGGTGTGTCAGAGGAAATGCGATTGGCACAGGATAGAGCAGGGTTTAGGGCTGTTGTACATAGGGTCGCTATGAGTCGCAAACGACTCGACGGCACACAACAACAACAACATAAATCTTTATAAAGGATGTCACTGTTTATCCTTCTCCTACAACGCAATTGGTGGGTAGGTTTGAACCAGTGATCTTCAGTTGGCAGCCCAATACATTATCAGTATGCTACCAGGTCTCTTTTGAAAATAACATTTATTTATTGTAAGTTTCTACAATTTTCTTATATATTACCTCTTTGAAGCTGTAAAATAGATCTTTGGATTCATAATATTATAAAAAAGAATAGTAAAAATTGCTGAACTATAATACCAGGAAAAGAATATTCTAATTTTTAGAGAACCTTGTATACCTAAAAATATTTATTCATTTTCTTCTTCTTGAATAGCAGATAACAATTGTCAAAGGGATTTAAGATAATGCTTATTGCTAAAGATTCTGCAATTAAGGTTCCAGGTTATTGTCTCAAAACTTAGTAGTGACTGCCAATGACTACACTATGAGCATAGACACAGACACTAGGAGAGTCGACACAAGGTATAAAGATTGAAAGAAAAGAATTAATAATAACATTGCCCTTATGTGCTTGCTAACTTTAAAAAGAATGGGTGTCATAATTGGTGCAAAAAAATATACATGGAAGTATTAACTGCAAGTGAATAGAAGAAACCACCAAGGACAAATTTGGACTAGAATGATGCAAATAATAGTGACTTGTAGTATTATCCTTAATAAGAATATCCTCTACAACCACTTTTCCCTTCACACAATTTTCCTATTTTTAAATTTCTACCACCCTCTCCCTCCATTCTCATTGCTGTTATCCTACCAAGACTTATTCTATCTGTGTGTAAACCTTTCCTGAGGTGTTTTTATTTTATTTTATACTGGTTTATATACAAAGTTTATAAAATTCGTATATGTTTTTTTCATACCGGATCTTTCCCCTTTCCTTTCCCGATCCCTCCCTCCTCCCATCAAATTGTGTGATCCTATGATTAAGCACCATTTCCCCCCCTTGAATCCTTGTACTTATTCTACAGAAATGGTCTTATACAGTATTTGTCTTTATGAGATTGAGTTTTGTTCACTTGGCATAATTCTTTCCATTACCTCCCATGTTAAGTAATAATTTACAAAATAATTTTTCCTGTGTGATCCATAGTATTCCACTGTGTGACTGTACCATAATTTCCTGAGACTTTTAAAAATAGTAGTTTTACACTATAATTAGCTTTTTATGTCTAGCTTATGTTACTGAGCAGAATTTAATCTAGATTCATTCATGTTATGCAGTATTTCACTAATTCTTGATCATTCTTATAGTAATGCACTATGTTGCATCCAGGGAAAGTCATGGTGGTCCACTGGGTAAAGATTTTCACTGTCAAACCAAAGGCCGATAGTTTGAATGCATCACCTGTTCCTTGGAAGAAAAATGGACAATCTCCTCCCTTGTGATTTAAAGCCTTTGAAATCTCATTAATGAGTCAGCTATTAATCAATTCTGACTTGATGACAATGAATGAGTGAGTGATCACCAGGAGATATCTTCTAGTCTTTACGTAAAATTATTCAGTCCAAATGTCCAACTACAACTGAATAGATTGAGAAATTTCAGGACATTCATACATGGAATATTATGCAGCACTCAGGAGCAAGAATTTTGAAAAATACTGCATTACTTGGGTGAGACTTGAGAACATTATGCTGAGTGAACCAATTCAGTCTCATAAGAACAAATCATACATAAGACCATTTTTTTAATAAAAATATGAGGATAACTAGTAAAACATGTATGGAGATCCAAGGGAGGAAGGGGTAGGAAAAGAGGAATGAGGATGGGTAGGGACAAAACTACATGGTTTCACAGTTTGGTGGGTGGAGGGAGGGAGTGAAGCAAATGGGAAGGACCTGAAAAGACTCTGTAATGATGGGCAAGGTACAATGGCGATTGATTTTATAAAACATAATGCATGGAAATGATTGTATAAAATACAATATGAATGAAGAGTAGTGTGAAACACAATGTATATGAACTTTGTAAGCAAACCAATATAAAATTAAATATTCAGAGAAAAAAATGTGACTTCTATCCAACTTGCTCGACATTTTTTTTCTTTTTTAAAAGCTAAAGCAGCTTTATTAAGGGGGCTGCTGGATGGGATTCCGTGGTCTGGAAAGAGATAGATGAGGGGGAAACTGTGCCCTAAGATGAATTGGGGCAGGTTTTTATAGTAAGAGTCTTTAGGGAGGGAAGGAAGGGACACTCCATTGCGGTTTAGCCAAATGGATGAGGCAATTCACTCCTTCATTGACATGTTGATATTTTTTGAATCCTTCATTCTCCTCTTAGACCTTGTTCTGGGCCTGTCATCCCAGCTTCTTTAGTGAGAAAAAGGGCAACATATCTTTATTCTACGTATTTCCTGATGAGCAGGGGCAAAAATCTGGGGCTCAGAGGCTGGATTGGGTTGGCCTGGGACCAGTAGCCAGGGGAGAATATGGATGTCACAGCAGGTGGTTCAAGTTATTCGTTTCTTTTACCCTATGAATTAAGAATTCAAAAATACAAGGAGAAATCAGTAACAATATAAAGAGCTACTTAGGGTTCGGGATCTGAGTGAGATGAAGAGTACTGGGGTCCACCATTTGAGAGGTGTAGGAGGACTGCTCAGTGAGAGTAGCATGTTTGACCTGGGAAAGGTGGTGCTAATAGGGGTTATTTATGTCCTTAACTATCACTCAGCATTTATTAAGCTGAAGGAACTGAAGAGCAAATTCAAGCCTCAAGTTGCAATACTTAAGGATGCTTTGAGGAAAATATTAAAGGATACAGGAAGTATTAAAAGAAGATGAAGGGAATATACAGAGTCATTTTACCAAAAGGAACTGGCTGAGGCAGAAGAATTTCATGAAACGGGTATATACAAGAGCCTGTGGTGACGAAGGAATAATTTCAAGCTGCTCTGAAGGAACTAGCAAGAAATAAGGCCTCAGAAATTGATGGTATACCAATTGACATATTTCAACAAACAGTCGCTGCCCTGGATACACTCACTAAGTTGTGCCAAGAAATCTGGACGACAACCAACTGGCCAACTGACTGGAAGAGATCCATTTTTGTTCCTGTTCCAAAGAAAGGTGACCAAACAGAGTGTGAAAATTATTGACCAGCTTGCTCCAGACACCCTGTGAACTTGGAGAAAAGATGAAAGCTTTGCATTCAAGACTTTCGTTCATGGGGTCACTGTGGGTTGTTTACAACTCTATGGCACTTAACAACAAGACAGCAAAATCATTAATATCACATGCAAGCAAGATTCTGCTAAAAATTATCCAAAAACGACTGGAAGAGCACATCAACAGAGAACTGCCAGATGTATAGGCTGAGTTTAGAAGAGACCATGGTGCTAGGGATAATATACCTAATGTCAGACAGATCTTGGCTGAAAGTAGAGTACCAGAAGAATGTCTATCTGTGTTTCATGGATTATACAAAGGCATTTGACCTTGTGTATCACAACAAACCATGGCTAACTCTGAGAAGAATGGGAATCCCAGAATATTTGATTGTGCTTATGTGAAACCTGTACTTGGGCCGGGGTCGGGGTGGGGTGGGTGGGGCGGGGCAGTCATCAGAACAGAGCAAGGAAACACTGCATGCTTCAAAATTGGGAAGGATGTATACCTGGTATAAATCTTATCTCCAAACATTTTCAATCTATATGCAGAACTTACCATCTGGGATGAGAAGGAATGTGGCATCAGGATTGGAGGAAGATTCATCAACAACCTGTGTTTTACAGATGGCACAACTTTGCTTACTGAAACTGAGGAGGACCTGAAACACTTGCTGCAGAAGGTCAAGGACTATAGCCTTCAATATTAATTGAAGCTCAACATGACAAATACAAAGATTCTCAACAGTGGGCTGATTGGCAGCATCATGATGGACAGTGAAGAGATTGTTAACAGCTTCAGCTCGTTTGGCTCCACAATCAACACTCTTGGTACCAACAGTCAGGAAATTAAAAGACAAATTGCATTGGTAAAGTCTGTTGTCAGAAACCTCTCCAGAGTACTGAAAAGCATGTGAGTCTGCAGACTAAGGGGTGCCAGATCAAGCCATGTCATTGCGATTACTTATTATGCTTCAAAAAGCTGAAAAAAATGACTAGAGATGATAGTTGGAAAATTGATGCTTTTAGGTGTGGTGCTATAGCATAGTATTGAATGTATCAAAGACTGCTAGGAGAACAAACAGTTTCATCCTGGAGAGGGTGAAAGCAGGCTGATCCTTGGAGGCAAGGATTCTGAAGCTTCGTCTGATATGCTTTGGACATGTTGCAAGGAGGAACCAATCCATGGAGAGGGACATCATACTTGGGAGGGTGGAGAGACAGCACAAGAGATGAAGATCCTCATTGAGATGGACTGACTCAGGTCTGACGCAATGGGCGCAGATGTGTCAGAGACAATAGGGTTGGCTCAGGATAGAGCAGGGTTCAGAGCTGTTGTACTTTGTGCTGTTGTACTATCAGTTACAAACAACTCAGTGGCACATAACCACAACAAAATTTACTATTCAACATTGTTATGCAAGAACTGTTAATTTAAAATAATCCAAGAATGCTTACAAGTCAAGGGAGGGGATCCAAGACCGCCTGTTTAAGTTCACAATCCAGAAACTCCACTCTTGAATTTTTTAAGCCTCTGGTTTTTCAACTATAATGTAGGGACAATAATTCAGTATTTGCTATTTTCATGCCATTTTATATAGGTTTTTTTTAGGTAACTCAGAGAAATTGCTTTATATGGTACTCTTGGTAAATGTTAGGTGTCATCACCATTGAATCTATAGGCAAAGCGCATTTGTGAAACTCCTCCACGCTGGTGACATGGGATGTGAAAGAGGAAAGTCAATTTGTGCTTGGTTGGACAGAAATATACTCCGCAGTGCACACAGATCTGGATCATTCTGGGAGACTATGACCTGTGGCAGGATTTTGCATTAAACCATGTTCCACTTTAATTTTTATTTTTTTTAAAGTTGGCTGAATAAAGAAACTTAGGACATGCCCTTGGCTGAAGACGATTCCTCCTCTAAGCTACAAAATCATGTCCTTCAACTGAAAGACATTTAAAAGGAGGTGAAGGATGCTTGGATTGCAAACCTTAAAAGCTGATTAAATGCTGGTAATCAATGGAGGAAAAAATATTGCAGTCAGAGTAGTCTCAAATTTTAAAATAAAATACACTCAACCAAAGTGCATAGAGCACACAAAACTAGGAGGAATTGCCATGAAATAGTGAAGAAGCAAGAGTCAAATATATCTCTAAACCCCAGAAAAGGAGATTGAGAGCACAGAATAGAGGTAAAAATCCTAAAACTTCACACTTTTGAGATCAGAAAATTTAGTGTTAGCTCAATGCATTGAAATAAGAAAAATCCTGCAGTTTTTAGATTAATGATAAAATTTTAAGAAGCTATAGTTCAAATTTGAGCCAGGGAATTAAAAGACTAATTGCATTGGTAAAATTTGCTGTCAGAGACTTCTCCAAAGTACTGAAAAGCAATGATGTCAGTCTGGAGACTAAAGTGTGCTTAAACTAGGCCATGATCTTTGCAATCACTTACTATGTGTCAGAGAGATGGAAAAAGGCTAGGGAGGATAGAAGGCAAGTTAATGCCTTTGAGCTTTGGTGCTGGAGAATAGTCTTGAATATACCATGGACTGCTAGGAGAACAAACAAGTTCATCCTGGAGAGGGTGAAGCCAGGCTGCTTGTTGGCAGCAAGGATCCTGAAGCTTTGTCTGACATACTTTGTACATGTTGCCAGGAGGGACCAGTCCTTGGAGAGGGACATCATGCTTGGGAGAGTGGAGGGTCAGCACAGGAGAGGAAGACCCTCTATGTGATTGATTGATTCAGTGACTGGGTAACGGGGGTAGGTTTGTCAGAGCCAATAATACTGGCACAGGATAGAAAAAAAAGATTGGCACAGGATAGAGCAAGGTTTAGGACTGTTGTTCATAGGGTTGCTATGAGTCTCAGGAGACATGACGGCACATAACATCAACAACAAAAACTGTTCAATACATACTGCACACTGGAAATCTGCTTAAAAGATACAAAATTTGTCTTCAAATGTAAAAGTTAAGATTAAATGGTGAAACGAACCAACATTCTATTCCCTAGACTGACCTCGAGTGCATGAAAGGGAACTCTTGTGGCTTAGTGCTAAGGAGTCATTTTGCCCATACAGTGCAAATCAACCAGCAGCTCCTTGAGAGAAAGATAGATTACTCTTCTTCCTGATTTTGACTACAGACTTTTTTGTATAAAGGAAAGAACTTGGATTTTGGATTTAGACTATGGGGTGAACTAGCTACAGGAGTGGCTGGTGGATTTGAACTTAGGCCTTTGCGTTAACAGTGCAACTCCTTGTGGAAGGAGGAATGCCACATGTACTACTACTATGTCATGTGTACAGGGGAGGGTTAAGGGCAATGGAGACTCACATTAACTTACTTCATATTTCAGAAGTGCTTTCTGTGTAGCTCCAAAATAAAATCTTATAGGAACTATTAAGTAAAAATAAGTTATATTTGGGGACTAATGTAAGAAATTATGGTGCTGTTGTTGTGTGCTTTTGAGTCAGAACCAACCCTTAGTTGACTCTCCAGTGGGTCACAGGACTTTCAGTGGCTATTTCATCACATGGGAGAAGTTTGCTCACCCTTCTCCCATGGAGTAGTGGGTGGATTTCAACCACATGCCTTTGGGAATGCAGTGAAGCTTTTTACCCCTAGGCCACCAGAGATAGTCCACCATGCCATGACTACATTTTCAGACAGTCAAGAAGCATCAACAGAGGGATAGAGCCAGAATGTCCACTTGCCACAGTATACACAAAAGTGACTCCTGTGTTGCAAGGGAAGTTGGACTTTAAAACTACTAAGGTCCTTTTCAACTAAGTCCCAAATGTCATGGGCACATAATTGTATCATTCCCACTGCCACCTAGCTCATTTGTCTAGCGCCTCAATTAATGAATAAACTCAACAAACTAAATGACCTTTTAAAAAATTTATTTTTAATTTAGTTTGTTTATTTTTCATTTCAATGAACATCTACAGAGATTTTGG
>NW_006399810.1:8584586-8590735 GCF_000299155.1 Elephantulus edwardii
ACATCATGCTTGGGATGTTGGATGGACAGCACAGGAGAAAAGGGCCCTCGATGAAATGGATTGATTCAGTGACTGGCATAATGGGGGCAGGTGTGTCAGAGACCATGAGATTGTGAGATTGGCACAGGATAGACAGGGGTTAGGGCTGTTGTACATAGGGTCTCTATGAGTCACAGGTGACTCAATGACACATAACAACTACTACTACTACTACTACTACTACTACTACTACTACTATTACTACAGCAACTCTATAATGGGCACAATGCAAGGCTCTGTGGGTACAAATGTGGTTTTAAGGCATCTGTCTAGTAGCTTTGGGAGTTAAAGAGCATTATCCCCAAATCACAGTACCAGAAACCACATCCTGAAGAGATTCACACACCTGCAGATTTCTACTTTCAAGAAGTGCAAACTTGAAATAAAAAAACAAGCCAAATCATAAGGCCTCAGCCACGCCCCCTGTATAGCCTCCCAGCCAGGCAAAGGCAAGACAGGGCCCATCTCCTGGCTCTACAGATTTTTCCTAATACCTGAGATGCTTGATAGGTATTAGAGAGGAAAGAAGGGGAGCATCCAGGAGGTAAAAGTCAGGTTCCTGTAAAGTTTAAAAGTGAATCAACAAATAAAACCAAAACTAGCTCCCCATGTAGTCAACTGAGACAGGGACTCCGCCTGTGTCAAAGTGAACATGTGCTCTGCAGAATTTCCATTGACTGATCTTTCAAATGATCAGCAGATACTTTATTCCAACGTGCCTCTAGTTGAACCCTCAACTAGGCTAACTAGTGCTAACTTTGTGTTAGCACTTGAACACATGGAATATTTCCACCACCCAGGAATGTCTTTGCACCTATGGTGTGGAGAAAACACAAAGACTTAGGACACATAAAGATATTAAAAAATCTTAGAGCCATGAACTAATGGAGAAAAGAAATTGAGGTCAGGCAGGAGCAAGCAGGACTATGGGAGGGGAGAAGGAAAGAAAATGCATTCTAAAAGGAACATATTATATGAAACTCAAGTTTGATCCAAGTCAATATAGAATATAGAAGGAAAACCCATCCAGAGAGTCTCCTCTCTCATATCGTTGTCATGGAGCTGGACACAACTCATAGTTGACCTTCCTGCAGGGAGGAGAATATCCACCTTTCTCTCCAAGACCTGCTGGCGGATCCGACCGACAAGAGAGGCCATGTCTGAGTTAGCAGTGGAACTCCTATGAACTATGCCACCTTGGATCCCTCATCCAGGGGTGTTGATAGATGCTATCAAGTTCACCACAACTCCTAGTGACCCTATGAACAATGGCTTTGAATCTTGCTCTATCCTGAGGCAACCTCATCATTTCTGACACACCTGACCCCTTTGACACAGTCACTGTGTCAATCCATCTCATCCAAAGTATTCCTCTCTTCCTCTCCTCCTCCACCCTTCTCTAAGGACTGATGTCCTTCTCCAAGGACTGATCCCTCCTGGAAACATGCCCAAAGTATGTGAGACAGAGCTTCAAGTTCCTCACCTCTAAAGAGAAACCTGATTTCCTTTTCTCCAGGACAAATTTCTTTGTTCTCCTGTCAGCCCATCCAAACAGCAAGAGATCCTGAGACTAAGATTCTAAGTAGCCAATATTTTATAATAAACTGCTAAGAAAAAGACCTGGCCTCCATACCTGGAGCAGCTAGAAAATTAGTCAGGGCCCTATGCATCACTGAATAAGGCTCCAAGGATCAAGCCAAGGAAGCAGGAGATAGGTACTGATGTAAGCTGTGGAAGGACATAGGGACACAAGTTAGCAAGACTGAAGTTGCTTATTAATGCCATTTTCTCTAGATGGGATTTTACGTAAACTCTATGCAGCTGAGCATGTGTGAGAAGGAGTCAGTGAGTCTAATTGGGAGGCATGGTGGCAGTAGCTCTGACTGAGGCTTCCACTTTGTCTTGAAATTAATGAGTGTAACTCTAAGACTAAAATGAGGATCATAATAGAAACCCAACGATCATCAATTAAATTTCATTTTCAAAGGCTACTTTTGTGTGACCTTTCCTTTCACAACTCAGATAAATAAGAATGTAGCATTTCAAAATACTTCTCTCAGAGTTTCCTTGGCATAGCTTTCCCAGCACCCATAAGCCTTTGTTTATCACTTGTTAATTAGTTGTCAAGAGAATCAGAGGCAGACAGAGGTGTTTTTTTGTTTTGTTTTTTTTTTTGTTTTTTCCCTCCAAGTGTTAGTAGCTGACGTTGATTAAAAATCAATCAGAGATTAGGCTAAGATATCTTTCTCTGAAGTAATTATACAAGTCGATGGGGAAATGTGTTTAGATTTTGGAAGATTCCATTTCCAGGCAACTTTGAAGATGACATCATTTCCATGAAGTCAACACTTTGAGTCAGAAAACAGATCCAAAAATAGAAAACCTTTTGCTGAGGGGCTCTGTGCTGCCAGGATTTAGCAGATGTCTTCTGGTCCTGGCTCAGTATCCCCAGATATTTTCAAAAGTGAAAAGGGTGAGCATCAAGTGAGCAGCAAAGCCTGAAGTGACTGGAACCGCAGGGGGAAATATCTCCAGCCTGATTAATCCTTTAATCCATTTTCCAGGTCAGGGCCACCGTCAGCAGAAGCCTGCCTGTGAGAGGGTGGTGAGTTTTCACCAGGCCTCCTCAAACAGCCACAGGCATGCACTGGACGCCAGGTCCTGGCTCGCAGCATGAGGCGAAGGCACGTGCCAGACCCACAAGCTTCCTTTTGCCTGCTCTCTACTGTAGCTTGACTGAGTCCATGACAAAGCAGAAGAACAGAGAAGCAAATGTGGTGAAACTCCTTCTCACATCACATGCTGTTAGAAGGGGACAGTCCTTGGAGAAGGAGAACACACTTAGAAAGGTGAAGGGGTCAACATAAGAGAAACGCCCATGACAAGATGAATCGACAAGATGACAAGATGGTGAGAATGGCACAAGGCAGTACAGGGTCCAGATCAGCTTTGACAGTGTTTCTGTGAGTTGCCATAGTCTTGACAACAATTTCTGCCCAAGAACATGGGTTGACATCTGACTGCAGCAATGGACTTACACATGTCGGCAGAGTACGAGGATGGAGCAGGATAGGGTGAGGGTGTAATCTGTTATTCACATGGTCGCTATGAGTGGTAGTCAACTTGATGACACAGAACAATTTTTGCCCAGCAGCGTGTGCCTAGGAAACTCTGGTGGCCTAGTGTTAAGAAGCTGACTGGCAATCCCAGAGGCGTGCAGTTTGAATTCATCACCTGCTCTGTGAGAGAATGGGCAATTTCCTTCTGTGTGATTTAATGCTTCTGAAAACCTGCTGGAGGATCAGCTATGGGTCAGTTTTGACTTGATGGCTCACAACATCAGCAAATGCAACATTTGCCTTTTTCCTTCTAGTGCCTGAAGGTCTCGTTGGGGTTAATTAGACCAGCCAACTTGTTCAGTGTAGAATTCCCTCAATGCACACTAGAAACCAAACTTAACATACAGCCATGAACCTCACTTACAGCCACAGCTTTTTAAACTGTGAGTCTGTAGCATGCTAGGACAATAATGAGATCAAATATTCCATTTGGTGTGTTCAAAAATGGTACACCACATAAATGAATATTCTCCTATAATCAATCTAGATAGTAAGTGCTGGCAGGCAAGGACGCCAGAGGGCCATAATGAAGTTCCTCAAGGACTAGCTCTGGTTATGCTTTGGAGGATGGACAGGAATTGAAGAGATACTCAAGATACTCAATTCTGATTAAAAGACAGAAGGAGCTGAGCTGGAATGCGGAAAAGGTAAGTGCATGCTCAGGAAACAAAACTAGAGGTTCTTTTCAGTCCCTGAATGATACAGTTTGTGCTTTATTGCTAACATAAATGTTGGTGGTTCAAATCCACTCAATGCTGCTTCCATTAAGATTGTAACCAATAAAAGTCAGTTCTCCTCTATAACACATAGCTTCTCTATAAAACATAGTTGATAATACATCACCTTGAGTTGGAGCCAACTCCATGGCATGGAATAGTCCACAAAGTGGACGTGGTGCTCTGCTGTTGTTTTTCTTGTTAGTTGTTAGTTCCGATTTGTGGCCATCCCATGTGTGGCAGCAAAATGTTGCCCAGTGCTCTGACACTCCCTGAGTCATTGCTTTGCTGGCATCTCTTGTTTTGGGCACTGTGTGTTTTGAACACCTTCCAGCCCCGGAGGCCATTTCCCAGCTCTGCTGTGACCTACAGGGTTTTCATTCGCTGACTTTCTAAAGGAGATTGGCAGTACTTTCTTCCTAGTTTGGCTTAGTCTGGAAGTTCCATTGCAACTGTCTGCCAAGTTACCTTGCTGGTGTTTGAAATTAGGGTATAGCAGCCAGCATTAGAGAAACATATGAGCCACAAATACATTTACAAAATGATCAATGAGTGGCAAGCTGGGGCCATTTCTACCCTCAAATGAATGAGAGTTGCTATCATGTCTGCAGACACTTTCCAAACCTAAGGTGCTCCCTCAGTTCATAATGAGCTCAAACCAACCTAGCATGTCTTGAAGCCCATGATCAGAAGGAAGCTACAGTCCATTAAGGTCAGGTAATCGCCCAGCCACTTCATTGCTTCACTGGGTTGGTTGCATTGCTTAGGGAGATTTTTAAAGACGGTGACATAACCAGCTGCAGAGATGTCAAAAGGCATCAGAAAAAGGATCCATCATAGGAATTGTTATTAGACTACTATTTGTACTGCCTGGTGCAAAGCACAGATTCCACTATGAACACAAAAGAGCTGCTGGAGGCTTCCTGTGTCTCCCTAATAGGTGTCCTAATAGTCATCTGAAGGGGGCAGTTCCACTTACTGCACACAAGGTGGAAAAACGTTGGACTTCAGTTCTGGTTTGGAATTCCATGCATCAATTTGTATCAAAAGCCTTAAACCTTAACTTGGTTTTTTTCTCAACAGAAGTATAGGTTGCAAAAGTATCAGCTCTTTTGGTTGTTAGTTTTGATTTTGCACTGTCTCAAAGGCAAAGCCAGATGCTGGTGGAAAATCAAAATTTGACCACATGTAAAGGAAAAGTGTCTTTTATCTAGATTGTGTTACTTTTAGGAAAAATACTGGTTTTATTAATCAGAAAGACAAAAGAATGCAGAAAGATGTTTTTAAAATTCCGGCGACTAATTCCTGATCAATAAAAGACCGTGTTTGAAGGTGACTTTAATGTCTTCAGTGAGACTCTTGCCAGAGCCATTAGTTATTAAGAAAAGGAGGTCAGATTAATCTGCAGCATTTCAAGGTGATTTCCACTGTATAGATGACAAAAGACAGAGAAAGTGCCTGGGTCCCAGGGCACACATCCCGGAAGGGACCTCAGAATCTCCCGAATTCCCTCCTTCCCTGTGGAGCACACTCTTGTTCCAGAGACTTCGGATAATGAGGAAACCCTGCCTGCTTCCTTTCTTGAGTTCCAAGCACTCTGCTGCAGAGTTTAGTCCTCCAATCTCAGACCTCTAACTCCTACAGATTTTCAGATCTTGCTTCTGACCTTAGACCAAGACTTAATGTCTCCTGATGCATCTCAGTTACCTGACCTTAAATAAAGAAACAAAATTAAAACCACAGCAAAAGAGTCAACTTCAATTAGAAATTACAGGCCAGAGTAGAACTGCCTCCTCCAGGTGTCTAAACCCTGCAGACTCAGACTCCAGAGCAGCTGGTGGGTCAGAACTGTTAATATTCCAGTGATCACTCACTAACTTAACCCACTAAACCACTTATTGTTCTAGAGTGTCGTAGACTCAGAACCAACCCTTCAATGACATGTAACTGACCCTCCAACGGCTTCTCGGGGGCAGTAAATCACACAGGATGATGCTGCCCATCCTCTCCGAAGGAGCAGCCCATGGATTCAAACTGCTTGCCTTTGGGATTGTAGTGAGTGAAGTTTCTTACCATTAGGCTACCAGACCTTTCCACTACAGCTCTGTTGTTGTTGTTGTTATGAGCCGTCGAGTCAGTAGCGACCCTATGTACAACAGCCCTAAACTCTGCTCTGTCCTGTGTGTCTCCGACACACCCATCCCAATTACCCCAGTCACTGAATCAATCCACCTCATAGAGGGTCTTCCCCTCCTGCACTGTCCCTCCACCCTCC
>NW_006399810.1:8590835-8595982 GCF_000299155.1 Elephantulus edwardii
TACTCCTACGATAAAAGTATTGCCCTAAAATATAATACTTTTAGACTATTCTCTCCCCCATAGACTTCAATGCCGTAAACATATTCACGAGGACAGTCCACAAATTGGGGATTTTTTTGTTAAAGTATTACTTCATAAGGGAGCTCTGTGGCCTAGTGGGTGGGAAGTTGTGCTGTCAACAAATGGACAGGTGGCTCTACCTCACCAGCTGCTCTGCAGGAGAAATATAGACAATGTCCTCTCATGAGATTTGCAGCCTCTAAAAACCTGCTAGAGGATCAGCTATGAGTCAGTTCTACTCTACGGCAATGAGTTTGAATTGATAGCAATAATAGAATTTTTTAAGTCTTATTTTTCCCTTTTAACCATGTTCTTCAGATTGAAAATTCATTATTGGAGACTTCCTCCTTTGAATTAACTCTTGCTGTTTTGTTTGTTTTAAATGCATGTTCATAACAGTGTAGATTTCCCTAACCGACTAGATTCTGGAAGAAAGCGTCAGAGTTTAGCATCAATAAGACACTGGATAGATGGATCTGAGTTGTATATTTGCAAAGCTGACACTTTTTGAGGAAAGAAGACCTCAGACTCTGCAGAGACCATATGTGAACTTGGGACATCTTATGAGTTTGGGGTTGGTAACAGACAAGATGACAACTATCTCAAGGGGGATAAGAAGCTCCACCTAAAACAGATTTTCCCCTCACATGCTTGTTTCTCCACACCACACCACTGATTTCTATATTGCCCTACATTAGTGGAAATGGACCTATTTTGCTGGCCTCTTCATTTATTCTACTTCTTTGCTGGCTGTGTACCTCTGCCTCATCTACAAAAAGCAATCCTTACTGAAGAGCTGAGAGTGTTAATTCAGGGGACAGAATGTGAGGAGGAAAAGAGGAAGTAACTCCCTTCACTTCCCATTAATGTCAGACCATGATTTTTCTCAAGAGGCCCTGGAGGAGGCAGTAAGCCCCCTTTAATCATATTAAAATATTGTTCTGGGACATATTTAACAGCCATCAAATGTAATGAGTCCTAAGATATGAAAATGGAGGGTTTAGTGCTATAAATGGCTAGTCATTAGCCATCCCTACATTTTAATGATAGATGTGTCTCTTACTTAAAAAAAAAAAAAAGCAGAGGTTATACTTAAGATGGTGACAATAAAAAGAATATTGGTGTTACACCTAAAGGTTAAGAGAGAGACCTTCAGTAGTTGGGATTTCAAGGAGAGAATTAAGTGTGTGGAATAGCTACATGAATTAAGTTCAATCTATCTAAACAAATGGCATTGAGAATGAACAATGTGGCACACACTTCACCAAGTTCCAGGTTCTCAAAAATTAATAGGTCCCTACCCTCAGGTCACGTGAGCAACATGATACGTGCCTGATTGATTTGGTGAAGCATGGGATTGCAGTGAAGGAGATGGTGTGAGATGCTGAACAGTAACAAAAGTAACAGAAGACAAAGGTCATTTGTGCTTTATGTGGCATATAAAAGAAGACATTTAAAAGGAGAATCATAATAATTATGGTTGTATGCCACGAGCAGCTGCTGTAGAGTTGACTCAAGCTCATCCCATGTGTTCCAAAAGACAACTAAATTCTGTAAGATTTTTAGTAGCTGAGTTTTTAGAAATAGATCACCAGGTCTTTCCTCTGAAGCACTAGAACCTCAATTCGTTCCACTAATAGGCAAACTTAATTGTGTGCATGTAGGAATTTCACTTTAAAGCCTGTTGCTGCAGTCACTATGCCAGTCCATCATATTGAGAGTCTTCCTCTCTTTCACCTTTTCTAGCATGGTATTGCTCTCTAAAGACTGACTCATCTTAAAAATGTTCCCAAAGTAAGCAAGACAAATTTTCATCATCCTTTCCTATCGGGAGCACTCTGGCTATACTTCCTCCAAGACAGATTTGTTTATTCTTTTGACAGTCCACGGGATGTTCAGTACTCTTTACCAAGACCACATTTCAAAGACATTGATTCTTCTTCTATCTTTGTTATTCATTGTCCACTTTTTACATGAATAGGAAGCAATTGAAAAAATCAGGGGCACCTTAATTTTTAAAATGATAATCTTTCTCTTTAAAGCTTTAGTGAGATTCTCGAAATCAGACGTCCCCAGTGCAACATATTTTTTGATGTCTTGATGCCTTCTACCATGGATGTTGATTGTGGATCAGGCAAAATGAAATTATAATTATAATTACAGTTAATATTTCTAGAGATTTAAAAGCAACCTTGGTGACATAATGGATAATGTATCCATCTGCTATTGAAATCATTGACAGTTCAAATCTACCAATAGCTGCATAAGAGTAAAATGAGCAGTGCACTCCTATCAACATTTACAGACTTGAGAATCCGGTGGAGAGAAGGAAGTAGCTCAAAAACAATGGGCTTGGTATTTTGTAATGGATGTTAGTCAATGTGCTAAGATTTCCTACACTTTTTCCTAATTAGTTTTTATAAAGAGTCTAGGAGGGATAGACTATCAACATCTCCACTCAAGAGAGGAGACAAAGGAAGCTTAAAAGGGTTAGGAATTTGTTCAGGTTTACATACCTGAGAAGGTGGGCAGCACAGACTTTGAATCCTAGCAACCTTGTGCCAAAAGCCATCTCTTTAACCCTTTTTCTGTAATGGTCCCTACTTGAGCTAAGTCTTGCTGGATAACTAAATATTTTGCCAGGTTGACTAGCTAAGGGTCAGGTACAGCATGCCTAGAAGTAGGAAAAGAAGGGGTGAAAAGACAGATACCAGAAAGAACCTGTGAGTTTAAGAAATTATCTGTAGCTTACTCTCATGCATATTTGGTGAAATAATGGAGCAATTAAAAGGAAAACAGTAATCTATTTCTAACTATGAAGGTGTTTCTATGCGAAACTAAAAGGTTTGGATTGTATCCCACAAGTGTTAGAAGGATGTCACTGCAGATTTCAAATAATTAAGTCACAGTCTCAAAACTGCAGTTTAAATGGTGACACTGAATGTGAGAGGAGAGAGACTCAAGGGGAAAAAGTCAAGAATAACTGTCATAATTCAAACAAGGGAGCATGAGAGGCAGATGATTTGAAATCTGCTTGGAAGGAAGTTGGTAGGATCTGATGTGTGGCAGCAGGATGGGACTCTGGCAACGTCCATAACGAGTTGCATGGTAAGCTAATGGCAAGGCTTCTCTGGCTGGTGAGCCACTGATTTTGTTATGGCTTTATTGTAAGTCATTATATTGGTCAAAACTATTCTTAAATAAGGCCATTGACAAATGTGGATGCTAAAATGACAACATATATTTTTCGAGGATACACTTTAATCCATAAACATGCATAAAATAAAATGCCCACTATATAATGTGAGAACGATGAATGTAGGGAAATTAGATATTGTTAAGGAAGAAAAGAAACACATAAATATTGACATAGTAGTAGGTATCGGCGAGATGAGATGAACTGACATGGGGCATTTTTAATCAAGATGATCATGTGATCTACTATGCTGGAGATGAAAAGGTGAGGAAAAATGGGGTTGCTTCATAGTTAAAAAAGTCCCTTCTAGATGTGTCTTGAAATATAATATTGTGAGTGGCAGGATAATATCCATATGCATACAAGGAAGTCCAATGAATACCACTATAATTCAAACATATGCACCAACAACCAGAGCCAAAGAAAAGGAAATAGAAGATTTCTACCAACTTTTGCAGTCAGAGATCGATCGAACATGCAGTCAAGATGCATTAATAATAATAGATGAATGGAATGCAAAAGTTGGGAACAGAGGAAAAGGATCAGTAGTTGGAAAGCATGGACTAGGTGACAGAAATTAAGCTGGAGATAGGACAATAAAATTTTGCATAATTAATGCTTATTCATTGTGAATACATTTTACCAGAAGCCTAAACACAGGATATTCACATGGATTTCACCTGATGGCATGCATAGGAATCAGAGCGATTACATATGTGGAAAGAACCGCTGGAGAAGCTCAATATCAGCTGTGAAAACTAGGCCTGGTGCTGATTATGGAACAGATCACCAACTACTCATATGCAACTACTCATAGACTGAAGCTAAGGAAAAGGAAATCGAGTCCGTGAGAGCCAAAATATGACTTTGAGTCTATTCCATCTGATTTTCAGAACCATCTCAGGAACAGGTTTGAGGCCTTGAACACTAATAAGCAAAGACCAGATGAGTAATGGAAAGATATAAATAATATCATCCAGGAAAACTGCAAAAGGTCATTTGCAAAGACAGAGGAAGAAAAGACTAGAAATACTCTGAATATTGTACTAGAGCACTGAGAAGCCAAAGCAGAGGAAATAAATCAAGGCATTAAGGAGCTAAAGATAAGATTTCAAAAGGCTGTGCAACAAGACAAAGTAAAGTATTATAATGAAATGAGCAAAGAGATGGAGTCAGAAAATCAAAGGGACCGAACTCACTCAGCATTTCTTAAGCTCAAGGAACTGAAGAAGAAATTCAAACCGAGATGCAATACTTAAGGATGCTTTGGGCAGAATATTAAATGATGCTGCATGCCTTAAAAGAAGATGGAAAGAGTATACAGAGTCATTATATCAAAAGGAATTGGCAGACACAGAAGAATTTAATGAAACAACATATGAGAAAGAGCTTGTGGTGATGAAGGAAGAAGTTCAAATTGCTTTGAAAGAATTGGCTAAGAATAAGGCCTCAGGAATTGATGGTATTACCAATTGACACATTTCAATTAACAGATGTTGCCCTAGATGTGCTCACCAAGTTGCGCCAAGAAATCTGGAGAACAACCACTTGGGCAACAGACTGGAAGAGATCTATTTGTTCCCATTCCAAAGAAAAGTGATCCCACAGAGTGTGGAAATTATCAAACAATATTAATATCACATGCAAGCAAAATTCTGCTGAAAAGTATCCAAAAACGACTGGAACAGCACATCAGCAGAGAACTTCCAGAACTGCAAGCTGGATTTAGACGGGGTCATGGTTGTTGTTGTTGTTATGTACCGTAGAGTCGTTTGCGACTCATAGCGACCCTATGCACAACGGCCCTAAACCCTGCTCTATCCTGCGCCAACCCCACTGCCTCTGACACACCCATACGGATTACCCCAGTCACCAAGTCAATCCATCTCAT
>NW_006399810.1:8606952-8621725 GCF_000299155.1 Elephantulus edwardii
TCTTCAAAAGACTTTGAGCTGAAATTCATTGTTGTCAAGTCAGAATTTGACTCATAATTGACCCTCCATTGGATTCCCAAGACTGTAGATGTTCCAGGAGAAGATGATCTACATTTCTCTCACAAAGCTGTTGGTAGATTCAACTGCCAAAGAGGTGTGGACTTGGGGTTAGCAGTGCAACTCCCTGCAAAGTACATCATCGAAACTCCACTGATCAGAAACTGGGACTCCTTCTTCCGTACGTAGACATTACTACGCACCAGGTTACTGGTTCTCATATAGCTTAAGTCCAGCCTTCCTAAGATGTGTCATCTACAGGCAGAGCTGCTGATTCAGAGGCCAGGACAGAAGTCCTCTAATTGACACCAACAGCTTAGCCGGACACATCCTGGCTGTCCTCGGACAAGTTGCATTTGTGAATCACATGTGCAGTTGTAGTTCTCTGTTATTTAAAAAAAAAATCAATTCTAAAATTTTTAAGAGAGTTTAAATCATGTTATTCAATAAGTCTTAATCTAAGGGTCAGAAGTATTTTTTATATTATTGTGAGGAAGAAAAGAACAAGTGAAAAAACGTCACCAGTGACAGCCCCCAAACACTGCTCCTTATCACCTCTTATTCCTATTTTTACCACAGAAAAGTAAGGTCATAAAACACAAGCAAGTCTTCAATGCTTTGGGATCATATGAGGATTATCAGATGTTTTTTAATACTGCATGACTAGTTGATTAAGCATTAATGAATTAAACCTTCTGCAGATTTTAATTAACCACTTATTTCATTGTCAGATCCTTTTTATGTAAACTATCTCAAAGAACAATGAAAGGAATAGGAGACTTCTTTACAGCATAGATCTCTCTATTTCACCCTGTCATTTCTGGGAAATTTCTTTGGAGAAACACATTCCTTCCTGCCACTCTCTGACTACTGAAGTTTTCACCAAAGGGAAGGTTTGGGTTTATGAGGCCTCGGTAAATGTCTAGAGAAAAATTAGCAAGTCACAGTGAAAATTGGCCTGTAGAATTGGCAAATTGGTGGTGAGAGGGCAATCTTCCTGTGTCTTCCTGCACTGGGACCTGAGCTGGACCATTTCCTGATGCAGCCGCAGCTCAGTCATGTGCTGCTAGGTTCTTTCTGAGACTCCAGGGACTTTCCAAGAGGAAATTAGTCTCTGAGTATCTAAGAAATCCCTGTCCTATTGTCCTCACTTAGGAGAGGACTATTCCAGGTAGGGAGGTTCATACCTCGGTTTATCTACAGCATGTTTCTGCAGATCCCAAGGAATAAAACATTCAGTCTAAAGGTAAGGTGTGGAACTCACTACCTATGTGTTGCTGTGCCACTTACCCACTCTCTTCCCTTAAATATCTGAGTTGTAAGCTGTGTCTAGCTCATTGTTGTCGAATCAGAACTGATTCATACTTGAGACTCTAGTGGTCTTCTGAGATTGTAAACCACACAAGAGGAGACTGTCCATCTTTCCCACAGAGAAGCCTGTGAATCACAATCATCAGAAGGTTATAACCTTTGAGTGAACAGTCTAACTCTCTATGGACTAAGCCACTAGAGCTCCTAGAAAGATAGTGAGACTCAAATTATGTGAAAACAGCTTTGGTGAACCAAAAGACGTCATTTAGGTGTAAAGTATGAGTTGCCTTAATGAAACAAGCTTCGTTTTTGGAACTTAAAGTAATGTGTCTTACTGTAAGAGACCGTGTCCTGAAGCCACTTATGTAATTAGTCCATCAGGATAAGGGAGTGGGAGTAGGTAAAGGAGAGGAATTCCAAAAAGGATCACAGGGAGGTTGCTTGGTTAAGGAAAAAGCATGGATGGGAGGACTCAAGGCAAGGAAGTGGTGAAGTCCAGGCTTTGAGATGTGAGATTTTTGTGGTCTCTCAGGGGGGTAGCAAGTTGGACGTCTTGCATCTCACGTCTTTAAATCTTTACCGGTCAGATTAAGGATATTGATTTCTCTAATAAATGAAAACCAACAGCAACATGACCAATTTATTGTGAGGGTTTAATGGGATTACACTCATTTCTGAGCATACTGCACACACAGTAGGCGTCCAGCAATTGCTAGTTCTCGTCTCTTTACACCCTTCCCTCGGGGCGATTACCAGACATAGAATTCACGTATCCTGCTGAAAGGAGTCTCTGCTGAACAGTTTTCAGGGTCTTTCTCACGGAATTTTGCAATTACACATCTGAACGGGCCCCTCTCATGCATGCAGATTCAATGCAAACAATAACATAAATCACACTCAGACCTCTTTGCCACAGACCTGTCACTGTCAGCCTCAGCCCATGCCCCCCAGCGCCTTCTTGGACAGCAAGGTGGCTCACAAATGAGGTGCTCAGTTGGGACAGTTACCAGCTCCAAATGAGCTCTTTGCCCAGTTTAGTGTTTTATACAGTGCTCTCCAATAGGGAGTTCTAAGATGACTGAGCTAGGAAAGTCATATTGAAAGATAAACTCCACAGTGGGCAAGCTCCTCATGAAGGATTTACAGCCTTGGAAACATGCTGGAGGGTCAGCTACAAGTCAGTCAATGACAATGAGTTTTTATTTCATTTCATTTCATTTTTAATGTGTGAAGCTCATCTGACACACTTTGCACATGTTGCAAGGAAAGACTGGTTCTTGGAGAGGTCCATCATGTTTGGAAGGGTGGAGGGACAGCAAAAGAGAGCAAGACCCTCAATGAGATGGACTGACTCAGTGACTGGGGTAATGGGGGCAGGCGTGTCAGAGGCAATAAAGTTGGCTCAGGATAGAGCAGGATTCAAAGCAACTGTACACAGAGTCACTATGAGTCACAAATGACTCAATGGTACATGACAATAGGTTTGTATTTCTTTTAATCATTCCCATTCACTATGTTTATAAAATTAATCACCCTATTGGACTGTGCTCACCATTACCTCACCTTTTCAGGTCCCCATTGGATTTTTACCCCCTCCATCCACCCAACAAATTGTGAAGCTATGTTATTCACCATCACAAGAACATGGAAACAGCTCAAACGTCCAATCAAAACTGAACGGATGGAGTAATTATGGTGCATTCACACAATGGAATATTAGAGCAACAATTTTGAAAAATACTATGCAACTTGTGAGAGACTGGAGAGTATTATTCTGAGTAAACTAACTCAGTCTCATAAAAACAAATACTACATTTTGACCATTATTGTAAAAATAATAACCATTATTATAAAAGTAGAAGGATAACTAGTAAAACATATATGGGCACCCAAGGGATGGGAACAGACTGTGTGGTGAGGATGGGTAGGGGTGGAATCAATGCAATGAGGTTTTCTGAGGTTGAGTGTCCAGTAAGAAATGCCTGCATAGTGAAAACCTTTTAAACTCAAATGGTAGCAGAAAGCTTAGAGATTCAAGGCTATTCAGAGTCATGGTGAAAGAAAGTCCTGGCAGTGTTTCTGAAAGGTCATAGCCACTGAAAACCCTTTATGAAAACCCCACAGAATATTATCCTATTCTGATACACACATGTACATCATTACTCACAGTTAATTTCACAGGAAAAAGTTAACTCACATACTGCCAAAGTACCCTTCCAGATCTGACGTGGCAGGAAGCTCACTCTCCCACACAAATGGAGACCAGTGTCTGTTCTTGGCTTTCTCGTCCACTCCCTCAGCATGCTCCCTTCTTTCCCTGTCTCATCTAGGCTGAAAGACCTATTCTAGGGTGCTGATTCATCCTTTTGATACACAAAAGAACTCAGATCTTCATTTCTGTGCATTTGTTCTGTCTCCACTGGATTGGTAACCCTCTCAGTTTGAAGTTCACATAAGCTTCTCAGATGCCTCCCTGACGGTTAGCCAGGTGTGGCCTGATGCCAATGAAACCAGCCGCTTCATTACCTTAAATGTATCTTTTGGTCCACAATAGGCTTTTTCTAACAATGTCTACAGAGTTTGGATCATTAAGGCATTCAATCCTAAAAGCAACTTCAATAAGCAAAAATGAAAAGATCAGCGAACATTCTCAGTCTTTACTTAGTTACTGAGTAAATGTTGCATGCACTGAGATCACAGCTTTATATTTAAAAAATTACAAATTTCAATTCTTAGTAATTCAATTTCTATAAAACTATGAAGTTCGTATAATATTTCATGAATTCCTTGTTTTTCAATGAAGCGTAGTATTCTTTTGTGTGAATATACCACAGCTTCTCTATCCATTCGTTTGTTGATAGGCACTTAGGTTGTTTCCAACTCTTTGCTATTGTGAACAAAGCCACAATAAACATGGGTGTGTATATATCTCCCTGAGTGGCAGTTCTGGTTTATTTATAGAGTATATTCCCAGTAGTGGAATTGCTGGATCAAATGGTATTTCTATTAGCAACTTTTTGAGAAAGTGCCAGACTGCCTTCTATAGTGGCTGTACCGTTTTACACTCCCACCAACAGTGAATAAGGGTTCCAGTTTCTCTGCAACCTCACCAGCATTTGTTGTTGGCTGCTCTGTTGAATTTTGCTACTCTTACTGGGGTGAGATGATGCCTCATAGTTGTTTTGATTTGCATCTCTCTTAGAACTAGGGATTTTGTGTTTGTTTGCCATCTGAATGTCTTCTTTGGTGAAGTGTCTCTTGATAATCCTGTGCCCATTTTTCAATTGGGTTGTTTTCCTTTATCTTGTTTTGGTGCTTGAGTATTCTATAAATTCTAGATATAAGTCCATTATCAGACATATCAAAACAGGACTGACATCACGGTTGGGGATAACCTAAGAAAAGAGTGGATAAATAATGTATACTGCATTGAAACAAATGAGGAAGAGAACTGTTTAAAAGGAATATATGATTAGGTATTATTTTTATGATAAGATTCCAGAGAAAGTAAAGTGGACTGTGGACTTGGGGGTAGGGGGATTGTAAAGTGGACTGTGGACTTGGGGGTAGGGGGATTGTATAAAAATGAAAGATTGTTTGGTTTTTTTTTCTTTTCAAAGAGAAGAGGGAACTGAGGGAGAGTGGTTGGCAGGGAGGAAAATGTGCAACAATGAATGAATGGGGGAGGGAATGAGTAAAATAAAACAGACCTAAGCAACTAAAAAAATAATAATTTCAAAAACATTGAGTTTTCACAAATTACCCTGTAAGGTGGATCTTTTACCCAAGTTAGATCTGAGGAAACTGGCACTCGGAGTAATGTCACCTAGTCACTCCAAGTTAGGATCAGCCTCCTCTCACCTGAGAGTAGTAACTAGTCTGTGAATACATTATCTCAACAGGTATCAAATCAATGAGGCTAAACTCACCCTTTATTTTCTTTATTTTAGTTCTGGGCAATGCAGTTTGTAGCAGAGCTGGTGGGAAAAGGACTTTATTCAGGACCTGATGCATTACAAAGGCAGCTGGCATGTGCAGGAAGATGCCAGCAGATTTTGGCTTGGAATGTGCCATAGCTGAGTGAATTGGGGAAGCTGTTTAGTCTCACTGGCCTTTCACTCCTTATCTGTAAAAGGAGAAAGCTGACTGGACCAATTTTTAACTACTGTATACTCTTTAGGGAGCTCTAGTGGCCTACTGGAAAGGAGCTGTACCATCAACCCAAAGCAGGAGATTCGAATCCACCATGGGCTCCATAAGAGAAAGATGGACAGTCTCCTATCACGCGATTTACAACCTCTGAAAACATGCTGAATGGTCAGATCTGAGTGGATTCTGATTTGACCACACATGTTGTTGTTGTGTACCGTAGTCAGAATCAACCCACAGCTGACCCTCTGGCGGGTTTTCAGAGGCAGTTAATCACACAGGAAGAGACTGCCCATCCTTTTCCCTTGGAATACCAGTGTCCTCAAACCACGTGCTTTCGGGATTGAAGTGCAACTTCTTGCCACTAGGTCATCAGACTATTCAATATATGGGTTGGTTGTAGGTTTTTTGTTTTGTTTTAATAGTTTATGAAGCTCTAAATGTGAACAATGAAGTCTGACTTCTCTTAGTTATTTGTGATTAGGTAGCCAGTCTTGCTCTTGCTGTTGTCTTTGTGACATGAACCCTAGGTATGCATTCATAAACATGCTAGAATGAAAGTTTTCCTTTGTGTTGGGCTATGAAACTGAGATATGAATGACAAATGGATTCTTTGTTCCAACAGAAGAGACTTCTCAAAGTGGACATGGATTATTCCCATTCAGATCGGGCACAGCTCAACTCAAATCATTGCCTTTGAACTGGAATCACCTTATAACTGACCTTCCAGTGGGTGGCCAAGGCTGTAAATGGCCCGGGAAGAGATTGTCCATCTTTCTACTGCAGAGTCACTGACAGATTCACACTGCCAGAGAGGAGCTGCTGCCTTTGTGTTAGCAGTGTGACACCTGTGAAGTAGATCTTCAGAGCTGGATTGGACTGGGGCAGGGAGGCATAGCTGTATGCCTGAGTCAGTACTGGGGCTGCTAGGGTTGGGATGGGGTGCTGCAGGGTTGTAGAACTAGTCCTCTAAATCTCCAGGACTTCACACTTTCCTTTTCAGGGAATCAAGTTTCCTCCTCCTCATTCCCCTTTTCACCTCAACATGTTGCCATACAGAGGGAATTTCCTTTCTGCCAATGGAATTCCTCTGCTACTGCAAGAAATTAGGGGAGGAGCACACCAGAGTCCCCAATACAATACAACTCTGCATTCTCTGCAATCCTTTCTGCCTGGTGACTAATTGCCACCTGGCAACCATTCACTCTGATGACATCGGGTCATTCCAAATACCACTGGCTTCAGAGGGCACTGCAGAAGCCTCTCTGTGCCCAGGCTTCACAAATTTACTCCACAGCAGCAATCATGGCAATCCTCCTAATTATACCTTGTATGCATTAGGTCAAGAGATTTATTTTCACATAAGAAGGAGAGAGCATATATCACAGGCTCTTTGCCAAACCTCTTACATGATATTCTATTTTGATCTTGTAGAAGCACGGACCATCTGAGCTGGCAGGGCCATTTTAGATTACATTGTCCTAATTCTTCACAACACAGGAGAAAAAGAGAGAGGTTTCATTATTTGTCCAAGATCGCATGTCAGTTAGTGTCAGGCTGGAACAAAAAAGAAAATAGTCTATTTTTATTGTTATATTTTATATGGCAAGCTGTGAGGTCTTTATTTAATGTAACCCTGTGAAGATAATCTTTTAACACAAATGTAGAAATGGATTAGTGAGTACAATAAAAATAAAGAAAACCCTTCTAAAGTGTGACACCATGAGAGGCTACAAAATAATGCCTCTTTCACTACAACAAAAATTAAAGGAAGGCTAGAATGGGAGAAAGACTCATTAATAACCTGCTTTATGCAGATGACACAAACTTGCTTGCTGAAAGTGAAGAGTACCTGAAGCAATTGCTACAGAGGATCAAAGACTACAACCTTCAATATAGATTACTTTATCAGCTCCTCACAACAGAACCAATAGTGAATATTATGATGGAGAGAGGATTGACGCTGTCAGTGATTTCCTCTTGTTTGGATCCACAATAAACACCCTTGGTATCAGCAGACTGAGATCAGGAAACATATTGCTATAAGCAAGTCTGCAGAGCAATGACATAAGTTTGAAGACTAAGGTGCATCTGATTCAGTCCTTCACTTACTATTCATCAGAGAGTTGGATAATGAATAAGGATGACGGAATAACTGATGTCTTTGAGTTGTGGCATTGAAGAAGAGTACTGAATATCTCATGGACGGCCAAAACAACACAGATATGTCTTGGGAAAGGTGCAACCAAAGTGCTCCTTGGAGGCAAAGTTGGTTAAGCTTCATCTCCCTTACTTTGGACAGTTGTTGTTGTTGTTGTTATTGCTGTTGTTGTTGTTATGTGCCATCGAGTCGTGTGCGACTCATAGCGACCCTATGTACAAAAGCCCTAAACTCTGCTCTGTCTTGTGCCAATCGCACTGTCTCTGACACTCCCATCCCAATTAAACCCAGTCACCGAATCAATCCACCTCATAAAGGGCCTTCCCCTATTCCTTGAAAAACTATATCAAGTTTGGAAAGTGGAGGGTCAACAAAAGAGAGGAAGAACCTTACTGAGGTGGATTGACACAGTGATTACAGCAATGGGTCCAAGTAAGCAGAGATGATGAGAATGACACCGAATAGGACAGGATTCAGGTCTTTTGTTCACAGGGTGCCTATGACTCAGACTCTACTCGATGGCACCTAACAACAATAACAACCACAATGCAAGCTGTGGAACACTGGTGGCATAGTCCATAGGGAGTTGCACTGCTAATCCAAATGCTACATCTCTCTAGGGGTTCAAATCCACTAGGAGAAGGATGGCCAATCTCTTCTCATGTGTTTTAAAGGGTCCAAAAATCCACTGGATGGTCAGACAGACATGAGTCACTTCTAACTCAATGAGAGTGAGTAATACAAGTTGTAGGAGATATAGTGGCACAGTAGTTAAGGAGGCTGATTGCAATTGAAAAGGTCAACAATTTTAATCAAACAACTATTCCATCAGAAAACGATGTGACAACCTACTTAAATAACATTTCAGCCTGGAAAAGCTAACAACAGTTCTGTTTTGTTCTGGAGAGTGACTATGAGTCAGAATGGACTTGATAGCAGTGGAATTTAGAAGGCAAGTTGTGAGCCCAGCAATCCAAAGGCAAACAATTTTAATACATTCAACTGGGTCCCAATTAAAGAGCTTAACTACTTAGGACACTTCAGCTAGCATTGAGCATCACTTACTATTAAGCAGTATATTGCAATGGAAAATATAATGGCGGGAATGAAAATATAGAAAGATATTCTCTACCATCGAGCATTGTGTGTTGTGTACCATTAAGTCGGAGCCGACCCATAGCTGAGAGAGTTTCCAGTGGTAGATAATCAAGTGGGAAGAGATTGATTGCCAATCCTTCTTTCCCTCTTGGAGCAGCTGGTGGCCTCCAACCAGGTGCCCTCAAGATTGTAGCTCAACTTCTTGCCACAAGGCCATCAGTGTTCCCTTCCATCCAGTAGGCAATCATTTTAACAGAAAACAAACACTGCCTTGAGTTAATTGAAATTCATAGTGACCATTGGGTTTCTAAGGCTAAAAGTCTTTATGGAAAAAGACTGCCCGTTCCCCCCCAAAGAGCTCCTGGTGGATTTAGATAGCAGCCCAGCAAGTAATCCACTATACCTCCAGAGCTCCTTTTAATAGAAAAATAAAAGGCAAAAGCAGACACTCTACAGTTAAATGTTCAGATGAATGTAATCAGTATAATAATGAGTGGTCAGTTAGAGAGGAGAAGAGTGAGTTAGTTGCTGTAGGTCTTGAGGAAATCATACAACCTTCCTGGGCCTTTACGTGTTGTTGTTGTTAAGTGTCGTCGAGTGGCAGGTGACTCACAGCGATCCTATGAAGGAGAGTCCTTGACACTTGGGTGCCTTTCATCCTCTGTATGTCCTTATAAATTACAATCATTCTCAGATCTGAAATTCTCTTGTCAGTAGGATCTTGGGAAAGAGTCTATAGATGAGGTATAATTTAGTAGTTAATCAGAAGAGAGACATAAGTTTTCCTAAATCCTTGGTCTTTTAATCCATTTATGCCACTAATAGATGTATCTTTCCTCTTGAACAACATATATATTCTTTAATTTTTAAAATTTTCTTTTTAAAAAACTTCCCCTCCATTTCTAACCTTTCACTGAGACTGTCACTCATTAACATGGGCATGCAAAGCTTGCAGATCGCAATGATGATGGACAGGGTAGACATTTTCACGTGATCATAATTCCCAGACTTGCTTCTCCAGCTGGATTTTTTTTCTTTCTTGTAATTTATCAGTTAGGCAAACGTTGACTCAGCTCTTGGAAGAACCGCTCCATTTCTGTGTTAAAGGATCTGTCAAAAGGTGAATGATTGAAAGAAAAGCATCATAAAGTAGTTAAAGGTATAAAGAGTATTTTAGGGAAAGCAGCTCCTTTTTATCCTTGGGATTGCATTTCACAGAGGATCATTACTGTCTCCCTTGCCAAAGGCTTAAAAACTCATCTCTGCTTTCACTTTAATAGCAATTATTGGTCTACTACTACTCAAGACTCCATTCTTCTTCGTCTACCAGTATCTTCATCTGCCTAGCCCCTAAATAAATAATGGGTAAGCTAGAGTAATTTAGGAAATACAAAAATAATACAGATAATCAAGGATCAGTAAAAGAATGAAATGTGATTAAGCTGAGATTGCATGTAGTTAGATGTTTCTGATGTGCTAGGCAGCCTTGCTTGCAGTATTCCTCTTTGTAATGCTGTTACAGGTATGCTTTCTCCATTGTAGAGTCAGTACAAAGTCTGATAGCAAAGCTTTGCTTCTATACCAGTTTTACTTCTTTGTTTAGGATATATTTGCTTCTTGTTGTGCACCATCTAGTCAGAGCCAACTCATAGTTGACCCTCCAGTGGGTATTCAGAGGCAGTTTAAACATAAGTCAGGAGATTACTCATTATGCTCCATCAGAGCAGCTGGTGGATTCAAACTGCATGCCTTTGGGATTGAAGGGCAACTTCTTACCACTAGTCCACCAGTTTGTGCTGGCAAAGCAAAAACACACACAGGTTTAATCCACCAGCTGCTCTGTGGAAGAAATATGGACAATCTCCTCCCATGAAATTTACTGCCTTTGAAAACCCAGGAGGTCAGCTATGAATTAATTCTAACTCTATGATATAACAACAACAACAACAACAGGAGTTTACACTTTTCAAAAGGTCAATATTTTAAAAAACAATAATTGGACTAATGTCTTAAATATGAATTCAGAAAAAAATGAAGTAGACTGAAGAAGATGACAAACTTAATGGGAAATACAGAAGGTGAAGCTAGTCTGAGAAAGAAGAGTCCAATTTGTGTCTTTAAGAGAAGATGGGTACATTTCAGACAATTATGAAAGACAAAGGGGTAGATATAAGTAGGATGTGAGCACAGGGGTAGCCAGGAGTTCATCCTGCTTGAAGCACATTTCATAATACATAATTGGAGTATATTTAGCTTAACTACAATAGAGGATATTTATAAGATATCAGGGAGTGCTATGCCTCCCACTTCATTTGTAGTTTTCAAAAGTGTTTTGCTTATTTGGGATCTCTTTCCTCTCCTAATAAAGTTACAAATTGTCTATTCTCTCTCTTTGAAAAATTAATTTAGTATTTGTTTTCATTTCCCTTTTGATAAGGTCCCAGGAATAGATGGGATACCAGTTGACTTTGACTTGTTTCAATTAATAGATGCAGCCTTGCATGCACTCACCAGTCTATGCCAGGAAGTTTGAAGGGTAGTTGTTTGGCCAAGAGATTGGAAGAAATCCTTATTTGTCCCCACTTTCAAGAAAAGTGATCCAGTCTATGGCCATACCACCTTGAACGTGCCCGATCTCGTCTGATCTTGGAAGCTAAGCAGGGCCTGGTTAGTACTTGGATGGGAGACCGCCTGGGAATACCGGGTGCAAAAAAAAAAAAAAGAAAGAAAAGTGATCCAACTGAATGTGAAAACTATCAAGCAATATAATTAGTATTACATGCAAGCAAAATAACTGCTGAAAATCATTCAAAAATGTACATATGAACAGTACATAGATAGAGAACTGCCAGAAGTTTAAGCAGGATTTAGAAGAGGTCATGGCACCAGGGATATCACTGTTGATGTCAGATAGATCCCAGCTGAAAGTAAGGAATATCAAAAGACTATCTATTTCTATTTCATTGACTATACAAAGGCATTTGACTATGGATGATAACAAGTTGTGACTGACATTGAGAGGAATGGGAGTCCCAGAACACTTAATTGTGCTCATTCAGAACCTGGACTGGACAAAGAGGTGTGTGAGTGGAGCAGGGGAACACTGCATAATTTAAAACTGAGAGGAAAGTATGGCAAGGTTGTATTATCTCTCTATACCTATTCAATCTGTATGCTGAGCAAATTATCTGAGAAGCTGGCCACTATAAAGAAGTTTGTGGCATCAGGGTTGGAGGGACACTCATCAATAACCTGTGTTATGCAGATGGCACAAACTTGTTTGCTGAAAGTCATGAGAACTTGAAGCACACTACAGAAGATCAAGGAATGCAGTATGAATTTCATCTCCATGTCAAGAAAACAAAGATTCTTAACACTAGACTGATAGGAAACATTATGATGGATGGAGCAGAGATTTAAACTGTTAACAGCTTCACCTTGCTTATATCCACAATTAAAATTCTTGGTACCAGCAGTCAGGAAATAAGGCAATACACTGCATTGTGAAAATCTATAGTTAGTCACCTCTCTAAATTATTAATGAGTAATAATGTCAGTTTGAAGACTAAGGTGTGGTCTGATTCAGGCCAAAGTCTTTCTGGTCACTTGCTTTGCATCTGTGGGCTGGACAAGAGTAAGAATAACAGAAGAGGTACTGACACCTTTGAGCTTAGGTATTGGAGAAGAGCACTGAAACCCATGCACGGCCTAGAGAACAAACTGATATGTCTCAGAGAGTATGCAGCCAGAGTGCTCTTTGGAGGCAAAAATGATGAGACTTTGCCTTACATACTTGGGGTCTGTTGCTTGGAGAAGCTTGGACAGGGATTTGATGCTGGAAAGGGTGGAGGGTCTGCAAAGAAAAGGAAGATCCTCAGCCGGGTGGATTGACACAATGACTGCTGCAATGGGCTTTTGTGTCAGGAAATAAGAGGATGACACAGGATAGAACAGGGCTCAGATTATTTGTCCATAGAATCACTTTGAGTTGTTCTTGACTCGACAGCACCTAACAACTGTAGAATATGATTGGGTTATAGAACAAATAAAGAATGAAATTAAAAATTTCCTCAAAAAAGATACTGAAAATACAACATCCTCAAACCTCAGGGACATAGCTAAAGCAGTCATCAGGGGCAGTTCACAGCAATAAGCAAACACATTTTTAAAAAGGATGAAAGAAGCAAAATTAATTACTTCACTCAACATTTCAATCAAATAGAAAAATAATAACAATCTAAGCCCATAGCCTCCAGAATAAAGAAAATGATAAAGATCAGAGCTGAACTCAATGACATAGAAAATGGAAAAAGAACTAAAACCATCAAGATGTGGAGCTTGTTTTGTGAAAGGGTAAAAAAACTTGACAAACCATTGGCAAAGTTAACAAAGGAAAAAAAGGGAAGTCACAAATAACTCAATTAAGAAGTGATAGAGGTGACACCACAACAGAATCAGATGAAATTAAATCTATAATATCAGAATATTATGAAAAGCTATAGTCTGATAGCAGGAGAAGGATGGGCAATTTCCTTCTGTGTGATTAATTGCCTCTGAAAACTTGCTGGAGAATCAGCTATGGGGACATTTCCTACTTAAAGTAACACAACAACAGCAGCAACAACATACTCTGATATTGAAAACTTAGAGCAAATTACTGGAAAATAATTCCCTACCCAGGTTGGCACAAACAGATAGATGTAGAACAATTGAACATACCCATCAAAAAGAAATAATTCAGCAGGTCATGAAAAGATACTAAAAACAAACAAACAAACAAAAAAACAAACAGAAAGAAAAACAAACCCAAAAACAAAAACAAAAAAAACCCACACCTGCCCAGGTGGTTTCATGGCTGACTTGAACCTAACATTCAGTAGAGATCTATCACCAATTCTATTTAAATAACTTTTTTTAAAATAGAAAAAGAATACTCTCAGAGTAATTCTATGAAGCAAACATAAAGGTAATACCAAAACAAGGCAAAAATAATGCCAAAAAAGAAAGTCAAGAAATACAGACCAATATTTCTCATAAATATAAGGGCAAAAATCCTTACCAAAATCCTGGCTAGTAGAATCAAACAGCACATAAAAAATCATTCCATTTGGTGGGTGGAGAGAAGGGGGGGAATTAAATGGGAAGGATCCAGGTGAAAAGAGAAAGTAATGACGGCCAAAGTCCAATGATGATTAGTTTTACAAAACCTAATGCACAAGAATGAGTGTATAAAACACAATGTACACAAATTTTGTAAGTAAGCCAATAAAATGAGAGAGAAAGAAGAATGGTCCTCTACAATTATTTTATCTAAATACAAGTCGAGTTATACCACTTAAAAAAATTATTAAGACCAAGTGGATTCATAACTGTTAGGGAAGGATAGTTCAACAAAGTAAAAACATTGACAGAGTGAACAACAGAAACCACATGATCCAAGCAATTGATGCAGAAAAGGCATTTGACAAAATTGAACATCACTTCCTGATTAAAATGCACAGCAAAATAACAATAGAAGAGATTTTCCTTCTCATAGTGAAACTTACATACACAAAACCAAGAGCCAACATCATTCACAATGGAGAAAAACAGAAAGCATTTTCCTTGTGAACAGAGTCCTGACAAGGATGCCCACTTTCACCACTCCTACTCAATATGTACTGGAAGTACTCAATGGGGCAATATGACAAGAGAAGGAAATAAGAGACATCCAGATTGGCAAAGAGGTGTTTAGACTGTCACTATAAGCAGATGATAAGCTAGGGTATACAGAAAACAACAACGACTCAAAAACAAGAATAACAAAAAACAAACAAACAAAAAGCAACCCACAACCCAACAACACAAAACAACTGTTATATCTAGTAGATAAATTTAGTAGAGCAGAATGATATAAGATCAATATATAAAATTCAGTAGGATTCCTCTGCATTAACAAAGAAAACACAGAAAGAACCCAAGAAAGCAACGCCATTTACAATACTGTTTGTGGTGGTG
>NW_006399810.1:8625340-8626157 GCF_000299155.1 Elephantulus edwardii
TTCTCCTCACTTTCAGCAAACAAGATTGTGTCACCTGTATAACAGGTTATTGATGAGTCTCTCTGGTACCAAAATGATACCAAATGCAGCTAGAATTGCACTACCAGCAGAGGATAAAACTGATGAATAGGACCTTCTAAAGATAAAATCAGTGTGTGTCCAGTCACAGAGATGCCACCAATGGCTCAAATGCCTCACACATGAGTCTTCTAACTCTGTACATGTTCTTCCCCCTGTCCATGTCTCCACCTTCTCCTGCCACTGCCTTCCACAAACATTTGCACCCAGGAAAAGTAATCTTATCACGTATTCATTCTTTCGACACCTTTGCTGATACAAGTAAGGGTGATGACTTCCTTTCTGCTGGGACTGAGGATTATATTCACATAAGAATTTAAAAGAGAAATGACAGGAAGACCCTTACAACTGTCCAAGGGATCACTCATGATTATGATAAAAATAAATTAGTAAAGGCATTTAAGAAAAAATTTGCCAGCAGTGGTACTGTAATCAAGCATTCAGTATATGGAGAAGTAATTTAGCTACAGAAAGACCAGCACTAGAACACAATCTCCTTGTAGAAATTGGACAACCAGCTGAAGGTTAATGAGTTTTAAGTTTTTGTGTCTCACTGACGCCTAGGTGAGGATTTCCTTGAAATGAGTAGAAAATCTCCCTTCTGTCCCTTATCAGGTGTAGAAAACTTCAGAGCATCCATATTGTAACCATTTGGGGTCCACTGTAATTCCCTCATGCAGTAAACTGGAAACCGCTCAATGGTAAAAAATTCCCTGTGTGCATCAAAAACTTTTTCCAA
>NW_006399810.1:8627317-8641209 GCF_000299155.1 Elephantulus edwardii
GAATTGATGCTTTTGAGTTGTGGTGTTGTAGGAGAATGCTAAGTATTCTACGGATGACTAAAAGAACAAACAATATATCTTGGAGAAAGTACAACCATGGTGCTCCTTGGAGGCAAAGTTGGTAAAGCTTACCTCACGTACTTTGGGCATGTTCTTCCCTTGGAAAAAGGAATCTTGCTAAAAAAGAAAAAGAAAGAAAGAGAGAGAGAGAGAGAAAGAAAGGTAGAAAGGTAGAGTGTTAGCAAAATTGGGGAAAATCCTCAGCAAGATGGATTGACAAAGTGATGGTACCAATGGGTTTAGTGTGTCATAGATGAGGTAGATGGCACAGGATAAGGCAGGATTCAGATCCATTGTTCATAGTGTTGCTATGCTCATATTCAACTTGATAGCACATAATAGTAAAATCCCCAACGTGCAGTATCTGCATAAGATGCCAAACACATTGCCCTTGAATCCATTCCAACTCATAACATACCCTCCATTATATTATATTGATAATCCAACAGTGTAAATCTTAAATGGAAGAAGCCATCTGCCTTTCTTCAATGGACTTTATCATTAGATCTGCTAGATGGTGTTTTGGGTTTCCCCCCCCCCTTTTTTTGGTCACACACATAAAAATAAAACTTGTACTTATGTTCTTATTTTATGAGGGCAAATTGCAGATTTCCTCTAAAGTTCACTGTGATATATTTGATCACAATTGTTTGTCTCTTGCAAGTATTTTTCAAACAGGAGCTTTATTCTGGTCTTATCATCCTGCCAACTTATTTTCTAATCTGTATATAGGCTTTCTAAATATTATTTATCATTGATTAGAAGAGTTCTCATTATAGGCTACTTAATGGTAATATATGTTCTAAATAAATAGAAATTCCCACTATGTCCAAGATTATGTATGAATAGATTCATATAGCTTCTCTAAACTCTATCCTATCCAGGAAGCACTTCAATGTGACTCCTACTAGGGAATAGTTTCTCTACACCCTCCTTCACTAAAATACTGACTTAAAAAAAAAAACAGCTTACTATCTAATTCCTCAATTTGTATCTGCCTTATTTTCTCCTTGTGACTTTATGCCAAACTATATCCAGAGAAACTCCTTCCGCCTACCCATGCATTGTCTTCCCTTTCTCATACAAATTATCTTAGTTTTCCCCTAGGGATGAGTTATGTACTGTTGAGAGGACATTTCCTGAAATCTGCAGCTGTGGGTGCCCTCCTTAAAAGTCTTCCTGAGCATCACTTTGACCTTCACTCTCTTTGGCAGCCTAGCCTTGTATATTGTGTTTCAGGCTTACAGATGTCTCCTGATCTGGTGGTGGAGATGGTGTTTGTATTTCTGTCTCTCATTCTTTCTGTTTAGGAGTAATTTTCAGGAGGATACTAGGAAAATGCCATCTTTGCAAAGCTAATATTAAGATGGAAATTTCTAAATAACATCTGAATAGTATTTTTAAATGAAAAAGAAAAAGTTTAAGAATACGACTTTCAAGATTTGAGTCCATGGATATCTTCAGAAGCATACAAAAGACAGGCTTGCCTAGGCAAGAAGAGCAGATGCCCAGTGGTGGTTTTCGGAAAAGGGCTTTCCCCATGGGACTAGTGCTTAGGGAGCAGCCAGAGGGTCCCTGTAGCTCTATAGAGATCAAGTGCAACCACTCAGAGATTTTTAAAAATATGCTACTATGACCTCACCCAGAGGAAACAAAAAAACTATATTCTCCCAAGAACAGAGGTCAAATATCAATGGAAGCATGTTGAAGTATTTTCAACCTGTCAGTATTACAGAACGTATACCCTCAATTCTCAGGTGTCAACAACCATGGGAAGAACAGATATCTATATTTTAATTTTTCTTGGTCTTTCATCTTCGTTGCGGGTATGTGTTAAATTAAAATATTTAAGCAATTTATTGAGTCCTTTCTACATGCTGTTATTTAGTGATTGATCAAACAGCAATGAAAAACTGTAAGGAAATAGTGGAATCTAAAGATTTCTCATACAAGAAATTCAGACATTCCTCCCTCTTTCCATTCTGAAGGACATAAATATTTTCTTTAAAAAACAACAAAAATAACTTACTTTCTGTATTTTAGATCAACATTTCTTTCCTCTTAAATTATCATTGTGGGGAATTCTCAAGTACTTGCAATTACAAATATGTTGCCTTAGGAATATACTCCTTAAAAGTGAATATTTCTCAATTAAAGATCAGGATACAAATTAATTTTTATTTCTGTCACAAGCTTCTGTACTTTCTTGGTAGTATCCTGAAGAAATAATTTCAGCCTTTTTCATGTTGGAGGAGAAAGAAAAATAAATTTCTGCTATATTTGTTCATGATAAGAAGAAAAGGTAAAGAATAGAGAAATGCTAGATTCAAGAATAAACAAAATAAATCAAAGGAGTAATGAGAAGCAGTGCAGGTTATATGTCTGTGTTCATGTGCATGCATATAGATGAAAGAAAGAGAAGGAAATTATTTTGTCTCTGCTTAAATAGTTGTCCTCTCAGACTACACTGTGAAGGCCTTGACTCCAGAACTTGACAGGACAAGCTGTGAATAAGCAAGGCGTACTAATCAGCTATGAATAAACTAGGTTGAGTGAGGAGTTTCATGAGACACTTGGAATATAAGGGGTTGGGGCTAGAAAGTGAAAGATCTTTAATATCAAATTAATAGAAAATATCTAGAATTGTTCCTATTTTCTATAATTTGAAGAATCTTACCTCTTTTTCTCAGTATTTCTGCATTCAGCATTCTCCATTTTAGAGATAAATAAACTGAGGTAAGGTATTCACAAGGTCACCCAATTGTCATTCAAGGCCTTGGAAACGAGATCCTCTGCTTTCAGGTTCTTCATGCTTATATTAACTCCACCAAGCCATACGCTGCTGATGCATAATTAATAATGGGAAGTGCATAACTCCATTTTCTATTATTCCTGATTCCCAGATGGCTCATATAATGAATTTTCCTTCCCAAAGAATCTCTGAGATAGATATTCTCCAAAACATCTAACCATGCCTTCTAGATTTACCTTTGGGTAAAACAATACTAAGACTTAAATACTGTAGGAAACAGATCTCTTTGTGTAAAGAAACAACACAAAATAATATCTTACAAAAGAATCAAATTTTCTCTGATTAAATACTCCTTACGGCTATCATTGTTAACCCAAGACCAAACACCTTATGAGAGTCTGATGATTACTATGACAACTTATGACAAGTCTCTGGATGACTTGTATTTTCCATACCCATTGTCATTAACAATTCATTTCACTCTGTATGTCAAATATTGTTTGCATAGAAATACCAGTACTTTTTCTTTGCTAGTATTATTTTAAAAATTATTATTATTAATTTTAGTGAAAGTTTACAGTCTTTGGATTTCCATTCATTCGTTGTTGCACTTTTCTCCCTTCCCACCCACCCACTCTCCCTAATTCACTCTTCTCTTTGAAAAGTAAAAGAAAAATTCTTTCATTGTTATATAATCCCTCCCACCAAGACCACTACACTATGAAGCCTTCATTCTGGACTCCTGCCACCACAATAATACCTAATCATATACCCTTTTTAAACAGTTCTCTCCCTCATCTGTTTCAATGCAGTATACATAATTTATCCCATCTTTCTCAGTCTTCTCCAAACCCTCCGATGTCAGTTCCATTTTACAACAGTGTCACTGCAGTATTTGTCTTTTTGCGACTGCGATATTTCACTCAGCATAATGTCCTCCAGGGTGATCCATATTATATAATATTTTATGAGTTCTTCGTTTTTCAAAGCTGCATAGTATTCCATTTTGTGAATATATTACAGCTTCTCTGTCCATTTGTTTGTTTATGGGCACTTAGGTTGTTTCCAACTCTTTGCTATTGTGAACAAAGCTGCGATAAACATGGGTGTGAATATATCTGCTTGGGTGGCGGTTATGGTTTCACTGGAGTATATTCTCAGTAGTTGAATTGCAGGGTCAAATGGTATTTCCATTTGCAACTTTTTGAGAAAGTGCCAGATTGCCTTCCATAGTGGTTGCACCATTTTATACTCCCACAATGGTGAATAAGGGTTCAAGTTTCTCTACAACCTTGTTATCATTTGTTGTTTGCTGTTCTGTTAAATTTTGCTATTCTTACTGAGGTGAGATGATATCTCATACTTGCTTTGATTTGTATCACTCTTAGAGCTAGGGATTTTGAACATGTCTTTATGTGTTTGTGTGCCATCTGAATGTCTTCTTCAGTGAACTTTCTGTTCATATCCTGTGCCCATTTTTCAATTGGGTTATTTACCTTTATCTTTTTGTGGTGCTCGAGTATTTTATAAATTCTAGATATCAGTCCCTTATCTGATATGTTCTTACCAAATAGTTTTTTCCCAGTCTGTGGCTTTCCTTTTTAATCTGTTGGAGAAGTTTTTTGGGTGTACATAAGGATTTGATTCTTAGAAAGTCCCATTCATCTATTTTATCTTCTCCTGGTTGTAGATTTTTCAGGATTCTTGGAAGACTGTTTATGTTGTGGATTAGAACTTCTAGAGTTCTTCCAAGCTTTTTTTTTTTAAATAAAGTTTATAGTCCTTGGTTTTAATCCTAGGTCCAGGAACCACTTGTAGTTGGTTTTTGTGTATGAAGTGAGGTATGGATCTTGCTTGAGCTTTCTGCAGATAGTTTTCCAATTTTGCCAACACCATTTGTTTAAAAAACCTATGGTTTCTCCACATAAATGATTTCATCTCTTTCACAAAATCAGTTGACCATAGGTAGATGGGCTGATTTCTGGATTCTCAATTCTATTCCATTGATCTATGTGTCTGTCATTGTGCAAGAACCGTGCTGTCTTGACCACCATGGCCAGTGTAGTAGGATTTGAAATCAGGGAGTGAGATATCTCCTACCTTGTTTCTCTCTTTAAGGAGTGTTTTGCTTATTCAGGGCCTCTTTCCATTGCAAATGAAATGGGAGATTGCCTTTTCCATCTCATTGAAGAATGAGATTAGTGTTTGTATTGGGATTGCATTGTAAATTGCCTTTGGTAGTATTGTTATTTTCACAATATTGAATCTTTCTATCCAAGAGCAAGGAATATTCTTCCATTTCTCCAATTCTCTTTTTGTTTCTTGTAGTAATGTTTTGTAATTTTCTTTGAATATATCCTTTGTGCTTCTGGTTAGATTTACTTCCAAGTATTTAATCTTGTGATTAGCTATGGAAGGCCAATACTAAATATTTGTAATAAACTGAATGCTATTTCATGATGTGGGGGAGGCACAGTTCAAGCTAGAGTTCACCCTGAGGCACTAAGGTAATCCTTAAGTGTTTACCAGATTCTTACATTTGCTAACCCCTCCCTCCTGAGAAAGGAGGAAGGTTTTCAATAGAAAGAGCTTGGCTTCATTTGCATTGAATTTTCTTTGTGATTTACTTCCAGATAATTTTCAGTCAAGCTTGGCTTGAGGTCTTCAGTCAAGAACTGCTGGCCCCGTGTTTTATGCTCTCTGCTCTATCTTATCCCTGGCTGTCTGTCTCATTATTAATAATTATAAAATTACTCTGGGTCTGCAACAATGAGCTATTGTGAAAGGTATTGTTTTTCTTAGCTTCAGCTCTGCATTCTCTTTGACCTGTAGAGAAATCCAACTAATTTTTGTATGTTGATCTTGTATCCTTTCACTTTGCTGAATTGGTTGATGATGCCCTGTAGTTTTCTTGCTGAGTCTTTAGGGTTTTCTTAGTATACTGTCATATCATCTGCACAGAGAAATAATTTTACTTCCTCTTTGCCAATTTGGATACCTCTTATTTCCTTCTCTTGTCTTATTGCTATTGCTAAGACTTACAATACAATACTGAATAGGAGAGGTGATAGTGGGCATACTTCCCTAGTTCCTGTTCTTAAAGGGAATACCATTACTCTCTCTCTACTGAGAACAATGTTGGTTCTCAGGTTTGCATATATACCTTAACTATGTTGAAGAAATTTCCATCCAATCCTATTTTGTTGAGTGTTTTAATCAGGAAAGATATTGAATTGTGTCTCGAAGGCCTTTTCTCCATCAATTGATAGGATCCTCCTTGCTTTGTTTATATGATAAATTACATTAATTGTTTTTCTTATGTTGAATCATCCTTGCATACTTGCTATGAATCTCACTTGATCATGGTGAATAATTTTTTTGATGAACCATTGAATTCTGTTGGCAAGGGTTTTATACAGGATTTTTGCATCTATGTTCATAAGAGATATTGGCCTATAGTTTTCTATTTTGGTGATGTCTTTTCCTGGCTTTGATATCAAAATGTGGGACAAATATGCATAATAAAAACAAAAAGTCATTTTTCAAGATGTTTGGTTCATAGAATGAATATGGGATAAATCCATCTTGTATTTTCTGAAAAACTTTATGTAGAATTGGTGACAGTTCTTCTTTGAAAGTTTGATAAAATTCATTTATAAAACCATCTGGTCCAGGACTTTTTTTGAATGGAAGTTGTTTTATTGCCTTTTCAATTTCTTCTTTTGTAATGTGTTTGTTCAAGGGTTCAATTTTGGTTTGTGTCAGTTTAGGGGAAAATTTATACTCCAGAAGCTGAGCAAACACCATATAGCATAGACTCCAAAACAAAAACACCAAGACATATCATAGTCATTTATCAGAACCAAAAATAAGAAGAGAATTCTGAAAGCAGCTAAGGAGAAACAGAAAGTAACCTATATAAGGGAGAACATATAAGATTAAGTGCCAATTTCTCCCCAGAAACCATGTGAGCAAGAAAACAGTGGAATGACATATGTCAAATATTCAAAGAACACAACTATCAACCAAGAATGCTGTACCCAGCAAAATAGTGCATCAAATATGAAGAAGAGATCAGTAAAAATAGAAGGATAGCTAGTAAAAAATATACAGGAACTCAAGGAAAGGAGGATTGAGGATGGGTAGCGGTGAAAGCACAGGGTTGCACGGTTTGATGGGTGAAAGGATGGGAGGAAGAAAATGGAAATGATCTGGACTCAAAAACAGCATAATAATGGGCAGAGTCTAATGATAATTAATTTTATAAAGAATAAAACATGAAAATGAGTGCTTGAAACACAGTGTGAATAAAGAATAGTGTGAAATACAATTTATACAAACTTTGTAAACAAACTAATAAAAAACAGATTAAGATTCCATGTTCTTGCAATGATGAATAATGTTGTTATGAACATTGATGTAGAAAACTCCATGTTTGTCCCAGTTCTAATTTCCATGGGAAATATTCCTAGTAGTGGAATAACTGGGTCGTGCAGAATGTCTGCATTCACTTTTTGAGGAAGCATCATACTGACTTCCAGAGTAGTTGAACTATTTCCTAATCCCACCAACAATATTTGAGAGTTCCCACCTCTGCACATTCTCTCCAATGTTTATTGCTTGCTGCCCTTCTAAACTTTGCCACTGCTACTGGAGTGAGATGATATCTCATTGTGGTCTTGATTTGCCTCTTTCTTATTACCAGAGATTTTGAGCATTTAGTTAAGTATGGGGGTAAAAGAAAGGGGAAAGGTCCTTTTCGTGACCTGAAAAGACGGGTTAATGGCAGACAAAGTTTAATGGTGATTAATTTTATAAAACACAATATATGGGATTGTATGAAACGTAATGTCAATGAAGGAAAATGTGGGACAAATATGCATAATAAAAACAAAATTAATTTTTCAAGAACATGGCTTTTGTCGTAAATTGTTCACTCTCTCTTATTAAACTGGTCCATATTACATGTGCAGGTCAATTATTCCTTAATAAATTATTTTTTAAAAGAAAAAAGAGATTACATTTCTCAGGAAAATTGAGTCGTAACCAGTAGGAATTTAAGTCAGGTTGATTTTTATATTACTGTTGTTTGTTTACAGTGTGAAAGTGACATCAACATAGAGTGATTATAACCACTAGTGACTGTTAATGGCCAATAACTTTTTTTTTATATGGAACGCTTCACTAATTTGCGTGTCATCCTTGCGCAGGGGCCATGCTAATCTTCTCTGTATCATTCCAATTTTAGTATATGTGCTGCCGAAGCGAGCGCTGGCCCATAATTTTTAAAGCCAGATCTGTTCTTGAGTTTGGTAACTCTTTTCAGTCTTTAGCTCTCACTTCTTAACTGAAGGGAGGTGAACTGAATTTATTCATTTAACATTTAATAAATATAAATTACAAGTATACTATGAGCCAGGCCCTGTGCCAAGCACTATAAAATAGAGGGATGAGTAAAAGTCACTGTTCTGTAAAGCTCAAAATTCAAGGATAGAGACAGAAAAGAAAAAGCCCAAGAATGTCATATCCCTAGAGTAAATATGCTTTCAGTTTATGTGATGAAGGAACATAAATTTACTTATAGTCACTTTTTCCATCTCATTCCGAAGTTTAAACCATTTCTCTTCTTTAATAAAGATCATCTATAGACATTCTAGACACATTGATCAAGGAGGATGCCCTTTGTCCTTGTAGCAGCACTAGCGCACCTGGGGAAGTAACCAAAACATTCTAAGAAATAACTCACTGCATTTCTTCCTGGAGTAAAACTGAAAGTAAGAGACACTGTTTACCTGTACATAGCCTATTGTAGCTTTTCCACCTAAAAATAAAAATCTAATTCTCCATACATTTCTAAAGACCAAATAGTCAATTTTCATTCTAATCTTACAGTAAGCACTGGCATTTACTCTACACAGTTGAGTGTTTGACATAAATTATTTGAGACCATGTGTATTTCATGTTGGTCGATTCAAGAAATTACAAGTGTCCTAATACTTAGTGACAGAAGTTGACGTATCAAAGGATCCGTAGGAACATAAACAAAAAATAAATCACCATTTCACTGCCCCTCCCCAAAACGAAATTCCTCATTTTACAAAGACCATATAATCCTTTCATTTTCAAACAAATACCACTGCACCATTGTTATTCTAGCATAAGCTAGCATAAATCTTACAACAAGGAGCATGTTTAATGTGCTTTTTAATAGCCCCGCTTCAAGGGCTCCTAACTGACATCATACCATTGCAGAATCCAAGGGGGATTACACGTGTCAGTCCAATCAATTGGTGGCAATTGTAGCACAAAAGATCTAGCTGAGAACTCGCCACAGGAAACTATGCACTATATTTACCTGCCTTGTAAAAGGAAGAACAAAAAAAGGCCAGCTATTAAATTAATTGGCACTAAAAGCATGTAATAGTTATCTAATCTACTAATTTTCAGTTTAATATTAACTCAAGTGTCTGCTATGACATGTATTTGACCCATGCAAGGGACCAGCTCACCATTTCAAGCTTTGAAGGGAAAGAAATCATTTGTGGAAGAAAAAAGTGATGGCATTCTTTTGCTTTGACCTTGTATTCGAAGATTGTATTTGTTTTTAGACAGGTATTGACTTTATGTGAGGCCAGCCTAGCTGAGCCTGATGTAGCATGCTCTTCTGTAAATTTTAAAGGACCACAGGTTCAAGAGGCAGCTTTTAACTCTCAGACATTAAAAAAAAGTCTAGGTGATACTATCTTTCTTCAAAGGAGGAGAAAGCATTAGTTTCTAAGGTAAAAAGAGATAGCATGAAAGATTGCACACGGCTAGTCAGAAGAAAGAAAGATCTTGCAGTTGTTTTTTTTTCTTATATACCTTAATTTGTATTGATTCATAACCTTAGAAAATATTCTAAAACATTCTATTCTTTCCAGGAATGATATTGTATCCTGTAAGGAAATCATTGCAATTGTAGCCATGCAGTCTGCTTATGCTTTACCAGCTCCATCTAAACCCATAACCATTCTTGAGGTTATTGATTACCCTACAAAGGCAAATGGCTAAAAATTATAATATTCTCTGAAAAGTATCTGTTGTTTGGATGATTAGAACTTCCTGATATGATTAAAACTTCCTGATAGATGATCCAGGATACTTGGGTGAACACTGAAAATTTCTCTTGGAAAAGTGATAATATCATGACCTTATAAGCTTCTAATCCTTGGTGGTTCAGTGAATCTTTGTGGTCCTGTCTATCTGAATTCCATCCCTTTAGGGCCAGTAACAAAAAAGGAAGAGTAATATTTTCATAACATGGTATTACCAAGTATATATCTTTCTATAAAATGTTATCCACCTACTAACTAAATACCAAACTGACAAAAGAAGTTCAAGAACACAGAAAGAAGAGTTGAAGAAATCTAATATCTAGCTACACTATTAAGTGGGGGGGGGGAAGGAAGATAATTTCTTATTCTTTGGAATAATATATCAGTTGAATATCAGAATCAAAATATTTTCTGACTTAAGCAAGTTTGTTTTGTTTTGTTTTGTTTTTTTATTGTTCTAGAGCATCATTTCTTTTTCACTGTTATTCATATAAACCAAGCATGAGCATTCTCTGGGATGTCCAAGATTTTCTCTGAGAGATCACATAATGAACTAAGTCTGTGTTTAAGAAGAACATTTATTTGTCCTTAAACCAGAAGTATTTATAAACTGTGAAGTATTTGTGAACTGTGAAGTATTCCCTGAATGGTAAGTCCTTCAGTGGTAACAAGGGGCAGAAGGGACGCCAAGAATCATCCCCATTTCCTGAGAGAGCAACATTCAACTATTCTGAATAGCTCAATACTGAGTATCGCGGATACGAGAGGTCCAAGAGAACACTCCTTGAGCCGTTGTTGTTGCTGTTGTTCTTATTGTTATGTGTTGTTGAGTCACTTGTGACTCATAGTAACTCTATGTACAATAGTTCCAAACCCTATTCTATCCTGAGACAATCTCACTGTCTCTGACACATATACCCCCAATACCCCAGTTACTATGTCAACCCATCTCATCTGGGGTCTTTATCTCCTGTGCTGTCCCTCCACCTTTCCAAACATGATTTCCTTCTCCAAAATGACCAAAGTATGTGAGATGGAACTTCAAAATCCTTGCCTCCAAGGAGCAACCTGGTTTCACCCTCTCTAGGACAGAACTGCTTGTTCTTTTGTAGTCCATGCTATGTTCAATACCCTTCTTCAACGCCACAACTCAAAAGTGTCAATTCTTCTTCTAACATACTTATTCATTGTCCGGCTCTCTGATGCATAGCAAGTAATTGCAGAGACCACGGCCTGGATCAGGCACATCTTAGTCTCTACACTGACATTGTTTCTCCTCAGTACTCTGAAGAGGTCCCTGATAGCAGACTCTCATAATGCAATTTGTCTTTTGATTTCCTGGCTACTGATACTAAAGTGCTGATCCAAACAAGCTGAAGATGTTAAAAATCTCACTTTCTTCTACATATATCATGATGCAGCCAATTACCCCAGTGAGGAGAATCTTTGTTTTCTTGCTGTTGTGCTTCAATCCATATTGAAGGCTGTAGTCCTTGACCTTCTGCAGCAAAGGCCTGAATTAGGCATAATTTAGTCTTTAAACTGATATCTTTGCTTCTCAATAATTTGGAGAGATCCGTAACTGTAGACTTTCCTAGTGCAAAAAATTTCCTGATTTTCTGACTATTGAAACCAAGGTTGTTGATTGTAGATCCAATCAAGATTAAATCATTGACAGCTTCAATCCTTTCTCCATCTGTTATAATGATGACCATTAGTCCTATTTGGAAGACCTTTGTTTTCTTGATGTTGAAATAGAATATATAACAAAGTTTTTGATCTTCTGGAACAAGTATTTCATAGCTTCTTCACTTTCCTCAAGCAAGATTGTATCATCTTCATAATGCAGGTTGTTGATGCATTTTCTTCCAATCCTGATGCTACACATTCCTCTTCATAGAGGATTATTTGCTCAGCATATAGATTGAATAGGTATGCAGAAAGGATACCATGCTGATGAACATCTTTCCTGATTTTAAACCATGCAGTGTTCCCTTTTTCAGGTGAGATAATAGTTTCTTGATCTACGTATGGATTTTATATGAGCACAATTAAGTGTTCTGGGATTCCCACTCTTCTCAATTCTAGATACAATTTTTTGATGATCCACACATACAAATGCCTTTATATAATCAATAAAATGAAAGACATTTTTTCTGGTATTCTCTTTCAGCCACCATCCATCTGATATTAGCAATGATATCCTTTGTGCTCAGTGTCTTCTAAACCTAGGTTGAACTCCTGGCAGTTCCTGGTCAATGTACTGTTCTAGTCATTTTGGGATGATGTTCAGCAATATTTTGCTTGCTTGTGATATTAATGATATTATTTATCATTTCCACGTTTTGTTGAATCACTTTTCTTGGGCATGGAAACAAATACTGATATTTTCTAGTCAGTTGGACAAGCAACTATTCTCCAAATGCTATTCTATTGATTCTTGGGACCTGACTTTTGCCAAGGGCTTCAATGCGGCTTGAATTTCATCTTTCAATCCAACTGACCCTTTTTCATCACTTTAAAGAACTCTCAAAAGCATAACAAAGGAATATTGTGTGGTTTAAAATCAGAAAATGTGTAATTCAGAGTTGTGTACTTTCTCCACACCTGTTCAATCTGCGTGCTGAGTAATTTGAGAAGCTGAACTATGAAGAAGAATGTGGCACCAGGAAGATGCACATTTTAGTGAAGAAGATTCACTAAAAACTTGTATGATGCACGTAACACAGCCTTGTTTGCAGAAAGCAAATAAGATGGTTAAACACTTGCTGAAGAAAATAAAAAACAACAGTGTCTAACATGAGATGCATTTCAATAAAGATGTTTAAACACACGCTGAAGAAAATAAAAAAACAACAGTGTCTAATATGAGATGCATCTCAATATCAAGAAAACAAAAATCCTCACAACTTTAGCAATAGGCAATATTATGTTGGATGAAGAAAATTTTGAAAAAGACAACAAAGTAATTTGGCTTGGGTCTACTATCAACACCAGTGGCAGTATCAATAAGGAAATCAAGATATGTTGCACTGCGGACCCCTGCTGCCAATGACCCTCTCTAAAGTGCTGTCAAGCATTGTCAGTTGTTATCAAATTGGCTTAAATCTTGGTAATTTCAGTCTTATATGTGTTGTTGCTGTTACATGCTGTCAAGTCATAACCAACTTGTAGCTGACCCAAGTTATCAGAAGCTGTAAATCACACAGGAGGAAATTCCCCTTCTTTCTCCACAGAGCAGCTGGTGGATTTTAACCTCCCCTCCTTTGGGTTGGCAACACAACTCCTAACCACTAATCCACCATAGTTCCTTTAACCTTGTATCTTGTTGTTCTTATGTGTCGTTAAAACACTTGCGACTCATAATGACCCTATGTACAAGAGCCCTAAACTCTGCTCTATCCTGTGTCAACCTCACTGTCTCTGACACACCTACATTCATTACCCCAATCACTGAATCGATCCGTTTCATAGAGAGTCTTCCTTTCCTGCACTGTACATCCATCCTCCCACGATGTCCTTTTCCAAGGACTGGTCCATCCTTGCAACATGTTCAAAGTATATCAGATGAAGTTTCAGAATCCTTGTCTCCAAGGGGCAGCCTGATCTCACCCTCTCCATGATAAACCTGTTTGTTCTCCTATCAGTCCATGGTATATTCAACACCCTTCTCCACCACCACAGCTCAAAGGCATCCCTTCTCTTTCTATCATCCGTAGACACTGATACACTGTCCTCTACCATCTCTTTGGTTAGGTCTCTTTTTGTAAAGAACACAAAACTAGAAGTTACTACATAACAGGAAGGATGACTAAGATAAAACACAACATGGATGTTAGATCATTATTTTCCATATTCATAGACAATCTTTACCAACTTTTTGCCAACTTTTAAGGTCAGAGATCAATCAAACATGCAATCAAGATGCATCGATAATAATGGTTGACTGGAATGCAAAAGTTGGGAACAGAGAAGAAGATTCAGTA
>NW_006399810.1:8643394-8649857 GCF_000299155.1 Elephantulus edwardii
TGGAGAAGAGTATTGAGGGTACCATGGAGTGCCAAGAAAACAAACAGATTCATCCTGGAATGCGCTAAACTGGGCAGCTCCCTGGAGGCAAGGATTCTGAGGCTCCGTCTAACATACTTTGGACATGTTGTAAGGAGGGACTGGTCCTTGGAGAGGGACATCACGCTTGGTAGGGTAGAGGGACAGTGCAGGAGGGGAAGGCCCTTTATGAGGTGGATTGAATCAATGACTGGAGTAATCAGAATGGGTGTATTGGAGACAATGCGATTGGCACAGGACAAAGCAGAGTTTAGGGCTATTGTACATAGGGTTGCTATGAGTCACAAGTGACTCAACAGCATATAACAACAACAATAGACAATCTTATCAATGTCATATGTATTTATGGATGCATCGTATCAATACTATTACTAGAAGCTTTTCTCTTTTTCTGTATGGCTTAGTGTGTTATGTACTGCCCTGCTAACTGAAGGTCAGTGGTTGAAAACCAGCAGCTGCCCCTCAGGAGGCAGACAAAAGTAAGCAGTCTGCTCCTGTAAAGATGTATAGCATTGGAAAACCAGTGGAATTGACTCAATGACAGTAAGTTTTATTAACACATATTGAGTATTAAGTGCCAGATATTATGCTATACATTTTACATGGACTGATTTCATATACCTATTTTTCATGAAAAAGACTCTATTCACACTTTTTAGGTAAGTAAAAAAATCAGTCTTAGAAACTTAGATGACCCAAAGTGAAAGATCAAATAAACAAACAGAACTGGGTTTCAAACTCTGACTTGAGAATCTGATCACATCATCAATTACCAGGATCCATTTACACTGCTGATAATAAATACTAGATGTGATCAGAGAGCTCAGTATTTGGTACTAGCTTTAACAAAATCCTAAGTGTCACCTTATGCACATAAGTACTAGAAAGCCCTGTTCTGCTCAGTGAATCTTCATGGCAACTGTAGAAGTCATGCTCCTCTCCTACATCGTTGACTACATGTTGTCCTTTCCTCACATTCTAGTAGAGAACGCTCTCCAGCTGTCTGTAATACATGCAGTTTTGCAATGTGTGCCTGCTCCTATATCTAGACAACTCAACAACTTGAGTGTTGGGTTCTGAGCAGTCTTATGAGTTTCCTTGGTCCTCATCACTGTCAATTACTCTACCTTGCCTCAAATTAGGAATGCCATATCCTAGTAATGTATAAACTGTAAATACACCTTGTTCAGAGGCACTGTATGTATGTGATTAAAGTTCTGTGTCTGCCCAGATATCTTGTTATCTCTTTAGGTCTTGGATTCTCCATAAGAAAAGAGAGGAAGTTGAACCAGATGATTTCTAATATCTATTACTCTATTTCTTGTAATGAAAGTAATATTCCAACCTTACTTTCTTAGTTTCTTGTGATAGAAATTATTTCTTCTAGAAATTGGGATGCATATTCAGTTCTCATCAGCATCTGCCAATGTCAGGAATCCTGAATGGGTGTTAAGCAGAAGCTCCTTTCCATCAACATCATACAGTGATCATGGTCTCTTCTTCTTCCAGGATCTAACCCTTCAAACTGGCTGTACCCAAGCCTCATTGTTGGATGATGGGCCTATTTGCCAATGTAATGTCTGAGACTTATAAGTAATGTGTAAAGCTTACATAAATTTCCATTTCTTAATAAGAGATTAATGATTTTTATTTTACTGTCTCAGAATTTTTCTCAACGTGTATGATATAACTAGAGATATAAATACTGTTGAACTTTTTGATACTCCCACTCTCCCTTTCTTAAATTTTCTTGGTGGTATTTTACTTTCCAGATAATTCAGGCCTAGCTCATACTGAGAAGAGAATAAGATACATATAGCAAAGTGTAGCTCCCTTTACTGAACCCAGCAGGAAGACCAGATGCCTTGTATCAGTTATCTCACATTAATGTGGGCAAATATGCTGATTTCTCAGCAGACTGACAACCACAAGCCAGCAGATGATGATTATAATAATATCAAACAATATTTATTAGGTGCCAAAATTCAATGAGCTTTTAGAACATCAAAATAATTGTGTCATTTGCAAAGATCTGTCCACTTAAACTAGAAAATACGTAAATTATTTTATTTTAATCCAATTAAAGGACGAATAGAAAGCTGAAGTTGTTGTGTGTATTGGGATTTTTTAGTGGTTTTATCTGATAGAATAGTAGTGTACTTCAGAGGGAAGAACTTGGATGTCAGAAAATGTGGAGATTTGTAAGCATATTTGGACTTCAAAAGGTTGAAAAGGATTATGGATATTATTCCAAATTCAAAATCTTTTATAATGGAATGAAATATCAAGACACGTGACAAATGTTGCCTTCTTTTATTTCATGAAGAACTATATGTAAAGCATGTTTATGATATCTCTTTCAGAAAATATATTGTAATTTATGCCAAAGCAATATTGTGGTACAGTGTAGCTTGTTCTGGAGGCATAGAAAATTGTGCAATTATCTCACAAAAAACCCCCAATGCTTTATCTTGTTCTCTAATTTTTGTACAAAATATGAACAAATTCCACAAATCCCAGCAGAGAAACTTTACATTCAGTCAGTTAACCAAGAGCAAAAGATCATTATTGATTACATCTCAACATCAAGAAAATAAAAATCCTCATCAATGGGACAATAGGTTTGTCCTGGAGAGGGTTAAACCAGGCTGTTCCTTGGAGGCAAGGATTCTGAAGCTTCATCTGAATCTGACATACTTTGGACATGATGCAAGGAGGGACCATTCCTTCAAGAGAGAAGTCATGCTTGGGAGAGTGGAGGGACAGCACAGGAGAGGAAGACCCTCTATAAAGTGGATTGATTCAGTGACTGGGGTAATTGGGCTGAGTGTGCTGAAGATAGTGTGGTTGACAAAGGATAGAGAAGGGTTTAGAGCTGTTGTACATAGGATTGCTATGAGTTGCAAGCAACTCGATGACACATAACAACAACAACAACCACTGGTGGCTTGATGGTAAGAAACTGAGCTGTCAACACAAAAGTTCATCATCTGAGTTCACTAGCTGCTTTGCAAAAGAAAGATGGACAGTCTTCTCCTACGTGATTTACTGGCTCTGAAAACCCACCAGAGCCAGCTGTGAGTCAGTTTTGACTCAACAGTATTCAACATCAACAGTAACACATAAGTGATATATTTAAAAAATGTCCTGATAACAATTGTGTGATTCAAGGTAGTTGATAAATAGACTTGTTGTTTTCCAAGATATTTTGCACTGTTGATACATATTTTCATTACTATTTACTAATAGGCATGATAAGTCAATAATGTGTACTACATTCACTATAATGAAAACGAAAGATAAATGAAAGCGTATACAACTTCAGGGAACAGAAAAACAAATTAAAACCACCAAGCTATGTAAAATAAGACAATAATGTACCCAAGAAACATAAACCATTTAGAAAGTGAATACAAACATAAACACATCAACAATGATATAAACTGTAAAGCTAAATAACAAATCATTTAAAATAGACTTAAAACAGAAACAAATTACATTTTCTAACAAACGATATTTCTAAAATTTAAGAGGCTCAAAAGTGGAAAGAAAATGTTCAAAAAAGATATGCCATGAAATCTTGAACTAAAAAACAAGTTTGCATATATAAAAGAATATTAGACAAATTACTAAGTGTAATAATTAGTAGACATTTTACATTATAAGCAAATTGTAACTACCTGTATATACATCCAATAACATCATATCAAAATATAGAAAGCAAAAATTGATAAACCATGAGAAAATATGAAGTCTGCCAAGTTATTGTAAGATAACATCACTCAAGTTGACTGGTAGAACAAGTGGACCAAAATATCAGCATGAACATGAAATATTCAGACGTCATTATGAATGAACAAACCTGTTGTAATTGGCGTTTATGAGCAACACTGCAGCCACCACATGCAGAATACACATTTTAAAGAATATATGAAATATTTGTAAAAATAAACCATACTTTATGATATAAGTGTCAATTGTTTTTCAAATTTTGAATTAACAAATAAAGAGAATTCTGATATTAGTATAATGCTTATTAGCTCAGGAATATTAAAGACAACTCATAATGATGTAGAAATACTTAGTACTATGTTGTAATTAAAATACAATATAACAAAATATAAGCATCATAGCAATAGGCCTGCTTGAGAAAAACATACACATGTAAATACACACATATATAAGAATGTATAAAAATAATTAATTGTTCTAAAAAATATATATAAAAAGAATAGCAAACTCAATAAAAAAATCATGCCAGAAAATAGAAGACATTCAAAAATGAAAGCCAAATTTTAGTCAATAAAAAGAAAGCATGCACCAGAAAAGATGAGTATTGCCAAAAGTTAGCTCTTCGAAAAGAATTGAAAAAATTATAACCCCTCAGTGGAATTGATAAAAAAATAAATTACACAAATAACCAATGCTGTGATTGTAAAAGAGAACTTTGCTACATACTCTTAAAATATTAGAAGAAGATCAGGAAATATTATTAATTACTTCAGCCTTAAAGTTTTGAAAAATGTGTTCTATTTCTAGAAAATGCAATCTTAAAAAACTGAAAGTGTTAATAATTTTATAACTATAACTAAAAATAAAGAAATACTGCATGGTTCAAAATTGGGAAGGGCGTACACCAGGGATGTGTCCTGTTTTCATACCTTTTCAACCTGTATGCTGAACAGATCATCTGGGAGGCTGGGCTCTATGAGGAGAAATGTGGCATCAGGATTGGTGAAAGATCCATAAACAATCTGCATATGCAGATGACACAACCCTGCTTTCTGAAACTGAGGAGGACGTGAAGCTCTTGCTGCTGAGGGTCAGGGACTGCAGCCTTCAATATGGATTAAGGCTCAATGTCAAGAAGACAGAGATTCTCACCACTGGACCAATTGGCAGCATCAGGATGGATGGTGAAAAGATTGAGATTGTTCACAGCTTTAGTTTGCTTGGCTCCACAGTCAACACTCTTGGCACCAGTAGCCAGGAAATTAAAAGGCGCATTGCCATGGGGAAGTCTGCTGTTAGGGACCTCTCCAAAGTACTGAAGAGCAATGGTATCTCTCTGGAGACTAAAGTGCATCTGATACAGGCCATGGTCTTTGCAATAACTTGTTATGCATCAGAGAGCTGGACAATGACCAAGGAGGATAGAAGGAGAATTGATGCTTTTGAGCTTTGGTGTTGGAGAAGAGTGCTGAAGGTTCTATGGACTGCTAAGAGAACAAAGAGATTCATCCAGGAGTGGGTTAAACCCGGCTGCTCCTTGGAGGCAAGGATTCTGAGGCTTCATCTGACATACTTTGGTCATGTTGTAAGGAGATACCGGTCCTTGGAGAGGGACATCATGCTTGGGAAGGCCTTCTGGGAGATGGACTGATTCAGTGACTGGGGGCAATCAGGATGGGTGTATCAGAGACAGTGCGATTGGCACAGGACAGAGCAGAGTTTTGAGCTATTGTACATAGGGTCACTATGAGTCACAAGTGACTTGACAGCACATAATAACAACAACAACAAACAATAATTAAAAATATTCTCATTAAGAAGGCTCTGGATTTGATAACTTCAACAATGAACTCATCATTGTAACTTTCTGATTGTTTAAAGTGTGTCCACAAGTGCTTTTATATTATTTCCACAAATGGGGTTTAGCTGTTCTCCCTTTGAGCGTAGCCCAGTCTTTATGATTGCTTAAAGGTGTGGAATGACTAAAAGTGGTCATACAAGGTGAAAGGGCTTCCATATGGCTCTCTCCCTCTCTCAATCTGTTTCTTTTTCTTTGGACACTATGAAGTGAGCACATACATAGAGAGAAAGATATAAAAAAAAATGCTCCAGCTGTTCTACCTCCCCGTTCTCTAAGTATTCTCAGACTCCTAGAACCATGAGTGAGGACAACTTTAGCAAGATACTGGTTATGACCACCATATTGCTTTAACGCAGAGAGAAACTCATTCAGATCTTCTCAGTACAGTTCCTCCTAAGTGTATGGGACATAAAGATAGTGAGGGAGAAATAAATGTTATCTCCGGCCATTAACTTTTGAAATGGGTAGGATAAATCTCTTGCTCAATTTTCTGTTGTGTTGTGTTTCTTTTTTCTTACAGATTTATTTATCTTGGATTTGAGCTTTTTGTCACTTACAAGAGTTGCAAATACATTCTTCCCATCTGTGGCTGGCATTCTCAGTTTCTTATATTATTTCCAACAAGTTTTCATGCTTGTTACTTAGTTCTATACTTCACCTGTAGTTGACTTATACTCTGAGGGTTATATATTCAGTGCTGGATCTGGTAGCTTCTTGTTGTTGTTGCTGTTGTTGTTATGGGTCATCAAGTTGTCTGTGACTCATAGCAACACTCTGTTCAATAGCTTTGAACCCTGCCCTGTCCTAAGCCAGTCTCATTGACTCTGTCAC
>NW_006399810.1:8649957-8650361 GCF_000299155.1 Elephantulus edwardii
ATGAAACAACATATGAGCAAGAGCCTATGGTGATGAGGGAAGTAGTTCAGGCTGATTTGAAGGAAATAACAAAAAATAAGGCCCCAGGAATAGATGGTATACCAGTTGACATATTTCAGTTACCAGATGCTGCCCTGGATGTCGTCAACAAGTTGTGCCAAGAAATCTGGAGAACAATGACTTGCCCAACTGACAGGAAGAGATCTATATTTATTCCAAACCCAAAGAAGGGCAACCCAACAAAATGTGGAAACTATAGAACAATATCATTGATTTCATATGCAAGCAAGATTCTACTGAAGAGTATCCAAAAATGACTGAAGCAGCACATCAGCAGAGAACTTTCAGAAGTTTAGAGGGGGTCGTAGTACTAGGGATATTGTAGCTGATGTTAGATGGATCTT
>NW_006399810.1:8653005-8653873 GCF_000299155.1 Elephantulus edwardii
ATTATTATTATTATTATTACTTAATAATAATAATGACAATATAATAACTTCCTATAGAGAAGTTTTGCATTTTGCTTATGAAATACAAAGATTTCTTCATGTCATAGGGAACTCATGTGGTCACATGGTAAGGAATTTTGCTGTCAGCCCCAAAACTGGGTAGTTTCAATTCACCAGCTGCTCTGTAGATGAAAGATGGGCAGTCTTCTCCTGGAAGATTTACAACCCCCACAAATCCAATGGAAGGCTAGCTATGAGTTCCAGCTTGACAGCATATAACAACACTAACATTATAAAGGGGTTTTTATTGTCTTCTCCTGAAAGAAGAACTTGGGACAAAGGTGTGGGTTCAGGCAGTTTGTTGAGAAAGTAACCCCAAAAATTAGAGTGGCAAAAATAGCATAGAGAATGGAGGAAATTCAATAAATCACTTACTGAACTACTGCCATTACAGACAACTGAGATTTCAGTCTTAAAGAAAATTGAGAGTCTATCTCAGAATGTTTTCATTTAGGCTGAAATAGTTACCGACAATTCCATCCTCTAGTGATTGAGGGTTACTTCCATGGCTATTTCTATCCTTGTACATCTGGAGTTCAGCTAAAGAAAAAGGTTACAGCAAAAAAATAAAAACCCCAGGAGGTGTGCTTGATATGAGACACTGGTAATATACACGGAACTGTCCACCAGAATTTTGCTGAAATCAAACTGGCCAAGAGGATATAGCACAGGGCACAAGTACCTGATATATTATTTTTCTTCTTCTTTACCATCATCTTTTTTTTATTTTATTAAATTTTATTAGTTTTAATGAACATTTACAGGGATTTTGGGTTTTCATTCCTTCATTGCTGCACCATTCTCTCTA
>NW_006399810.1:8655463-8664746 GCF_000299155.1 Elephantulus edwardii
GAGGTGTGGGTCTTGCTTGAGTCTTTTGCAGATATTTTTCCAATTTTGCCAACACCATTTGTTAAAAAGGCTGTCATTTCCCCACTTCACTGATTTCATCTCCTTGTCAAAAATCAGTTGACCATAGATAGATGGGTTTATCATCATCTTTTTAAGGTATGTGATTTTCATTTGCTTACAGTGGAAAAAAATTTAATGTATCTTACACACAGACTCAGTCAATATTGAGTTGTTGTTATTGTTGTGTACCATCAAGTCAGAACTGACTCATAGCTGACCCTCTGGTGGCTATTCAGAGGCAATTAATCATAAATTTAACAAAAGATTGTTCATTCTTCTTCCACAGAGCAGCTGGTGGATTTGATCCGCATACCTCCAGTATTGCAGCACAGCCTCTTGCCACTAAGCCACTCTCCTAGACAATTTTCAGAGATGGCAAATCACACTGGAAGAGATTGTCTATATTTCGTCAGCTGAGAAGCTGATGTGTTCAAACCTCTTGCCTCCAAGGTTACATCACAACTCTTTAGACTTGAAAACTTATGCATAGATTATTTTGCATTGTCTATCACACAACTATGTATCTGCAAGTAACAACTCAAACTAAAAAAACTTACTGCTGTGGAATCAGAATCAACTCATAGCTGACCATTCCTTGGCTTCCCTTCTTTAACTTGGACTTCCAATAAAATTGTGAGGAAAAGTCTTTAAAAACTCCAAAGAGAACCAATTAAATACAAGGTCAATAGTGATTAATTTTATAAAACAAAATGTACATGAATGATCCTTTGAAATGCAATGTGAATGTATGGATGTTTGAAACACAATGTAGATGAATAAGGTATACAAATTTTGCATGAAAATAAACGTAAAATAAAAGTAAAGTGTGTGTGTGTGGGGGGGGGGAACCTAAAAAAAAGTCTTGTAAGCCTCACTGCTTGATAAAAAATAATGGAATTTTCAACTTCTATCATCTTGGAGGGACTTGTTTGTGTTAGAAATCATCTTGTGTTTTCTGATTTCTTCACAAATGTTTACAGTTCCTTTCTTGGCTTCATATTGAGACCATATTTTCTGACAGGCCCTCCTTAGTTTTATCCTAATTTACCATTCAGGAGACTTGGATTAAGGTATTTTATTTTCAAATTCATTCAGCTTTGACTTTTTTATACTCACAATTCTTTAAATGTCTTCACTTTGTCTCTATGTAGAGATGGTGAGGGGGGAAAAAACTAGATAATGCTCTTCATTATCTTTGGTGGTGTTTTTCATTCTGAAATCTATTTTATCAAAGATTAGTATTGGCACTCCTGCTTTTTGAGGTTGTCTTTTGCTTGGTGTATTTTTTTCCCAGCCTTTGATTTTGAGTCTTTCTCCACCTTTTTTAGAAGTGTCTCTTGTAGGCAACACATTGATGGACTTGTTTTTTTTATCTATTCTGCTACTCTTTTTCTCTTAATTGGTGCATTTAGTCTATTCACATTAAGTGTAATTATTGTCAGGCCAAGTTTTACTTTTGTCAATTTGCCATGTATCTTTTTCTGTTGTTTCTGGTTTCTATGGTCCATTCACTTTCCTTTGGCGTCTCTGTGTGTAGAAATCACTTAAAATTTCTTGTAGTTTTTCTCTGTTTACACAAACTTCTTAAGGTCCTACTTATCTCCAAATAATCTAATTTCCCCTTCAAATTTAATAGAGAGCTTTGTTAAGTACAGGATCCTTGGCTGGCAATTGTTAGCTTTCAGCTTTCTATATATGGCATCCCATTGCCTTCTAGCTCACATGGTTTCTGCTGAGAAATCCGAACTTAATCTAATTGTTTCCCCTTTGTAGGTAATTCTTTGCTTTTCTCATGCTGCTTTTAGAATTCTACCAGTATCTTTTAATTTGGGGTCTAGTCTATTTGGTATTCCCTGTGCTTCTTGGATGTGAATTTCCCACTCTTCAAAATACCTGGGAAATTTTCTTCTAGTACTTCTTCCACAATCTTCTGTGATTGCCCTGTCCCTCCTGTGTTCTAGAATTCCAGTCATACATATATTATTTAGTGTTATGTCATTGCATATAAATCTAATATTTTCTTCATTTTCTTTAGGTCTCATCTGTTTTTTTCCTTTAAGTCCACTTCCATAATAGCTTGCCTCTGGAAACCCTATGAACCTAGAGAGAGGATTAAAGGCACCCAAGCATCGAGGACTCTCCTTCATAGGGTCTTACGACTCGACGACACCTAACAACAATGACAACAAGAAGTATCTAGTGAGGCTTTTGTCTTCCAGCTCTCTGACTCTCTGTTCTATCTCTTCAGTTCTACTTTTTTGTCCTACCAGTGTGTTGGACACTTCTGCCATTTCGGTCTTAATATTCTGGATTACATTTATGTAATTTCTGTTATTTCCAGTACTGTGTTGGCTGTACCCTCTCTGTCTTGTGATGGTTTTTTTTTTTTTAATTTCTTGTACCTCTTTGTTTATTCTTTCAATTTTTTTCTTCCACCTTTTGCATTTTCATTCTGATAAAGACACAGCAAAATTGGATAGACGGGAATTTCTTCAACATAGTGAAAAGCATATATGCTTAACGAAGAGCCAACAACATTCTCAATGGAGAAAAACTAAAAGCATTTTCCTTGCAAACAGGGACCAGACAAGGAGGCTCACTGTCACCACCTCTTTTCAATATTGTATTGGAAGTGCTTGCGAGGGCAATACGGCAAGAGAAGTAAATAAAAGGCATCCAGATTGGCAAATAAATGGTTAAACTATCGCTATATGCAGATGATATGATAGTGTACACAGAAAACCCCAAAGATTAAAAAAAAACCCACAAAAACACAACCCGTTAGAGTTAATAGGCCAATTTAGAGAGTGGCAGGATATAAGATCAGTATCCAAAAATCAATAGGATTCCTCTACAGTAACAAAGATAACTCAGAGATGGAAATAAAGAAAGCAGTATCATTTACAATAAGCAACCACAAACTGAAACACCTGGGAGTGAACCTAACTAGAGATACAAAAAACCTATACAAAGAAAAATACAGAGCATTTCTGAAAGACACAATAAAAGACCTAAAGAAATGGGAAAATGTGCTTTGTTCATGGATACGAAGACTGATTATGGTGAAAATGACAATCCTACCAAAAGCTATATACATGTTCAATGCAATCGCAATCCAGATACCAAATTCATTTTTTAAGGAGATTGAAAGGGAAATTATCAAATTTATTTGGAGAGACAAGTGACCCTGAATAAGCAAAACACTTCTGAGAAACAAAAATGAAGTTGGAGGCATAGCACTCCCTGACCTCAAAACCTACTACACAGCAGTAGTAACCAAAACAGCATGGTACTGGTACAATAACAGGCACATAGACCAATGGAACAGAATTGAGAACCCGGAAATAGATCCAGCTATTTATGGTCAACTGACATTCAACAAGGAAATCAAAGCTATCAAATGGGGAAATGATAAACTCTGCAACAAATTGTGCTGGCAAAGATGGATTGCTACCTGCAGAAAGCTGAAACAGGATCTACATCTTGCACCACACACAAAAATTAACTCAAGGTTTATTATAGACCTGGAAGTAAAGCCCCAAACTGTAACATTCATAAGAGACAAACCGGGATCAAGCTTAGAAATGTTAGTCCATGATATAAAGAGACTGCCAAATACAACCAGAAATGCACAATTTAAAGAGGATTAAATTGATGCATGGGAACTTATAAAGATTAAATCTCTACACATCAGAAACTTTTTCCAATAGGGTGAAAAGAAAACCTACAGACTGGGAACAAACATTTGGTAATACCATCTCAGACAAGAGTCTTATAACAAAAGTTTACAGAATACTCCTGGACCTCCACAAGAAAAAAACTGACAACACAATTACAAAATGGACAAAAGACATGGTAAGAATTTTCACAGAGGACGATATTCAAATGGCAAACAGACACATGAAGAAATGCTCCAAATCACTGGCAATAAGAGAGCTCCAAATCAAAACCACAATGAGGTACTGTCTCCTCCAGTAAGACTGGCAAAGTTTAACAGGGCAGCAAGTAACAGATGTTGGAGAGGATGTGGCAAGAAAAGAACTCTTATACGTTGTTGGTGGAATTGTACAATGGTGGAACCATTCTGGAAGGCTGTTTGGTGCTTCCTCAAAAAGCTGAACATGGAAATTCCATATGACCCAGCTATTCCACTACTTGGAATATACCCTGAGAATATGAGAACTGAGGCACAAACTGAGATTTGTACGCTAATTCCGATAGCAGCATTATTCATGATTGCAAGAACATTGAAACAGCCCAAGTGTCCAACCACAAACGAATGGATTGAGAAATTATGGTACATTCATTCACATAATGGAGTGCTATGCAGCACACAGGAGTAATAATCTTGTAAATTATTACCTAACTTGGGAGGGACTAGAGAGTATTATGCTGAGTGAACTAACTCAGTCCCGCAAGGATAAATATTGTATAAAACAGTTATTGTAGAATGAGTATTAGGATCCAGGAAGGGTAGGAGAGGCTGGAAGCAGAGGGATGTGGATGTGCAGGAGGAAGAGAGGATTAATCATTGGGTTGTACAATTTGATAGGTGGGGGGATGAGGGAAATTGAAATAATTTGTTCAATTTGTATGCAAGTTTTGTAAATAAACTACGAGGGGAGGGGGAAAGCTGAATTGCTCTGAATTGACAAAGTCTGCTGTTAATAACCTCTTTGGAATACTAAGAGTAACCTCCTAAAGGAGAGAAAAAAAAACCAACAACACCTAACCAACCCAACAACTAAGTGAACGTCAAACCTTATTAATGGAAAAACATCAGAATTAGAAAGATACCTCATTTCCGAAATTAGCAAATGCATGCAAAATATCTTGAAACTATTGAAAAGATTTTATGACTCAAAAAAGAGGGGAGAATGGGGAAAAGTAAATGACTTGTGAATAAACTTAAATGGCACAATGCATTTTAGGAGCGTCTTGCTTGTATTTGCAACAAATACCAGAAAAATGTTAATTCTTTCATGTAAAGGGTCAGCAAAGGAGAGGACCAGTAATGGGCTCAAGTGTATAAGGGATGATAATGATGGTGCAGGATAGGACAAGGTTCAGATGTGTTGTTCATAGAGCTGTTGTGAGTTAGGCTCAACTTGATGGCACTTAACAACAACAGCAACAATATTCTTTCATTATGTTTGGATGGGCAGTTGTTTCTTGGACTAAGTTTAGGTTTCACATGAGGACTAAGTATAGATTTTGCATGAGCACAATTAAATGTTTTAGAATTCTTATCCAATTTAATATTAACCAAAATCAGTTCTATTTCACATAGCCTTTGTACATTCAATAAAACACAATTATCTTTATGCTATTCTCTGCTTTCAGTTGAAACCCACTTGACATCAGCAGTGGTACTGAATGCCACTGAATCCAGCTTAGATTTCTGGTAGTTATTTGTTGATAAACTGTTCCAGCCATTTTAAAATAATCTGCAGCAATATTTTACTTGCAGATGACATTAGTGATGTTATTCAATGAATTCCACATCATGTTGACTCATCTTTTTAGAAACTAGAAACAAATATGGATCTCTTTGTCAGTTGGTCAAATAACCCAAATTTATTGGAAATTTAGTGAGCACCTCTAGCATGAGTCTTGGCATAGTCAAGTGAGAATTGGCAGGAAAGGTATTAATCAGGGTTGTCTCCTTTCTCCATATTTATTCAATCTGCACGTTGAGCAAGTCATTCAAAGCAGATCTCTATGAAAAAGAACGTGGCATCAGAATTGAAGGAAGACTTGTAAACAATTTAATCCCATATAAGACATCTCTAAACACATCGTCTACACAACTGCAATGGGGTGAACTCACTATAGGAAGCCATACAATGTACCAAAATTTCAAGATTGTAAAGGGAGGGCAAAAAACCAAATATGTGAACAAGAGAATATACTGTTCAGTTCACAACTTGGGTCTTGTATGAACAAATGAGTCAAGAGGAAAGACAGTTGTAAGAAAGGGAGCTATTCAGGATTCTGATGGTAACATTTTTTTATCAAATACTAGAGGACCAGAGAGGAAAAAATCAGAAAAAGAAACAACAAAGAATCTTTTAAACACATATTTTTAAGGTAGGAATTCATTCTTCAATGAGCTTTGTATTTTCATAATTGCCTAAAATTTTGCTAGACATGAAAGATGCATTCTTAAATTGTGAGGGTATTATCAATAATGGAGTAAAACGGAGTTGTAGCCCGCTCTCCTTTAGTGTCCCTATCCCATACCTAAACTCAGGAGAGTCAAAAGATGCTTAGAGTTATAATTATCTAGTAATAACAGAAACACTTGAAATATTCTGTATATAGAACTCTTATCCCCTTAACTCTTTCACACATTGCCGTCAAGTTGGAACCGACTCATAGCAGATCTTCCATTAGGATTTTGGAGACTGTAAATCTGATGGGAAGAGATTGCTTATCTTTGTCCTAGAGACCCTGGTGGATTCAAAGCAGCGTTGTGGTCTTTGGCTTAGCAGCACAACTCCCGATAGGTTATGCCATCATTGCCCCACTGCATCACTATATAAAAAGAAATGTAGTTTTTTATATTCAAAGACTTTCTTTCTCATTTCACAAGTAGTACTTACTTTCATCTCACATTTTAATACAATACCAACTCAATTTTTCATTATATGATTTCATGATCATTCTCATAGTCATTTGATGATCCCACTATCAATTGTCATTATCATTTAATAAAACTAAATTTTATTATCTGTCTACATATGACAGAATTTCTCTGACCAGACAAAAATAAAATTACTCACTACTGCTAAATTGAACTGATAAAACTATTGTAGAAAAGAACATATTTTAATGAGAGTATGAAGAAAGTGTTCATAAGGTTTTCAGAGATCTAGATTAATTGTTTTGGGGAAGAACATTCTCCTAAGTGGTACAGTACTGGCCTGCTGGTTTGCTGTACTGAGGTAACTTGGGGTTGCTGTGATGCTGAACACTGTGCCATTGGCACATCAAATGCCATAATGGTTACCCATAGTGGACAATGTTTGATGGAGTTTCCAGATTAAGACAGGTTTGGAAGCAGGATTGGCATCCACTTGTTAAGCAGCATGCCTTTGGAAATTCTATGAACATTAGAGAAATGGTGATAGTTACAGAATAGAGTTCAGATCCTTTGTTCATAAGGTCGCTATGAATCTTGCTTGGCCCGACAGCACTTAACAACAATAACAACACCATTTTAGAAGAGGATGGCCAATCCTGCTTCCTAGTCTATCTTAATTTGGGAACTTTTCTGAAACCTACTTGCCATAGGTGACCCCTTCTAGCATTTGAAACATCAGTGGTATAACTTATAACACCAGGGGATCACTATTAGTTATACTTGACTCAATGACATCTAACAACAACAACAATGTGGGGAAATTGTAACCCTTACCCACTGCTGGTAAAAGTACAAAATGCACAACTACTATAGGACACAGAATGACAATTCATAATAAGATTAAAGCTAAAATGTAATGATCCAGTAATTCTATTTCTATGTCTATGTTCTAAAGATCTAATAGAAGATGTACAATAATAGGCACACCTATGTTTACTGTTGCACTATTTGCAAAGGTCAAAACTTGGGAAGGCATAGTTCAATAGTGATTAATTTCATGAGACACCAATGTATGGGAATGATTGTATGAAACACAATGTGAATAAAGGGAAGTATTAAACACAAAGTATATGAGTTTTATATGTAAACCAATATAAAATGAAAATTTTATAAAAACAAAAGAGAACAATTTAAATTCCCAGATGAATCGATAAATAAAATGTTCTATACAAATGCAATGAATAGATCGATAAGTTAATAAAACATAGTATTTACATACAATGGAATACTATTGTTGTTAATTCCTGTGGGGTTAAGAATTACTTATAGCAACCCTATGAACAATAGATCAGAACCATGTCCTATCCTGTCCCATCCTCACAATCTCTGACACTCTCTAGCCCATTATTGCTACAGTCAATGTACCAGTAAACGTGGTTAAGGGTTTTCTTCTCTTTACTGCCCTTCTACTTCAGAAGCATGATATCCTTCTCCAAGGAATAACTTCTCCTAGCAATATTCACAAAGTATTTGAGATGAAGCTGTATCATCTTTGCCGTCAAGGAACTTTCTGGCTACATCTATTCCAAGATATATCTGTTTATTCTTTTGGCAGTCTATGGGACATTCAGTACTCTTCTTCAACACCACAATTCAAAGTCATCAATTCTTCTGTATTCTTAGTCATCATCCAGCTCTCTGACGCATAAAGAGTGACTGAAAAGACCATGGCCTGAATCAAATGTACCTTGGTCCTCAGGCACACATTTTTCCTCCTCAATAATTTTGAGAGGTCCCTGACTGTGGACTTTCCTGGTATAATACATCTCCTGATCTCCTGACTGTTGTTACCAAGCATATTGTTTGTGAATTCAAGTAAATCATTGAGAGTTTCAATCTTTTCTCCATCTAAAATGTCATTGCCTATTGATCTAGTGGATAGGATTTTTGTTTTCTTGATGTTGAGATGCACTCCATATTGAAGATTGTAGTCCTTGATCTTCTGCACCAAGTGCTTTAAGACTTCCTCACTTTCACAGCAATGTTATGTCTTCTGCATAATGATAGTTACTAATAAGTCTTCTTCCAAAGCGGATACCAAATTCTTCTTCCTAGAGTCCAACTTCTTGAGTTAGATTCTCAGCATACAGATTAACTAAGTGTGGAAAATGGTTACAACACTGATGCACACTTTTCCTAATTTTAAGCCACATACATTCAGATTAAGACAGACTAGGAAGAAGGATTGGCCATCCACTTCTGAAATGGCAGGCCTCTGAAAACCCTCTATGTACAACACAACACACAAAGATGAACAGAAAGGGCAACCTAGGTATAACTGTCAAGCATGGAAATACAAAGAAAGAGGAACAGTTGTAAGCAGACACTAGTGATTGGAACATCATGGAATGTGAGAACCATGAATGTAGGAAAATTAGAAATTGTTAAAGAAATGGAATGCATAAATATTGACATACTAGGCATTGGAGAGATGAGATGGACTGGCATGGAGCATTTCAAGTCAGATGATCATATGATATATTATTCTGGAGAGGAAAAGGTGAGGTAAAATGGAGTTTCTTTCATAGTCAAAAAAGAAATTTCTAGGTCCATCTTGAAGTACAACATTGTGAGTGA
>NW_006399810.1:8667387-8676653 GCF_000299155.1 Elephantulus edwardii
AACAACAACATTATTCCTTTGCTCTGTTCAAACAGCACCCTTTTGTTCTAGGCATAGGTTTCAGGTGAGCACAGTTAAGTGCTCTGGGATTTCCATTCTTCCCAAAGTTAGTCGTAATTTGTAATAATCATCTCTGTCAAATACCTTTGCATAGTCAATAAAGCACCAATCAATCTTCTGTTATTCTTTGCTTTCATCCAGGATCCATATGACATGAGCAATGATATCCTTGGTGCCACAACCTCTTTTCAATCCAGTCTGAGTGTCTGCCAGTTCCTTAAACAAAGGTGAGTTCCTGAAATACCTTTTGACTTGAAAGAACCTAGAAGACAATATGCTGAGCAAAACAAGTCAATCAGAGAAGGACAAATGAGAGGTGAACACATAGAATAACTAATATCATCCTTGAGCACTGCACTCTTAAAATAATCATCCACATGAGACCAAGTGGTCAGCAACTGCTCCACAGCATAAATAAGAGAGGTGGAAGCAGTGAGATTAGATTAATAAAGGGAGCAGCTAGGATAGAAATTATGAGAATGCTGACCCAATATGAAGAATGCTTCCATAATGCTTCTAAAATACAACAACAAATTTGCAAATCAACGTCATTTAACAATATATGTGAAGATTGTCGATGTAAATATTTTTTGCTGTGTGTTTCTTCACCAAAACCATTAATTTCTTTAATAAAAATAAAATTACATGTCTAACTACTAAACAGTCTTGAAAGCAGGCATATTTTACTGCATTGTGACATATTCTTAGGGACATACTGTATATTAAAAAAATGAATAAAAAAGACAGCCTGTACTACTTAGATCTAACTAAAGCCTGGCCTGCTGCATTTAAGTCCCTGTGATGACATTATTAGTGAAAGCTCAGGTTATATCCCAACAGGAATATAAAATGACAAGTGAAAGTCAAAATGATACCAAAAAAGCTTAACACAAAAACTTCTGATGGGTATTCTGGCACCAGGATGGATTCCATAATGCTTCTAAAATCCAATAGCAAATTTGTAAATCAAATCAAAAGAATGTGAAATGAGCCCAAGTGGGAGAGATAAGTGAGGATGAAATAAAAGAAGGAGTAACATATTGCATTGTGATGCTGAATTTAAAAATGAGAGACCATTTTGGAGCAAACTAATCACTTTTTGGCAGAATACTTTCCTTTCAATGAAAGTTCTTCTATGTGGACTATAGATTGGTGTTTGAAATACTTTCTGCCTCATGTGACCTTTATTCTGGTCTTTGTTTAAGCCTGATATTATGCTTGCTTCCACTATTGCTCCTTTCGTACAAAGACTATGCAAATAAGGCCCGTGCAATCAATGTGTATTGTCAGATACACTAGGATACCAAACTTCTCCAAGCTTATGCAAGCCCCTCACTCTCCCCCACATAAAACCTATAGTGTATATACTACAAACTACAGATACCACCAATATATGTGTGTATTGCTTGTAGTGACATTCATTAGCAAGGCTTTATGTCATGTACATACATACTCAGGTAGAATTGTTTTTACAAACATCTCTCATCATCCATGGAGTTGGAACAAAATCATATCTGGCCCTTACATTTGTTTTTCAGAGACTGTAAATTCCACAGGAGGATATTGACCCTCTTTCTTTCACAGAGCAGCTAGTGTATTGAACTTCTTGCCTTTGGGTTGGCAGTGCAACTCCTTACCCACTAGGCCACTAGAGCTTTCAAAACACATCTTACCATTGTCAGAGCTAACTAATACTTGACCCTCCAGAGAGTTTTGAGATGCAGCAAATCACACAGGAGGGGACAGCCCATCTTCCTTTATAGAGCAGCTGGTCAACTCATGCCTTTGGATTGGCAGCATCACTCCTTACCACTGAGCCACCAGAGCCCACTCCCAACGAACAGGGGACAAATTCCTCACAGAATCTCTATACAATATACTCCATAAATTCCTAGTTTTGCCTTACCTGTCAAGTGTCAGCAGGTCTCAAAACTTCATGAAGTTACTAGATTATAAAAGTTGCTAAAACAAGAATAACTAGATAAAATGGACCACACAAGCAAAGGACAGTTCCCAAAATTGCTACCACATTTTCTATCATTTAATTACAGATTCATGAGCACTTGTACACACACACACAAATACACCATACCACATAATGAGGCTTTGGGTGGTACCTAAAACCTCTTTTCTGAGGGATATAATCACTTGTCACTGAAGGAGAAGGATGGACAATCTCCTCCCATGGGATTTACTTGTCTCTGAAAACCCTCTGGAGAGTCAGCTAGGGGTCGGTCCAACTCAAGGGTACACAACAACAACAGCAACAGCAACCACTTGTCATGAGGTTGATTCTGCATCATGATGGCCTCATGTGTGGCAACTGTCCTGTGTGTAGAACTATGCCCCATAAGATTTTCTTCCTTAATGTTTTTTAAGTTGTTGTAATTCATCAGATTTTCAACTGCTAATAGTTTGCACATGCTGCGAGGAGTGACCAATCCTTGGAGAGAGAAATCATGCTTGGGAGGGTGGAGGGACAGCATAAGAGAAGAAGATCCTGGATGAAATGGATTGACTCAGTGACTAGGGTAATGGGGATAGGTGTGTCAGAAATACTAGGGTTGGCTCAGGATAGAGCAAGGGTCAGGGCTGCTTTATATAGGGTTACTATGAGTTGCAAGTAACTCAATGGCACATAACAACAATTTATTTAAAATTGGTCTTTCTACAGAAGTACCATGAGCAAACACAAAATTCCAGCATTTTGGTTAACAGTCAAGCCCATTCAAAGTTTGTACCTAAAGGGAACTCTGGTGGCCTAGTGGCAAGACGCTGCACTGCAACCCCAGAGGTATGCGGCTTGAATTCACCAGATGCTCTGCTAGAGAAGGAAGGGCAATCTCCTCCTGTACCAGTCAGATCTGATTTGATGATTCACATAAAAAATAATAAAATAATAATTAAAAAAATTTGTACCAAGAGGGTCATGTTGCCAGATGTCAATAGCCATTATTTTTCTTTACTGATAATGACCCCAGTGTTATAATGTAAAATTATTTCATAGGAGTTTGTTTCTAGGCTGTAATCTGCATAGAAGTAGGTGCCAGAAGTAGAAGTAGGTACATCTATTGGGTGAGTTTGAATCATCAATTTTTTTAGGTTAACAGTCAAACATTCAATTGCTGTGGATACTCATTAATTTTGCTTCTGCATGGTAGTTAACACAAGGATAGTTCACTCTGTTAAGTAAAAGAAACTTGTACCTATCCTCCAGACCCTGAAGGCTTGTGTTTTGTGTTGGGACTTAAATTCTCCCTGAAATGAAGGTCCATCTTTCTAACAGCATCCATAGTGTTTTCCTGGAGCAAATCTTCAATGCTATAAAAAGTACAGATAAAATCAGACAAATAAGCTAAAAACCCCAGTAACTTAAAATAAGAAACCAACTGGAAATGAGCTTGGCAAATGTCTCTTCTTTGATATACAGAAAAGATGTCAAATGGCCATTCTTTGAAGTGCATCTCTTATGCACTGTTTTCATTGGATTATGAGTTTTGTGATACCTTTTTCAGAGCATTTGTCTTCTTCCATTTCTTTCATTCTTTTGACCTATCTTGTACATGGTAGTTACTTCTTTCAGGAGATGTGAGGTGATACTTTTCAGATTTTTTGTTTTTTACAGACAGGGTTAGATATGAATTCCTTGTCCTGCAACTGAAACAAAAGACCTGCTAGTGCGTGGAACTTGATTTGTGCCCTGCACCATGCGCCCTAACATCATGCTAGGCACACAGCAGGAGCTCAATAAGTATCTGTTGATTAATGGAAGTTAAGCCATGAAAGACAGTCCTCTTTGGGGAGCTCTATCCTTTAAGTGGATCAATTAGCTTGTCTGCTCTCCATCATGGCTGATGGGATATTGTGAATGACTCATGTCTACAATCAGCAGATTTAGGTACTCATCATTCTGAGTAGCTTTCCACTTTTTCAGGCTACCAAAAATAGCTGTACAATAAACTCTCATTATGCAAAATGATGGTAAAATGAAGCATTCTACTTAGTGAAATATTCTGGTGAGAAGAAATGTCTGTCTGTGTGTGTATATAAAATTATAAGTTATATATATATTTCACAAAAGGAAACTATAATAAGATATACTTATTAAAATTATTCCAGACATGATTCAGTTCTATCATCAAAAAATAATCTCATAGTAGATCATAGATTAATCACAGATCTTGCTGAAGATTAATACAACATCACTTTTGAGAGCAGATGTGTAGTCCTATAGATGCTACATATTTAAAAGAAAGTTAAATCTCACTTGATGATACATAGTACCTTTGAATATATCCCATTATCAACATAATTTTCGATAACTTAATTCTCCCATTCTTCTCAATGTCATCAAGTCGATTCCAGTTCAAAGTGACCATTCAACCTGTTTCCAAGGCTATAAGATGGTACTAGTACAAGATGGGCAATCTCTTCCCATAAAGATTTACCACCTTGGAAACCTTATGGAAGGTCGTCATGAGTTATATAAAACTCAATGGCACTGGACTAAATCTTCATAGAAGGAAATTTCCCAACTTCATCTTTTCAAGTAGCTGGTGGATTCCTGTGGGCGATGGATTCATTTAGCACCTCAACATGAAATGTACCAAGCCACTAGCAATCACTAAAGTACCCCCACCTACACAGAATTCTTCATTAGTTTAATTCTGGATAAATAACTATTAAAAATATTTGGGGATGAAGGAAATGGGAAGGACCTTTTGTAAAAAAATGTATTCACACTATTTTAAAAAACAATATAAAATTTAAAATATATTATTCTGAGATTTTTAAATACATAAAGAGGAAAAAAGCATGAGATGAAATTTCCAAGGAATCTGAATTGTATTACTTTCCTACTCTCAACTTGTCTATCTCACATTACTCTCTCTTTGAAATTCTGCTTTTAATCACATCACCAGCAATTTCAATAGAAATTGAATTGGAAAAATCCATTTTTAAATATGTCTACAAAGCTTTTAAGAGGTCCTAGTGGCACAATGGTTAAGAGCTTACTGACTAACTGAAAGGTCAGTAGCTCAAACTCACCAGTGTCTTCAAGGGAGAAAAATGTGACAATCAATCTGCTTCAGCAAAGATTATAGCCTTGGGAATCCTGTGGGGCTAATCTACTCTGTCCTACAGGGTCCAAATTAGTTGGAAATGATTCAACACTGGGCTTTGAACCAGTTAAATCATGACTGATTAAGCAAAGCTGGGAAAGATCCAAATGTTTTAAATTTAGGTCATCAAGAATATTTACCACAATTGGGAAAATGACGGGTTTTAGCCAGGGAGTAGGAGATTCCAAAGAGCATAGTGAGCCTGATGAGTGCCAATGGATTACTGCCAAGAAAGTAGAAAGCTATAAACAGTCAAGGCAGCATGGAAGGCCACCATCTTTGGGCTAGGCACCCTTGTTTTCAACTCTGCTAGTCAAGATATTTGATTACTGAGCTCTGGTGGCCTACGTGGTAAGAAGCTGCACTGTAATCCCAAAGGCATCTGGTTCAATCCACTAGATGCATCATGGCGGGGGGGGGGGGAATGTGCAATCTTCTCCCCTGCCATTTATTGCTTCTGAAGACCCTCTGGAAGGTCACATATGGACGAGTTCTGACTCCACGGCATACAACATGAATATACAACATACATTGCCCTTGTTTTCAAAGATATTACATTACTAGGAGGGCTTTGACATATAATTTTCCCAAATCTGTGTAGTATTCCAGTTCACTCACATTTAAAAAATTTGGGAGCCATGCTGTTGGGTCCTTCAGTCATGACTGGACTGAGCTGAACCATTTCGAAGCCCTCATTCATTCAGTAACATACACAACAGATACTAATGGATACAAAAAATAACAAGCATTGTTTCAAATTTATTCTCATTTGAGACATTTTATTTCTTTATCCACATATGCTCAGAACTCTTTCAATAATATACATATCTTTTAAATGAGCCCAACAGTATAAAAACTTACTTAAGTTAGTAGATCAGTGGTTTCAAGCTTCACCGAACATTAAAAAGGTGTGGCAGGTCTCAGGTCTATAGGTTTCATTTGTTTTTTTTGTAAGTGAAAGGGATAGGGCTCCTCTGTAATTTTATTTTTAAATTCTGAGGGATTTTAACCAAAAGTTAATGTTACAGAGGAAAAAAAGAGAACTGATCTTTTATTAAATATTTATTAAAACACGAGTCATTTGTCTTATCTAAACTGTAGAAAAGGAAGTCCACATTCCTATATACAAAGATGACTATCCCTCTGTTATGGTTGCTAGATCCCTTCATGTCAAGCTACACTATGAGCAACAGAATTGAACTCTGTCATACCCTGTGTCATCCTCACAATCTCTGACACACTGAAGTCCACTGCTGCAGTCACTGTGTTAATCCACTCGTTTATCAATCCACTCCTTTGCTGTTTATCCTCCTTTCCAAACATGGTGCCTCTCTCAAAGAAAATAACTTCTCTTAGCAACATGCTTAAAGAGTGAGATAAAGCTTCATCATCTTTGCCTCCAAGAAGCTCTCTGGCTGCACCTTCTACAAGGCATGTCTGTTCATTCTTTTGGCAGTCCATGGGATATTCAGTACTCTTCTCCAACACCACAGTTCAAAGGCATCAATTTTCCTGTCATCCTTATTCATGACTACCTCTAGTGGGGAAATAGTTAACCTGTTATTTCCAACATATTGAGGATGTAGTTTTATGTTTAGTGGTACTAAACGAACTCTTAATTTGGGTTTGACTTTTCTTTCCCTGTGTTAACAGACTTCCTTCCACCTTGATATTAAAGATATTATTGTAAAAGTAAAAAAAAAGGAAGTCAGTAAACTCTTCCTATCTATTAATTTAATAAAAGTGAACAAATTTCTCATAAAAACTACTGAAAGCAGACATATCTTGTAATTGGTTTTCCTTTTACTTACAGCGGGCACACAAGTTTGTGAACAAGATAACATCTTAGTGATAGTCTGGGAGGGGTGGCATTGAAGCTTTATATCACGACATCAAAGTTGCTGAGAGATGAAAGGGCATCTTTGTATTTGCATCGTAAACAAAATTTACATATTATGATATTCCAAGAATCTTTCATTTAAACAGGTGGAAAAACATGGACAGAGACACATATGTAAAACATAAAGTCTTGTGGTTGGTGATTAAATTTTATATGGCTTTGATATAACCACTACAATTAAAGGCTGTGATGTGCAAAGACTTGTTTAGTCCTTTATAGGGAGCACATTGTTTACTAATCCCTGGTTTATGTGATAAATCTCTCATCAATTGGGCACAGCTGCAAATAAATTTTTAAACGGACAATTTTCATTTGGTGTAACAAATTTCATTTTTTTTTGTCTTTTTTTCTGAAGATTTGTAACTTAAAAGAAGGCACTTGGGATGTTTCAACCTGCTCAGTGCAAGTGAGGATATGCCTGGCTGGTAAGTGATACCCTTCACTGGAATTGTGTTTTCTGCAAGTCCATGAAACAGGATGCCATGAGCACACAGACGTGGCTTTGCAGCTCATCATGCTGCTGTCCTGGAGGGACTGTGGCTCAGAACTCCAGTAGCTGTGAGATTCCTCCATGAGAGATGAGCTGAGGCTTCAGGCTCCACGTTGGCTGAGGTGAAGCATACATCACTCCACTTGTTATTTGTCCTTATGAGAAAGGGCAAGAAGATGAATGGCTTTAATCAGGAATTAGTTATGAGGGAATTAACTCTTCTTCTAATTATACCTAGAACCTTTTAAAGACTTCCACTCAAGCTTATTTGATTTCTTAATTATTGAAATAGAAACACCTCTCTGAAATTGCTTTGACTTTCAAAACATAAATGCTGTCATTCATTGGCTATTGCAGTCCACCTTCCAGAGATAAGGATGAAACATTTATAGCACTGAAGCACTGAAATGGCCCAGGTATTTCTTCTGTTTTGGATAATTTTATCTAATATTGTCACTGCAGTTTGTTGCCGAGAGGCTTCTGGAAGAAAAAAACTCAAAAACATTCCAACAAATGGCCTATTTAATTGAGGAGAGACACATTTTATGTCAGCATGAATAAAGATAAATATTGTTATTTCATTAAGTGCATAAATGATATACAAACCATGTATTACTTTATGCATCACACTCAACCTCTGAAATAGCAAACAGTGCCTCTTGGTAACGGATCTCTATTAAACAGAAGCTTCAGTTTTCTAGAACTGACAAGTTTCTTCACATGTTATTATTTTTAGGATCCCAGGAGCTGTGGTGGTTGGTCTAGATGTAAGGTATTGCATTTCAAACCCAAATGCAAGCAGTTTGAATCTATCTGCTCAGAAGAAAAATGGGCAGTCTTTGTCTATGCAATTTACAGCATGTAAAAATCCACTGGAGTGTCAGTTAGAGGTCAATTCCAGCTCATTGGTAATGAGCTTTAGTTAGTTAGTTCTAGCATCGTGCTAATCACTAAATCTATTGCCCTGGAGTCTGTTTCAATATATTAAAACCTTAGGTGTGTCAGAATACAACTGTCCTCCATAGGTTTTCAAAACTAGTATTTCAGAACCTGAGTACCTTGTCTTCCTTCCAAGGCCACTTTTTTTTTTAAATTTAGAGAAACATTGTTTAATGGTAAATCTCAGCACACTCCAGCATGGGGCATGGCTTGGAGTTGAAGCAGCAGGGTCAAGTAGTTGACCCCCATGGAGCCTCACATGGTGAAGAGGATGAGGAAGGTGACCATCAAACAGAAGAGTCCCATGGCCTCAGACAGGGCAAAGCCCAGAATGGCATAGGAGAAGAGCTGCTGCTTGAGAGATGGGAGAGATGGGTTCCTGGCATAGCCAATGATCAAGCCGCCAAACACTGTCCTGATGCCAGCCCCTGAGCCAGCCACACCAACTGTGGCAGCCCCAGCACCAATAAACTTGGCCGCTGTGTCAATGTCCCGGGAGACAACACTTGTCTGGAACTCCCTCCAAGGCCACTTTTGATAGTCTTCAACCACCAACCATTTGATTAACAAAGATACTTCCACCTCCAAAAGACTTATTTGGGTGAGGATGAAACTAGGAAATATAAAGTATATAAAAGAAATTATTTTGTCTTCAGAATCTCACACACTCTACTTGGAAATTTAGTATTACCAGATTATAACACAAGAGGATGTTCTGAAGCACAGTCTCTCTCTCTCTCTCTCTCTCTCTCTC
>NW_006399810.1:8676753-8686534 GCF_000299155.1 Elephantulus edwardii
CACACACACACACACACACACACTCCAACCTATAGCATGCATCTTGTGGTTGTTATTATGTACTGTCAAGTGGGAACCTACCCACAGTCTACCTTCCAGTGGGTTTTCAGCTGACCTTCCAGTGAGTTTGCAGTAAATCTCATGGAAGGAGATAGTCCGTCCTTCTCTAAAGCAACTGGTAGATTTGAACTGTGTGCCTTTGGGATTGCAGTGCAGCATCACAGCTTCTTAACAGTAGGCCACCAGAGTTCGGTTATGCTCCATTGATCCACTGATCCACAGATGATCCTCTAGTGGGTTTTCAGAGACACCAATTCACACAGGTGGGGTATTCCCATCTTCCTCCTATGGAGAAGCCAATTAATTCAAACCATGTGACTTCAAGTTAGCAGTGAAGAGAGATATCAATAATTTACTGAATTCCAAATAAGTTATCAGAGCATCATTAAGGTAAACAATGAAGTATTACACTTATAATGATCTCTGTCTAAATATTAACCTGTTCTTCTCTTAGGTAATAACAGCAAAATGAGGAAAGTTTGCATTTTCATTCTGTTGAGGTAAAAGAAGGAATACACATTAAAATAATTTAAGTAAATTATCACAATTTTCTCAATTTTCAGTCTCTAGAGTGAATGTTCAGTATTGCAAATATGTCTGGGGTTTCTGTACTTCCATCATAGTAAATATGAAAGACACTCATTACCACTCAGTACCCTCTGGGCTATTGCTAGCCTCAGCTATCAAGACTGATTTCACCCTAGAGACGATTTAGGTCCTAGAGATACAAGCAGTTTCATCAGGCATTTGTGTATTATAAGGTACTGGTCTTGGACCCTACTCACAGATTCCCCATACCAATAGATCCCCTTTGTTCCAGTCCAAGACTATAATCAGCTTAGCACTTTTGCACTACTTAAGTTGTTATTGTATACTGTCATGTTGGAAATAAGCCATAGCTGACTCTCTTGTGAGTTTTTAGAGGCAGATAATCACACAAGAGGAGATTGACCATCATTCTTCCAATAGAGCAACTGGTGGACTCAAATTGCATATCTTCAGGATTGTAGCATAGCTTCTTGCCACTAGGCCACCAGAACACATAAAGTCCTTTCCTACCTTATGTGGACCACAGAAAGGCCAGCGTATGCTTCAAGCTTATCTATCATACCTTTAATGGGTAAGTTTTTCATCTTTCCTGGATCATGATTCTCAAAGAGAGAACATAAGTATAATGCTTGATTGTTTTCCTTATAGTGAAGCCTCTAGTCTGACATCTGACCCACAGACTTGGACCTTGCCAACCTTTACAACTTCATAAGTCATTTCCTTGAGAAAACTCTCTCTCTCTCTCTCTCGTTTTGCTTATCCAAAGAAGCAGGACTAAGTAAGGGCTTGTATTTCAATCAATGTCACACTATTGCTACAGCACCTTGTAATTGAAGTATCAAACCAAACATAGAGCATCACCTTGAACTTCAAATGAGACTGTAGGATAAATATTCTCTGCTTTTGACATTTTCTCCTACATGCCAGTCTCTTCGGATGTTACATTCATGAGGGTAAATCAGTCAAATCTGATGTTCTTTTATATTTTCTACAAACTTATGAGTCAGAAGGAGTGTGCTTTTCATGTTATTTTCTTTCATGTTCTTGGTTTTCTATATCTCTGACATGTCATCTTAACTGCAGATTTAAGTTTTGATAACCAAATCCAAACCACTGCTGCTAAGTTGATTCTGATGCATGTCAACACTCCATCAGGTTTCCACAGCTGTCAATCTTCACATGAGAAAGAAAGGACTTTTCTCTCTTAGTTCAAACTGACAGTCGTGATTATTTTATTGTAACAAAAAAATATTCAAATTGAGGTATTAAAAGTGAATTGCAATATCCCTTTTTCTTAACATTCCTGAAGTAATTTCTTTCTTACAAAAGCCATCTATCCAAGATCGTAGAAAGAAGTATCTATGATAATAGTACATAAACATGCATCTTAAAAATTATTGTAGTTACACTGAGATCATTAGGAAGGCTCTATGAAGTGGAATTTGAACTGAGTGTTTAATATTTAATATAAGTGAATATGTTGGACCAAAGAAGTAAAAAGTAGACAATGAGTAAAGGCACAAAAACAATGCTAGAGTTAAAAGTGAAAACTATCTCAATTTTTATGAAAATGAGTATTTAAGCCAACAAAATCATTACTGTAACATGCAAACAAAACATTTCTGAAGATCATCCAAAAATGGCTAGAGCAGCTACATTGACAGGGATGTTCCAGAAGTTCAGATGTGGTTTAGAAAAGGTCATGACACTAGGGATATCATCGCTGATGTCAGATAGATCCCAGCTATTTATTAACTATTCAAAGGTATTTCACTGTGTGGATCATAATAAATTATGCCTAGAACACTTCATTGTGCTCATACGAAATCTGTACCTAGACTAAGATGCTGCTGTCTAAATAAAGCAAGAGAATGCTGCATGGATTAAAATCAGGAAAGGTATATGTCAGGGTTGTATCTTTTATCCATACTTATTCATCCAGAATGCTGGGCTGTACGAAGAGAAATGTGGCATCAGAATTGGAGGAAGAGTCATCAACAACTTGCGTTATGCAGATGACGCAAACCTGCTTGTTGATACTGAAGAAGACCTGAAACGTTTGCCGCAGAAGGCCAAGAACTGCAGCCTTCAATATGGATTGAAGCTCAACATCAAGAAAACAAAGATTCTTACCACTGGGCTAATTGGCAGCATCATTATGGATGGTGAAGAGATTGAGATTGTTAGCAATTTTAGTTCATTTGGCTCCACAATCAACACTCTTGGTACCAGCAGCCAGGAAATAAGAGACTTGCATTTGGAAAGTTGGCTGTCAGGGACCTCTCCAGAGTACTGAAGAGCAACAATGTCAGGCTGGAGACTAAGGTGTGCCTGATCCAGGCCATAGTCTTCACAATTTTGTGTTATACATAGGAGAGCTGGACAATGACTAGGGATGATAAAAAGAGAATTGATCCCTTTGAGCTGTGGTGTTGGAGAAAAGTGTTGAATATACCATGGACTGCCAGGAGAACAAACATGTTTGTCCCGGAGAGGGTGAAGCCGGGCTGCTCTTTACAGGCAAGGATTCTGAAGCTTAGTCTGACATACTTTGGGCATGTTGCAAGGAGGGACCAGTCCTTGGAGAGGGATGTCATTCTTGGGAGGGTGGAGGGACAGCACAAGATAAGAATACCCTCGATGAGATGGATCGATTCAGTGATTGGGGTATTGGGTGTAGGTGTGTCAGAGACAGTGATAGAGACAGAATAGAGGAGGGTTTAGGGCTCTTGTACATAGGGTCACTATGAGTTGAAAGCGACTCGACGGCACATAACAACAATAACATTCATTTTATATGGTGAGCAAATCATTCACAAAGCTCAAAACTAAAAAGAGGAATACAACATCAGAATTGGAGGAAGACTCTTCAACAACCTGCATTGTGCAGATAATACTACCTTGCTTCTTGAAAGGGAGAAAAAATCAAGGACAACAACTTTCAATATAGATTGCATCACAACATCAAGTTGGGGGAAAGGTCTTTCCTACTTAACTAATAGGCAATATCACGATAGATGGAGAAAGGATTGACATTGTCAATGATTCACTCTTGGTATCAGTAGTCAGGAGATCATGAGATGTATTGCATTGGGCAAGTTCACTGTGAGACCTCTCAAAAACATTGAGCAATGATATCAGTTTGAAGACCATGGTGCACCTGATTCAATATTTTCAATCAGTTGCTACACATCTGAGAGCTGAGCAATAAATAAGGATGACAGAACTGTTTTCTTTGAGTTATGTTGTTGGGGAAGAATGAATTTCTCATGGAATGCCAAAAGAACAGTTATGTCTTGGAAAACTGAAGCCAGTCCTCCTTAGAAGTAAAAAAAAAAAAAAAAGAAAGAAAAGAAAAGATGACATTTCATTCTGGGCAAGTTACTGATTGATTGTGTATTACAGGGACATGTAGCTAGGCAAAGCTATTCCCGAGAAAGCGATATAATGCTTGTAAAAAATGGAGTGTCAGTGAAAAAGATGAAGATCTCCCATGAGATGGATTGGCACAGTGACTGCCACAATGGCTCAAATGTGTCAGAAATTGTCACAATGACACAGGACAGGGCAAGGTACAGGTCAGCTAGTTTTATTCATGTTGATGGCTTCTAATAATAACAATACTGGTTTGTAACACCACTGGTTGTCAAGCAAATATCCAATAATTACCCAATAAATAGAAAGATTCAACTAAGTAAGCTATCTAATGTTAACAGGTGGGGTTATGATGGTATCAAGAGGAGCCCTAAAAAAACTCCACAAATTATCTAATAAACAGTAGAACTGGGACTCAAGCACCATTTATTTTCCAAACTTTTAACTCACGACTCTTTGCCTGCTACATTGTTTCTCATACTGGCAGCATCCCTAGAATTTTAGACATCAAAAGACAATGAAGAAAATGGTCTCCTTTTTAGAAATTAGTGATACACTCTTTTTCCACACTCCAAACAATGATGTTACACCAACAACTGTTACTCTGGCCAATTACATTTCTCCTCATTGCTCTTCCACAGCCTCCTCCTTGGATAGTAGTATGAATGCATGAGCATAGACCTTACTCTACAATATACCATCCTTTTGACACTTTTATCATCTTCTCCATGGATTGAAGATAGCTAATACCTAGAATCCTATCTGTTCTACGAAGACTATGAGAATGGATTTTTATCCTTTTCCTCATAAAACACTTGCATAAATGCTATGTTTCCTTGAGCCCACAGCCAAATAGTAAGCACTTCTCAGTGAACTGGAGCAATTCTGGGTGTGGAGTAGAAAATACGTGTACCCACAAATTTCCATCAAGAGGCTCAGTGTCTGCCTACCCTATCAATTAGCTTCTTTTCCTTTGGTCTAACCTGAGTACACATACAGATTCCCAATGCCAGCTCCTGTTATCTTACGTTCTAGTTATCTCCAAATACCTTAACACCACCGCATAGATGTAGTGAAGAAAAAGACTGAAAACTAGCCAGGAAAGTCATGGTTACCAAAACCTCCAGACAGACTATTACAGACCGGAATGTTTGGTAGTATGTTGAAATCTCAAAATCCCACCCTCAGGTTCAGCAATGATTATCATTTCCCCTTCTTGCTTTATTTACCTTTCCTTACTCAATATAACCCACTCAAATACTATAGTTACTATATGCACTTATTTGGGGAGGATAAACTTAAGTGCATTGAAATACTCAAAGTGGAATGGAAAATTCATGACAGATAGATATACCTATCCAACTGACATTCTAATATAATGAAGACTTCCACACACACAGAAGTTTCTTACGGTCCTCAGGTCTACTATATTTCATATGGAATCAGTTTAGCTTAACTTTGGATAGTGAAAGCATGTAAAATGCATTTTGATTAAGATCTGGCTTCTTTGCTCTCTGCTTCATATCTAGGAAAAGAATCTGTGTTTCTACATCTTTTTTAAAAAAAAAGCTTTAATTTTTTAAATTTATTTGCATATAGTAATTTGTTTATATTGTGTTTCACTCATGTACAATGGGGTTTTTTAATCACCCACATCCATCAGACTCTGTGACCCAGTGATTTCCCCTACACACAACATCAGCCTCTCTTCTCTCTCTTTTTTTATCTTTATGAATCCACATACATCATACTGGTTGTTGTTGCTGTGTGCCATCAAGTTGGAACTGACTCATAGCTGACTCTTCAGTGGGTTTAAGAGGTAGCTAATAGCACTAGAGAAGACTGGTTATCCTTCTGTTTTTACAATAATGGCCTTACACAGTATTTGTTCTTATATGCCTGAGTTAGTTCACTGAACATAATGATCTCTAGCCTTTTCCATGTTATATATCATTTTTCAAAATTGTTGTTGCTGGGTGCTGCATAATATTCCTTAATGTTAATATACTACAGTTTCTCAATTCTGTCATTTGTTGATGAACATGTGTGCTGCTTCCATGTTCTTGCTATTGTAAATAATACTGCTGTGAACATCAGTGTATAAATTTATGTTTGTATCGCAGTTTATATCTACATATTCCTAGAAGTAGTATATCCAGATCACACAGAATTTCTACATTCAGATTTTTGAGGACACACAAAACTGCCTTCCAGAGTTGAGCCATGCCCATGGGTGGACAACACAGCTCCATATGTGTGTGTGTTTATGAATATTCTTGCAATAGATTACTATACATCTGGATTAAAAATAATATAGTAATAATAAAATAAAATACAGAAGTAAAAGAAACAAAATAAAAATATCACCATACCCCAAGAGTTCTTGTGGTGTATAGTACATAGCAGATTTCCTTGATAACCAAAAGGCTATACATTTTAATAATGGCTTGAATTCACCAGTGGCTACATGGCGGGGGGGGGGGGGGGGGGGAGGGGAAGATTGACAGTCTCCTTCTGCTATAATTTACAGTCTTGTAAACCAGATGACTTGAAACTTGTAAACCTGTTCTGACTTGGAACTCACTTCACAACAGTAAGTTTGAGTTATGAGCTATGAGTTTTCCCCTAAAAAATTAGCACAAACTAAAAGTATGGCTGTTATAGTTGTTATTATGTGCCATCAAGTCAGAACCAACTCACAGCCTATCCTTGAGTGGGTTTTCAGAGGCTTTAAATCTTTCTCCCTCAAGGCATCTAGTAGATTCAAACCATGTGCCTTTGAGTTGGAAGTTTACTTCCTCACCACTATTCAAACTGTATGCTGAACAAATCATACAAGAACCCACACTTTATGTAGATGGTTGTTGCAACAGGAAGACTCATTAACAAAGTGGATCACACAAATGACACAGCTTTCAATATGGATTACATCTCAACATTAAGGATACATAAGGCTTCACAGTATACCAACAGGAAATATCATGATAGATGGAAAAGAAACCAAAGTTGTCAATTATTCCATCTTGCTTGAATCCACAATCAACACTTTTGATAACAGCAGTCAAGAATTCAATAAAAGAGATGTGCAGCACAGCATTATGGACCTCACTTTGCTGTGGTGACTGGCCAGCCTAGAAGGCAGCTAATTCAGACATCACCTTGAAAAGGTAATGTTATCTTTGATTCCCAACCTCCCCTCCATTTCCACTCTGCCTTGCCTACAGTCAGTAGACTCTGAGTGGACACTTTCAGACTTCACTTCACTATGTGCTCTCAGGTCTATGGTCCTCAGTCCAATGGAGGAAAAAATATCAACATTTAGGATCCAGCCAAGACATCACTTTTTCCTGGAACGTCATCCTGCTGTGCCCACTGTGCTTTAAAACTCAAAGCCTTGAGCATTCATCAGCTATAGGAATATGGTCCTGTAAAAGAAAGTTAGAGACAGGTACTTCCTCCTGAACTATCAAAGAGAATGGTGAAGAGAGTGAGAGAATCTGATTGTACTACAAGGAGTACAAAAGACTTCACAAGAGAGGGCTGCAATCAGAAAACAATGAGCCATCCATGCCAGAAGAACTTAGCTGCAGGACCAGAAAGAAAGGAACAGAAACAGTTGGCCCCACCAGTCCTATCTAATTTTGCCAAAGGACCAGAAAGGATGAACTACAGGCGTAATGAGTTGTCCTCCTCTTTCATATTAGCATGTTGAGCTCCCCCAACTGAGGTAAGCCTTCCATTGAGCACAGGGATCAGAGAGAAATTCAGGCAGGGTGAGTTGTCATTCTCTCCTCCAGAGCAGTGAAATATTGAATCAAAGATGACAGAGTAAGGTCCTTCTAAAGCCACAGGCAAGAAAAACTCTAACACAGCAATGATACAAAAGAAGCAGCCTACCTTACACAGTACACAAAACCAAACCAAGATGTCACAAAAAAAAAGTGATAATGACACAGAAACAGTGGATCTCCTGAAGCCAGAAAGTCTGATGGAACTTTGTGACACAGAATTTAAAAGAACAATAATTTAATATTTTCAATGGATAGAAGATGAACTCAAAGAATTATAGGATTCTATAAACAAAAGGCAAAAGGAACTTAAAAACCTATCCAAGACAATGCATATTGTAAAAAGAAAAAATAAAACATTAGATATTATGGGAAAAGAAGAAAATATAATCCAGAATATGAAGACCAGTGTCTCAGAAGCTGTCAACATGTTGGAGGGACAAATGAGTAGAAGTAAAGAAATGGGAGATAGAACTAGTGAAATAGAAGACAGGTTCTCAGCACTGATCTGCTAGAACAAAAAGCAGAATCAAAAAGGAAGGAAAATGAAGAATGCCTAAAAATAATGTGGGATATTATCAAGAGGGATAACATGCATAATTGGAATCCCAAAACAAGAAAAAGAAAAAAAGAAAAGCACCAAGAAAATTGTGGAAGAGTTGCTAGAAGAACACTGTCCAGTCATAATGAAGAACAAAAGAATAAATATACAAGAAGCTGAGCCAACTCAATATAAAACAGACTTCAAAATAAAAACACCAAGGCATATCATAGTAAATTTGCCAGAACCAAACATAAGGAGAGAATTCTTAAAGGAGCTAGGAAAGCAAAAAGAGTAATCTATTAAGATTAAGTACCTATTTCTCAGCAGAAACAATGAAAGCAAGAAGAGAGTGGAATGACATATATCAAATACTCAAAGAACACAACAGTCAATCAAGAATACTGTATCCAGCAAAACTGTCTATCAAATATGTCAGAGATATCAAGATAGTCTCAGAAAAGCAGAAATTAAGAGAGTTCATAAAAATAAGACCAGGACTGCAGGAACTACAGAAGGAAGTCATTCTTACAGAGATGCCATTGAAAGCAGAATGGATCAAAGTAATGCAAAAAAAAACCTCAATAAAATGATACCAACAAAGTCTCGCCTCTCAATCACTGAATATGAATTATTTAAGTGTAATAGTAAAGAGAAAAAGAGTATCAGAATGGATAAAACACCAAAATCCATGAATATGCTGTCTACAAGAAACACATCTGAAAATTGAAGACAAAGAACAACTGAAAATAAAAGCATGGAAAAAAATATGTCAAGCAAATGGAAACCAGAAAAAAGCAGAGGTAGTGATATTAATCTTTGATAAAATAGATTTCAGTGTAAAAATCTTCACAAAGGACAAAGAAGGTCCCTAAACATAAAGTGTCAATAGAACCAAAAGACAAAACCATCATAAATAACTGTGCACTAAATTATATTGTTTCAAAATACACAAAACATATGTCAACAGAATTTAAAAAAAGAAACATACAACACCATAATAGTAATAGGAGACTGCGATACACCACTCTCAAAAAAGGGAAGAACTACCAGAAGAGACTCAACAAAGTTTCTAAAGAATTAGACCATAATTAACCAACTTGAACTCATAGATATATGCAGGCTAATATATCCTCAAAAAAGTATACCTTCTTTTCCACTGTGTACAGAACATTCTCCAGAATAGATCATATTTTAGGTCACAAAATAAGCCTTATTACGGCTTATTACGTTAAAAAACATAGAAATAATACAAAGCTTTTTCTCAGACATTAATGTTATAAAATAAGAAATCTACAGTAAGAGGGTAAAAAGAAAAAACTACACATTTGGAAGCTGAATGACACCCTGTTTAAATATGAGTGGGTAATAGAAGAAATAAAAAATAAAATAAGAAAATGTCTTGATTGGAACAGTGTGTTCTGGAAAACAGTGTATTCAAATTTTGTAAATAAATTTATTTTATTTA
>NW_006399810.1:8692902-8693710 GCF_000299155.1 Elephantulus edwardii
ATGATTCTAGTAATAGGGATCCCTTTTTGTATATCACCCTCCTTTGGCTAAAATAATGTAAAACCAACCCAAGTGACACTCAAGGTATTCTTTATATATAAATACATTTTAAGAGAGAGAATTGATAATACAGATTGATTTGAAGATGCACATAGAAATAGAATTTATTTAAGATTAGCTTTTAAGCAAACATTTCTCTATTTGCTTGGAATCAGAGTTGTGGTCCTCATGATTCTTTCTTTTTCCTAAATACATATTTAATGTATAAATTACACACTAACATTCACATCCAAACGAGTCTAAACTCACTCATAACAGATCCTTTTATCAGTGGTTTACCAGAATCCATAAATCATACAACAGAAGATTGTCCATCTTCTGCAAAGCAGATGGTATATTCCAACTAGCAGAGTCATGGATTTTGTGTTAGTAGTATGACTCCCTACAGACTACCCTATTGTTGTTGTTGTTATGTGCCGTTGAGTCACCTGCAACTCATAGCGACCTCATACAACAGCCCTAAACCCTGCTCTATCCTGTGCCAATCTCACTGTTTCCAACACACCTACTCTGATTACCCCAGTCACTGAATCAATCCATCTCATCGAAGGTCTTCTGCTCCTGTGCTCTATCCCTCCACCCTCCCAAGCAAGTTGTCCTTCTCCAAGAACTGGTCTCTCCTTACATGTCCAAAGTATGTCAGACGAAGTTTCAGAATCCTTGCCTCCAAGGAGCTGCCTGATTTAACCCTCTCTAGGATGAACCTGTTCATTTTCTTAGCAGTCCCACTGTTGTTGTTGTTGTTGTT
>NW_006399810.1:8694032-8699066 GCF_000299155.1 Elephantulus edwardii
TAAAATAAATGAAATAATAAAAGTAGGGAAGAAATAAATGACATAGAAAACAGCAAAACAATTGAAACTATCAACAAGATCAAGAGTTGGTTCTTTAAAACGGTAAAAAAAAAAAGACCAAACACTACCAAAACTAACAAAGAAAAAGAAAGAAAATCTACAAATAACTTGCAAAAGAGATGAAAGGGGTGATATCACAACTGAACCAACTGAAATAAGAAGGTTAATAATGGTATATTATGAAAAACTATACTGAAACAAATATGAAAACCTAGAGGAAATGGACACTCAGAAATTCACAGACTAAAACAGACCAATGTAGAGCTACAGAAGAAGAAACTTGAAAGGTAATAAATTAACTTCCAACTAAAAAACAACAACAAAAAAAACCCAACAACAACACAACAAAACCAAACACAAAAACCAACCCTGAACCAAATGGTTTTGCTAGTGAATTTTATCAAACATTCAAAAAAGAACTGATACCAATTCCACACAAAGTATTTCAGAAAATAAAAAAGATGGAATTCTCTAAGGCTCATTCTATGACGCAAACATTTCCAATTTCAGGTAACAACATGACCAAAAGACAAACTATAGACCAGTATGTTCTATGAACATAGATACAAAAATCCTCAATAAAATCCTGGCCAATAGAATCTAATGTTGTTGGTGCAGTTGCTGTTGTTGTTGTTGTTGATTGCCTTCAAGTCTAGCATGATTCCTAGCAAACTTACAAACAGAAGGCCTGAAGCCCCTATACAACTATTGACATTTATAATGACCACATGTGATTTATAACAGGTATGCAATTGAGATTGTTAACAGCTTTAATTTGCTTGGCTCCACAGTCAACACTCTTGGCACCAGCAGCCAGGAAATTAAAAGATATATTACAATGGGAAAGTCTGCTGTTTGAAGAGCAATTGTGTCATTCTGGAGACTAAGGTGTGCCTTATACAGACCATGGTCTTTGCAATCACTTGCTATGTGTCAGAGAGCTGGACAATTACTAGGAATGATAGAAGAAGAATTGATGCCTTTGAGTTGTTGTGTTGGAGAAGAGTATTGAATATATCATGAACTGCTAAGAAAATGAACAGGTTCATACTAGAGAGGGTTAAAACAGACTACTCCTTGGAGGCAAAGATTCTGAAGCTTTTTCTGGCATACTTTGGACATGTTGCAAGGAGGGACCAGTCCTTCGAGAGGGATGTCATTCTTGGGAGGGTGGAGGAACACAGCAGGAGGGGAAGACCCTCTATGAAGTGGATTGCTTTAGTGACTGGGGTAATGGCTATAGGTGTCTTGGAGATAGTGGGATTGGCACAGGATAGAGCAGGGTTTAGGGCTGTTGTACATAGGGTCACTATGAGTCACAGGCAACTCAACAGCACATCATAACAACAACAGCATGAAAGGATTGTTCAACCTAAGAAAGACAATTTATGTAATTCATCATGTAAACAAAGCAAAGAAAAACTACCACATGATCCTGTCAATCGGTGCAGAAAAGGCCTTTGACAAAATCCAACACCATTTCCTGATTAAAATACTCACTAAAATAAGAATAGAGGGGAGTTTCTTCAACATAATGAACAGTATACATGCAAAACCAGGAGCCAACATAGTTGTCAATAGAGAAAGACTAAAGCCATTTCCCTTGAAAACAGAAACTAGGCCAGGATCGCCTCTCGTATTCAATATTGTATTGGAAGTCATAGTGAGAGCAATAAGGCAAGAGGAAAAAAAATAAAAGATATCCATAATTGGCAAAGAGAGGGCAAAATTATCTACTATATGCAGCTGATAATGAAAATATACTTAGAAAAAACATAAAGAAATACTGAGAAAACTGCTGGACATAGTTGACCACTTCAGCAAAGTAGCAGGATACAAGACCAACATACAAAAATCAATTGGATTTCTCTACAGTGACAAAGTGAATACAGAAATGGAGATATGGAGGGGGATACCTGTCACAGTAGCTAATCACAAGATTAAATATTTGGAAGCAAATCTAACTAGAGACACAAAAGACTTATACCAAGAAAATTACAAAACATTAATATAAAAAACAGAGAGACCTGGAGAAATAGAAAAAAGTACTCATGGACAAGAAGACTCAATATTTTTAAAATGATAATTCTATCAAAGACAATCTACAGATTCAATGCAATCCCAATAGAGATAGCAATTTCATTCTTCAATGAGATGGAAAAGACAAGATCCAATTTTGTCTGGGATGAAAAGAGGCCCTGAATGAATAAAGCACTACTGAAAAAGAGAAACAAGGTAGGAGGCATCACATTCCCTTATCTCAAAACTTACTACACAACCATGGTGGTCAAGACATTCTGCTACTGGTACAGCGACAGATAGATCGCTAGAATAGGACTGAAAACCTGGAAATCAGTTCATGTACTTATGGTTAACAAAATGAGTTATGTGGGGAAATGATAGCCTGTTTCACAAATAGTGTTAACAAAATCGGAAAACCATTTGTAGAAAACTCAAGCAAGATCCACACCTCACGCCATACAAAAAAATCAACTCAAGGTAAATAAAGAATTTAGGAGTAAAGCCAAAGACTATACATTTCATCAGAGAAAAGCTTGGAAGAACTCCAGAATCCCTAATCCACAGCATGAACAGTCTTCCAAGCATAATGAAAAACCTACAACTAGGAGAGAACAAAATAAATGAACAGGACTTTCTAATAATCAAATCCTTATGCACATCAAAAACTTCTCCAACAAGATAAAAGGAAACCTATAGATTGGGGGAAAAGATTTGGCAATAACATATCTAATAAGGGGATCATATCTAAAATTTATAGAATACTCCAGCACCTTTACAAAAAAAAGGTAAACTTAATAGCAAAATGGGCACAGGATATGAATATAGACACTTCACCAAAGAAGACATTCTGATGGCAAGCAAATATATGAAGAAATGTTAAAACTTCTAGCTATCAAACAAATGAAAATAAAAACAACTATGAGATACCATCTTACTTCAGCAATAGCAAAGTTCAACAAAGCAGCAAACAACAAATTTGGGTGAGGTTATGGAGATAATAGAATCCTTTTTCACTTAAAAAAATCTTTATTCACTCCTCATAGGCGTGTAAGTGGTTCAACCACTATGGAAAGTGGTCTGATGATTTCTTAAAAATTTGGAATTAAAAATATCATTTGGCCCAGCAATTCCACTATTGTGAATATACCCTAAAGAAACCGGAATCACCACCCAAACAGATATATGAACACCTATGTTTATTGCTGAATTATTCATAGCAAAGAGATGAATCAACTCAAGTTCTTATCAACAAATGAATAGATAGAAAAACTATGGTATAGTCACACAATACTATACAGCACTGAAAAACAATAAACTCATAAAACATTACACAACATGAATGACCCTAAAGGACATTATGCTGAGTGAAACATCTTAGTAACAAAAGTATGTATGTATACTCTATAACACTACTGTTATAAAGCAAGGCTGACATGGGGGTTGGGAGGAAATGAGGAATAGAGCAGACTGATAATTCATGCTGAATTGGAACAGATGATGAAAAAGCTTCATTAAAAAGAATATGTGATTAGGCTTTATATGTATGAAAACAGTCCAGAATAAGAGGTTCATTGCAAAGTAGACTGGAGGAAGGGAAAGGGAGGGGGAGTGAGGGAACATTACAGCAATCAATGAATGAATATTACAAAAAAAATATGTGAACTGGAAGGAAGTGGGAGAAAAATGTGCAGTAATGGCAAGAAAAGTTGCATAGGGAAAGTCTGCTGTCAGGAACCTCTCTAGAATACTGAAAGGAAATTTTGTCAGCATAAAGACTAAGCAAAACCTGACAAGACCCATCACTTTCTCAATCACTTGTTATGCATCTGGAAGTTGGACAATGACTAAGAAGAACAGATGAAGAAATAATATCTTTGAGTTGTGGAGTTGACTGCCAAATGAGAAAACAAGACTGTCTTTGAGAGTGTGAAACCAGAGTGCTTCTTGGAAGTAAAGATGATGAAACTTTATCTCACATACTTTGAGCATGTTGTTAGGAAGAGCCAATCCTTGGAGAAGGACATCATGCTTGAAAATGTAGAGGGTCACCACTGGAGAGGATGACTCTTATCAAAAGAGACTAGCACAGTGACTGTAGTGATGGGCCCACGTGTGTCAGAGAAAATGAAGATGTCACAGAATAGGGCAGATTTCAGGTCTGTTGTTGATAGGGTCACTGTGGAGTGCCATTGACTTGATAGCACATAACAACAACAAAATATGAAAATACCAAGAATTGGAAAGAGTCGAGGATAAATGGATTTCTTTTTAGTCACCACTGGTATTTTTTAACATTAGCACAACTATCCAACTATATTGGAAACCATTTGATATTAAACTGTAATGTTGTATATATGCTTATATTTTAACTCAGTAGTTTCATTCTCCATTTATTCCCTAAAGAATTCTCAAGCACACATGTATTATCCAACACTTTTGATAAAGAGCATTCTTCGCAGTATCTTCATGAAATAGTAAAAAAAAAAAAAATCTAAAAAACAACACAAATGGTAATCAAAATTAGAATAAATGAATGGATAAATATATAATAACATCTTTTTTTTACAATGAATAATTATTTGGTATTTAAAATAAACCAAAGAAATGAAAATTGTTGTTGATTATCTTCAAGCAAATGATAATTAATGACAATGAAACAGCATGGATGAACTTTAATAATACTGTTGGGTAAAACACAAGGCATAAAAGAACATTGATATCTTGAGGTAATTAATATAAACTTTAAAATAGATTTATCTAAACAGAATGGTTTAAGATGCTAATGTTGTTGTTATATGCCATTGAGTCACTTGTGACTCATAGCGACCGTATGTACAACAGCCTTAAACCCTGCTCTGTCCTGTGCCAATCTTATTTTCTCTGACACACCTACCCCATTACCCCAACTGAATCAATCCATCTCATTGAGGGTCTTTCTCTCCTGAGCTGTCC
>NW_006399810.1:8699831-8701523 GCF_000299155.1 Elephantulus edwardii
TATATATATCTTTTAGATCAATATTTTTTTAAAATACTAATATAAAGAAATACTAGGATTTATCTTTTTCACTTTATTTTATTTTGTACTGCTTTACTTATGATGTTCATATTCACTGTTTTTCACACCAGATCTTTGCCCTTTTCTTTACCCACCTCTCCCTCCACTGATCAAATTGTGTGACCCTATGATTAAGCACCACCCTTACCTCCTTGGATCCTTGTACTCATTGTACAATAATGGTCTCATACAGGATTTGTCTTTATGAGATTGTGACAAAGCAGCTATCTGGACACTCACATTCATAATAGTATTAACTTGCAGTTGAAAACAGATGGAAAAACCCCAAGTATCCATCAGTGGAGAAAATAGGTAAGGGAATTATGATACAGTCATAAAATACAGTACTATGCAACACTAAAAATGGTAAGGAATTTGCAAAACACAGCATAACATGACCATCTACAGTCATAAAATCTAGAGGACATTAGCTTGAGTAAAATAAATTATAACAATATAAATATATAAAAAATCACCACTACAAAAAAGCTAAGAAAGATTTATCCAAACAGAATAATTCTTGTATGGTTGCTAGAAGTTGGAATATTGTTGTTACCTCTTTTTTGTTGTTAGGTGACATGGATTGCACTATCACTCAAGTTGACCATATGAAGAACAGAGACAAACCGTGTCCTATCCTGTACCATCCTCACAATCTGGACCATGCTCAATCCCATTTTTTTAAAGAGTCTTCCTCTCTTTTCCTGGCCCTCTATCTGTTCCCAGCATGATGTCTTTTTCACAAAGATTAGCCCCTCCTGGTAATATGGCCAGGATATGTGAGATGGTGTTTCAACATCTGTGCCTCTAAGGATCATTCTGATTATACTTCCTCCAAAACAGTATTGTTTGTTCTTTTGGCAGCCAATTGAATACTCAAACCCTTTGCCAACACAATTCAAAGGCATTGATTTTTCCTCAGTCTTCCTTATTTAATGTCCAACATTCAGAAGCAATTGATGCAATTGAAAATACCATGGCTTGGATCAGACACACTTTAGTCTTTAAACATTAAAGTGCTCTTTGCAGTTTGAAAAAAGTCCTTGACAGCAGATTTCCCCAATACAATGTGTCTTTGATTTCTTAATTATTGTGACCATGAATGAAATCACAGAAGATAGTGATATAGGACTAAATATTAATAAATGGATAACAGACATTAAAATGAGTGAGGGGGAAAACAATATAACAAATAGGTGACCAGATACTGTGAATATTATTATTATTATTGTTATAAAACAAAAAGCGTATGAATAGCTGAGGAAAAACAAATATGATTTGTAAAATGTCACTCAAATTACAGTAAAAAAAAGAAAGACATAGAATATGCTGACATTGAAAGGTGGTAGGAACAGGCATTGTCAGGGCACACAAAAATTAAGGAATTGCATGTCTGATACAGGCTATAGTCTTTGCAATCACTTGTTATGCATCAGAGAGTTGGACAATAACTAGGAAGAATAGAAGGAGAATTGATGCCTTTGAGCTTTGGTGCTGGAGAAGAGTATTGAATGTACAATGGATTGCCAAGAAAACAAACAGATTCATCCTAGAGAGGGTTAAATCAGGCTGCTCCTTGGAGGCAAGGATTCTGGGACTTCATCTGACATACTTTGGACATGTTGTAAGGAG
>NW_006399810.1:8703708-8725428 GCF_000299155.1 Elephantulus edwardii
TTCTGTGATTCCCATTCTTCTCAGAGTCAGCCACAGTTTGTTATGGTTCACGCAGTTGAACACCTTTACATAATCAATGAAGCACAGATAGACATCCGTCTAGTACTCCCTGCTTTCAGCAAAGATCCATCTAACATTAGCTACAATATACCCAGTACCATGACCTCTTCTAAACCCAGCCTGGACTTCTGGCAGCTCTCTGCTGATTTGCCATTCCAGTTGTTTTTGGATTATCTTCAGCAGAATCTTGCTTGCACGTGAAATCAACGATATTATTCTATAGTTTCCACACTCTGCTGGGTCACCTTTCTTTGGAATGGGAACAAATATAGATCTCTTCCAGTCATTTGGCCATGTGGTTGTTCTCCAGATTTCTTGGCACAACTTGGTGAGTACGTCCAGGACAGCATCTGCTAGCTGAAATATGTCAATTAGTATACCATCTATTCTTGGGGCCTTATTTTTTGTTATTACCTTCAAAGCAGCTAGAAGTTCTTCCTTCATCACAACAGGCTCTTGCTCATATGTCATTTTATGAAATTCTTCTGTATCTGCCAATTCCTTTTGGTACAATGACTTAGTATATTCTTTCCATCTTCTTTTAATACTTACTGGATTATTTAATATTCTGCCTACAGCATCCTTGATTATAGCGACTCGAGGTTTGAATTTGTTCTTCAGTTCCTTGAGCCTAAGAAATGGTGAGCAAGTTCGGCCCTTTTGATTTTCTGACTCCAACCTTTGCACATTTCATTGTAATATTTTACTTTGTCCTCCCGTGCTGCCTTTTGAAATCTTCTGTTCAGGTCCTTAGTATCTCGAATTATTTCTGTGCTTTGGCTTCTCTGCTCTCCAGTGCAATTTTCAGAGTTTCTTCTGACATCCATTTTGGTCTTTTCTTCCTCTTCTGTCTATTTCTCACTTGGAAACATTTCACACCTGATCTGATCCTACCATGTGCCCAAATTTTGACAGCCTGGCCGAAAATCAGTCATTTTAACTAAAAAGGGGGAAGTGTGCCATGATATCAGTTTTAAAGACTGAGATACAAGTCATGGTATTTGTGCATGCAAATGTTTGAAAATGAATAAGAAAGACAGAAGTAGAATTGATGCCTTTGAATTATGGTGTTGGAAGAGTATTGAATACACCATGGACTGCTGAATAAAGAAACAAATATGCTTTGAAAGAAGTGTAACAAGGACTCTTGGTGCAACATCGCCTCACATAATTTAGGCATATTGTCAGGAGTTTCCAGTCCTTGGAAAAGGACATCATGCTGGGGAAAAGCAGAGATTCAGAGAAGATAAAATTCTCAACAAGATGAAGTGACAGATGTGCTTAAGCATAGTAGAGACAGTGAGGGTGATGTTGGATGGGACAGCATTTAAATCTGTTGTACCTAGGCTTACTATTATTTGAATCTGACTCCTTGCCATCTGCTTAATAACAGCAGCAGTACAATGTTAGTTAATATCTATGAATCATTTTCCATGCATTACCTAAATTTTCTATCTACATAATAAATTGTTTGATGATGAGATTCAATTCATTCCTTTTGTAACTATCACAACACCAATGAACAGTTTCAGCCATCTGGTAGGGCCATAAACAGTTGATATATTGTCAAATACGATTCATGGTGATGTCATGTGTGTCAAAACAGAATGGTCATGCACAGGGTTTTTAATGGCTGATTCCTCTGAAACAGCCTGTTGTTATTGTTGTTGTTAGCTGCCATCAAGTCAAGTATGACTCATAGCTACCCTATGAACAACAGATCTGAACCCTGTCCTACCCATCCCCACAATCTCTAACACACTTGAGTCCGTTGCTTCAGTTACTATATCAATCCACCTACTTGAGGGTTTTCTTCTCATTCACCATCCTCTACATTCACAAGTATAATGTCCATCTCCAATGAATAGCCTCTCCTAGCCACATGCCCAAAGTATGTGAGACAAAGCTTTGCCATCCTTGCCTCCAAGGAGCACTCTAGCCTTACTTTCTCCAAGACACGTCGGTTTGTTTTTTGGCAGTCCATGGGATATTCAGTACTCTTTTCTAATACCACATTTCTAACACAATAATTCTTCTTCTGTCATTCTTATTTATTGTCCAACAATTAGCAGCATAGGGAGCTCTGGTGGCCTCATAGCAAGAAACTGTGCTGTAATCCTGCAGGCACTCAGTTCAAGGCCACCAGCGCTCCATGGAAGAAGGATGGGCAATCTCCTTTTCATGCTGTTAACTGCCTCTGAAAACCCACCACAGGGTCAGCTATGGGTCAGTTCTGACTCTATGGTAACAGCATCAGCTGCATAGCATGTAATTGAAAAGACCATGGCCTAAATCAAGCACAGATTTCCAGATCTTTATTCAGAAACACTTCTGAGTGCTCTTGAACTCCCAGTGTTCGAGTTAATGATTGAGTCCGTTAACTGTACATTTTACTAAGCCTGAAACTCCTGTTTGTTTGAGAATCTTAGGTGAGTGCAACCTTAAAGATTTCATGTTCCAGTTATTCACATGATATTTACGGTTGAATTATGGCACTATTTTGTTGGCACAAGAAGTTTAAAATTCAAATTTTAACAGATTTTTTAAACTTTAAAGTTAATTTACAGTTAAATGTCAATCACTCTAGCAAGGGTCAAAGAAACAATGGTATATGAAATAAAAGATACTTCCTAATCTCAGGGCTTCACAGTCTGACTGAAGAGAAACAAATCAACAAATATATGATTACACATTATTGCAAAGACTAATGAAGGAAATGTTAAATGGAAAAGTATATTTCGGAATAGATAAAAGCAATAATATTTATATAAACCTCAGAGGATTATGATTCAATCGCAATGCAAGGCAATAATATTTTTGACAGAGTACCATAGTTCTCAATTTAAGCTGAGAAGAGAAAGAGTATCTTTTTCTGTGTAAAATGTAAGGCTTATTTCTACCAAGAATTTCTAATGTTTTTTATTAGTTTTCTTTCTGCTACCCTCTATTCCTCACACATAAAATCCTGAAAATCAATGAAGAAAATGAGGTCATGGAATTTAAGATTACATAAACACACAGGTCAGGCAAGGTAAGCACAATTTGAGCCTGCACTTATGTTTAGCTCCATATTCTTCATTAAGAAATGCATGAGCCTCCAAATGCCTTGGTCTGATTGTCTAATCTCAGATATTGTCTCCAGTACCTGGTAACAGAGACCAAAGAAAAAATGAAGAGGCTTCCAGACTGTCACAGTGTCCAGCAAGATCTCTGAAATGCCTTGGAGTGTGTTTTGAATTTTATACTAAGGTGATTGAATGTACTCCCAAATCCAGCTCTTAGTCTGGAAAAAAATGCATAAGTTATTCCTCTTCACAATAAATACACAGAGATTTTCATTTCCACAGCTCAATTATAACTAGAAAGAATTTAAATTTTACCTCAGTGATTTAATTTTTTCCCATTAATAACTGGGTGTTTGGAATTAATATCCTATCAGAAAGTCCTCCTTCAGAACCAATTTGGGGTTTTTAGTTTGCCACAGTGAAGGATTTCTGATTTACCAACAATCTCAAGCTGCATAAAAAAAATACAGTTAAAGTTAGGGCTGAGAGAATGCTGAGGTCATCTTTTGTGTTATTGTTGATGATGAAGATGATCATAGTGCTTCTCAGTAAAGCCTTAAAATATTTACTCAGGGATTTAAAAGGACACTTCTGATTGTCCCAAAATCTTATCATAATAAACTACCTCCCCAAAAAGACATTTGAACAGGCACTGGATTTTTAATTACATTGACCCATCATTCAAGCCAATTCTCATTTTCCATCCAGCTTGTAGAAGGCTACATGTTGATTAATATCCTACCAGAGGGAAGTCTCCAGCCAGTGGACTTCCAGAAAATAGTATATGCAACCCTGTGCTGAGCAAGACTTCTGTCAAGAGTTTGGATAAGCTAATAGAAAACATGTTCCTCAAGTGCATATATGAACAAGCTGAGAGAAAATAATTTATTGAATTACAAATACTCCCCAAGTTTAAAATTTAGCTAAATAGCAATTCCCCCAGAAAAAGAAAGAAGAAAAAAACAACAACAGCCATCTTTATATGAAGGACCTTGTCTTTTAAAGTTCATTTGTTTAACTAAGAATGCAGGGACTCTTGGTTTAATAAATTTAATAGTAAAAAGATCATGCATTTTTATTAGTGGGTGTTGTGTTGTGTTGTGTTGTGTTGTGTTGTGTTGTGTTGCGGTGGTCTCTGGAGAAAGGTTACTCTGCCTCCAGGAGCCAGGGAAGCCACACTTGGCCTTGGGTGGAAGGCAGCAGAGGCTTCAAGCCCAAAAGAAGAGGAGAGAGGAGATGGCCGTAATCTCCCAGGTTTGCTCCACCCAGGGTGGCTGTGATCCTTTGGCCAGAGAGCATGGTGCTGTGTATGGCGGTCTCTGAAGAAAGGCGACTCTGCCTCCAGGAGCCAGGGAAGCCATGCTTGGCCTTGGGTTGAAGGCAGCAGCGACTTCAAGCCCAAAAGGAGAAATTAGTGGCAGCAATTTCAATATCTACAGTCTACTGGCAATAAGCTGTTAAGTTTCCCACAACCTCGAGGAATATGGTGGGGAGGTTGGGAGCTTCCCCCCATAATTAGATGGTTGTTGTTGTGCCATTGAGTTTATTCTGATTCATAGTGACACCAAAAGGCAGAGTAGAGCTGCCTCTGTTTTATGTTGTTATGTGCCATCGAGTCAGAACAAATCAATTTCTGGCCCTACAATGTCTTTTCAAAGGGAATAAATTATACAGGAGGAGATTTTCCATCTTTCTCCAGTGGAGCAACTGGTGGATATGGACTGCAGGCCTTTACCTCTAGGCCACCAGAGCTTCCTCTAAGGTTTCCTAAACTGTTAAGTCTTTAGTGAGACCAGTTACCAGGGCTCTCCTCAAAAGGGTAACTGGCAGATCACAACCACCCACCTTTCTGACAGTTGTTGTTACAAGCTGTTTAGTGCCATCAAGCTCACCATGATTCACAGTAACGCCATGAACAAAGGATCTGAGCCTTATACTTTCTGTGTCACCTTCATCATCTCTGATATACTTGAGTCCATCGTTATGGTCACCATGTCAGTCCATCTTGTGAGAGTCTTCCTCTCTTTTGTTGAGCCTCTATCTTTTCAAGCATGATATTTTTCTCCAACGATTAACCTCAACAACCTGTGTTACGCAGATGACACAAGTCTGCTTGATGAAACTAAGGAGAACATGAGGTGCTTCCTGCAGAATGTCAAGGACTTCAGTCTTTAATATGGTTGAAGCTCAACATCAAGAAAAAAAGAAGATTCTCACCACTGAGCCAATTGACAGCATCATGATAGAAGAGGAAGACAGCTTCAATTTACTTGGCTCTACAATCAAGACTGTTGGTACCAGCTTCCAGGAAATCAAAAGACTAATTGCATTGGGAGAATGTGCTGTCAGGGACTCAAGGACCTCTACAGAGTACTGAAAAGCCACTATGTCAGTCTTTAGACTAATGTGTGCTTGCTTCAAGACATAGCCTTCACAATTACTTGTTATGTATCAGAAAGCTGGACAATGATTAGGGGTGATAGAAGAAAAATTGGTGCCTTTGAACTGTGGTGCTGGAGAAGAGTATTGAATATACCATGGACTGCTAGGAGAACAAACATGTTTATACTAGACAGACTGAAACCAAGCAAAGATTCTGAAGTTTTGTCTGACATACTGTGAGCATGTTGCAAGGGTCCTTGGAAAGGGACACCATGCTCAGAAATATTGAGGGACACTGCAAGAGAGGAAGACCCTCAATGAGATGGATTAATCCCGTGACTAGGCTAACAGGAATAGGTGTGTCAGAGACAATAAGGTTGGCACAGGACAGAGCAAGTTTCAGAGCTGTTGTACATAGGGTCGCTATAAGTCATATCAATTTTATGACACATAATAACAAATGCATGCTCAAAATAAGTGAGATGGCATTTAACTATTCTTGCCTCCAAGAAACATAGGATCCTGGTTTCACTTTCTCCAAGAGAGATTTGTTTGTTCGTTTGGCAGTCCATAGCATATTATGTACTCTTCGCCAACATTATAACTTAAAGGCATTGATTCTTCTTCTGTCATCTTTATTTATTGTTTAATTTTCAGATGCATAGTAAGTATCAGAAAAGACCAGAGCTTGAATCATGTTCTCTTAGTCTTCAAACTGACATCATTGCTCCTTGACACCTTGGAGAGGTCCTTGACAACAGATTTTCCCAATATCACAAATCTTCAGATTTCTTGACTGTTTGTACCAAAGAATTGTGTATCTTGAATTGTGGATTCAAGAGCTTGAACTATAGATTCAAATAAAATGAAGTCCTTGACAATTTCAATCTTTTCTCTATTTATGATGGTGTTTTCTATTAACTCATTTGTAAAGATTTTGTCTTTTGGGTGTTGAAATGTAATCCATATTTGAAAACTGTTCCAAAAAGGATTAGTGGACACATAATCTTTTCCGGAGGTTATATTTGATCAAGAATCCATGGTAGTGAAGAAGAAATTGAAAGTGCACTGAAGCTACTAGAAAAAAAACTAATGACCCAGAAATTAATGGGATATCAATTGACATGTTTCAACAAACAGATGATACCCCACTAAGCTTATCAGGCTGTGCCAAGAAATTTGAGGACAGCTCTCTGGCCAACTGACTGAAAAAAAAAAAAAGTAGCCTAAAAGAACGTGGGAACTGTGAAATGATATTTTTGATAACACATAAAAGTAAAATTTTGCTGAAGATTATCCAAAAACAGCTAGAACAATACACTGACAGAATATCATCAGAAATTCAGCCTGAAAATATTCACGTGTGGAAAGATGAAACTTGCAAAGAACTAGTGACTAATATAACTCATGATTCTTATTTCAATCATCAAAAAAAGTCTAGAAGAGACCCTAAAGGATTAGTATTGTAGAACTACAGAAAATAAATGAAAGCACTTTGGTTAGTAACATTAGTAAACATAAAAATCTAAATGTTTGTTACTTAAAACTCTCCTAAATATGAATCACTTTAAAAAACTACCCTACAGTCTTATCTTGTGCTAGTATAACACAGATCCCACAAGTTGATGGCTTTAAAAACAAATTTATTCTTTCATAATCTAGGAAAAGTCCAAATTCAGGCAGCTGCCTGTAGATGGCTCTCTGTTTTTAATGTCTTAGTTTTTAATGTCTTCTAGCATGGGACCCTGGGTCCAAATGATGCATTTTACTCATCACTCTTTTTTCTTGGTGGTATTGTGGTCTACCTTCTCCAATTATTTCTATCTCTCTTTTTTTCCTCTTGTAAAACAAAATGTTATGTGCGTCACTCATGGGACCAAGGGTGTGACTTGATTAAGGATATGGTGTCCCACACTTGTTGTTGAGTACTATTGGGTTGGAACTGGTTCATAGCTGATCCTCCAGTGGGTTTTGAGATGCAGTAAATTGCACAGAAGATTTCTCATCCTTCTCCTGTGGAGCAAGTTGTGGATTCAAACTGCATACCTCAATAGTCCTTACCACTAAGCCACCAGCGCTCCCTTAAGAATCTCACACTAATCTTCTTATTGATTGGCTGGTCTTATCATGGGGGTGATTACATCACTGCATAACTGCCTCTAGTCTTGCCTTTTTATAAAATCCATTGCAATAGAATTTACTCAGACTCAAGCAGCCTTCCATCAGGTTCACAAAGCTGTATATCTTTATAGGAAACATTTTATCTTTCTTACTTAGATCAGCTGGTAGTTTTGAACTGCTGAATTTTAGTGTGTAAGTCTTGCTATTGTCTTGTGTTTAGACCAAGCAATCCCTAACACATGAGACATCAGAATCCCTTTTCCACCAAGTAGCAAAGTGTATTCACGATAGTCTTAAGATGATCCCACTAGAGAAATACTGACTTACACACATAGGTAAATTGTTAACCCTATTACCTCCATTCACATCTTCGGTTTACAGCTGAGGAAACTGAAGTGCAGAGAGGTGAACTGACAGTTCAGTCTCACATCCTGGATGGTATCACAGCCTCCTGAATCTCAGTTATTATAGGTTCTTTTGTGCCCACAAGAATTCATTTTATATTTCTAAGATAGGAAACGGTCTTAATATATACAACAGACAATCCTCCAATCTGGTCCAAAACCATTAGACAACCACTTTTACATAAACATGACAACTCTTGTAAATCTTGAAAAATTCATTCTTCCTATCATGTTTCTATTGTTGATCATTGGTATGTGTGTGTGTGTGTGCGTGCGCGTGTGTGTGTGTGTATATACTTGCAGACAAATTCCCAATCCACTGTTAATTCTGTAAGCACAATCTAATTGAAATGGAGCTTAGGAAAGCATTCCGGCTACCTATAAAAGTTTCAAATGCAACCACTAAAAAGACTTTAGTCTAAACCTATAAAAGGGAGGAGGAATCTGATTATGCAACAATTTATTATGCTTGCCAAACACTGGGACTGGGAAGTTAAGAACAAGCAGCCAGCACACCTGTGTCCATTGGCATCAAGTTAAATCGATCGGAAAAAAAAAATTAGGCAAACAGCCAATTACCTGTCACTCAGAGATTCACTTTAAGGATTTAAATAGAGTTTTTACAAGCACAGATTTAAAATTGTCATATTTATAGGGACATCTTTCTTAAATACTTAACAGAGATATTAAAATTTTACAATGACTTCTATGTAAAATTAGTAATTAGCAGTATTCACAAGAAGTATTTAATAGCAATACCATCAATAGCTTTCTGGGGATCCTCAGGTAAGGTTTAAGTGAAAAGTGATCCTTTTGTTTTCACTCTTAATACTTCTGGCTTCATAATAATGATAGAAATACATTATTGTCAACTTTTCTCTCAACTATCCTGCCAGTTTTTACTCTCTGGTGCAGATTTTGCTATTCATTTGTTTAACTGGAATTTATTGAGTTGTGTTCTGGGTCAGAGAGCCTGTTGGCCTTGTCTGTGCAAAGTTACACTACTGACTGAAAGGTCGAGCTTCCTTGGTAGTTGAAATCCACCAGTGACTCCTTGGGAAAGGACAATCTCTTTTTCTTGTACAATTGACAGCCTTGGAAACAGAGTGGAAGGTCAGCTTTGAGTTTGTTTCAAGTGAGGGAGTGAACTCCCTTTCTCTCATTGCCATCAAGGCAGAACCACCTCACAGCTCCACAGGTTTCTAAGGTTGTAAATCACGCAATAGGAAATGCTGTCTTTCTTCCTCGAAGCCACTGGAGCATATGAACTGCCAGAGAGGTTCAGTTTTTGGGTAAACAGTCCCACTCTCTGGAGTAGAACTAAACAAAGCACACAAATAACCTTGCCCTATAAAGTTTACATGTTCCAGGGAGGGTAATATGAAAATAAATTTTATTTTGTACCCAACATGTCTTCAATTCAAAAGCAGAAATGACATTAAGTGAAAAATCTGGGAAACATACTATTCATCTCGCTTTATTAAAGCTATTATACAGTTTCAGATTCTAAAATATGTGCTTGTCTGGTACAAAACATGACAAGGAATTGTCACGACAAACAAAAGGATAAATCCGTACTGGAAGGCAGGCAACCAAGGTGCCCTGTAGAGGCAAAGATGGTGAGACTTTGTCCCATAAACTTTGAGTGGTCATGTTATCAGAAGAGGCTAATCCTTGAAAAGCTGTGCTTCATGCTTAGAAAAGCAGGTCAGTGATAAGAGGAAAACCCTCAGTGAGATGAATTGACACAACAATGGGAAAAAACACAGCTGAGATTGTGAGGATGGCAAAGACTAGGCAAGGTTCCTGCATGTTGTTCTTAGGGTCATCATGAGCTGCAGTTGACTTGGTGGCACGTAACAATTACAATTTGCTATGCTTGCCAAATAGTAGTGGCAAGTGCATGTCGTATCTCTCATTGATTTTAAGTACTGAAGCAAAAGTAACCACCTATGTGTTTCCTTTCAGAAAATTCAAGAAGCAGGGGACAGTTATAAGTTTCATCTCTTTATCCCTGACATGATACTATAGTGAGTAAACACATTTTAGCATTTTATGATTTTAAGTGCTTTTCAGAACCATTATGATCTTTTAGAGTTCAACCCTTCTTACACGATTAATTACCCTTGGTGAAGGCAGATATCAGAAGTCTAGGTACTTGGCACTTGTGCATTGGTTTCTTATGGATTCAACTTCCTGAAGCAGTGTGCTTTATTGAGGGTCACTGTGAGAAATTACTTTCTGAAACTTGTCACTCTAACTCTTGGGATAAATAAAGATCTAGCTAGCTATGAAATACCTTGCTTTATGTGTTGGTATTGAGAACAGTATAAACTAAAGTCATACCTGATATAAAAAATTCAAGATGAATATTCTTTATATCTTAGCTCCTTAAAAAAAGGTTCACATCTTTTAAAGAACATTTTAATGTGTCCAAGAAACATTTTAACGTTTCATCTTTCTGATCGGAATTTTGCTTTTTATCATGTCTTTATTGTTACCTTCCATTCCAGGAATCTCAGACTCAAATCTAAAGTCAAATAGAATTTTTGTAGACCTTTTGGTCTGTCAGTTTACAGTCTTTTATTTAATGGTATTATTCTTCTACTTCTATATTGTTACTTCTTACTGTATGACTTATTTTTTTAAGCAAACAAACAAAAAACGTTGCCATCTAATTGATAATAAAGCATTGTGACCCTCCATTTTTTTGTTTGCAGTTACCTCAAATCCCTTTTGAACTGAAACAATATATACACACACATACACCCCATATATATATATATATATTCTTCATTTAAAGATTAAATAAAGAAATCATAGACAACATTATGATTGACAGATCCAAGGTTAAAAAAGTTAATTACAGATGCATCTAGGATCTATATATCTGAATGTTCAGTCTCATTGTATGACCCTAATTCCAATCTCCTTTAGCTTTGAAGTAAATACAAAGACATGCCCATGAGATGAAGCTTCAAAATCCTAGACTTTAAAGAGCAATTTGGTTTCACTCTCTCGAGCAAAAAAAAAAAATCTGTTTATTGGCTTTGCAGCCAGTGGAATTTCAACACTAATCTCCAACATCACAAGTCATTGTCTAGCTCTCTGATGCATAGTAAGTAATTGCAAAGAGCACAGTCTGGATCAGATTCACCTCAGTCTCTTCACTTACACTGTTGCTCCTAATGACTTTGGAGAGGTCCCTGAAAGCAGAGTTCCCCAGTGCAATTCATATTTTGTTTTCCTGACTGTTCATGTGTGAAGTGGTTGAATTCTAGAAGGTAGGTTCTCTTGGTTTGGTGTAGGTTGTGTGTGGGCTCTTTGGTTGTGGTTTTTTCATTCACAATTGAATGTGAGCTGATTGGATTTGCCAGATTTAGCTAACAATGAGCTGTGAACTGGAAGCCTCTTGTTTAGAGTCAACCAGGACCAAGTGGGCCAGCCTTGTATTTAAAAGGTGGTTGGGCCCTTGGGCCTGCTGTCCCTCTCAGCCCTGATATTAATTGTGTTTGGGATGAACATCAGTGTAACTGGTATAGCACTAGTCTTTCAATTTGCTATCTTGAAGTAATTTGGAGTTGTTGTGATGCTGAATTCTGTTCCACTGGTGTGTCAAATGCCATAACGGTCACCCATCATGGACAGTGTTTGGTGGAGCTCCCAGATTGAGACAGACTTGGAAGCAGGAGTGGCATCCACCTCCTAAACAAAATGCCTCTGGAAATTATAAATGTAGAGAAATGACGATAGTTATAGAACAAGTTTCAGGTCTTTTGTTCATAGGGTCACTATGAGTTGTGCTTGACTTGACGACACTTAACAACAACAACAGTGCCAAGAGTATTGATTGTGGAACTAAGCAAACTGAAATTATTAATGATATCAAACTCCTCTCCATCTATCATGATACTTTCAACTAGTCCAGTGGTGAGAATCTTTATTGGTTTGATAGGGATGGGCAAATCATCAACTGGCTATCTAAAAGGGAGATAGATATTAAGGCATGAGGCATAGATTAGCCGGCTTACACGCTTTTATGAAAGTAGTTGTTGGTGGGATAATTGTAAGGGAGGGGAAAAAACCCTGCCCAATAACATAAAGGAACTAAATAGAATGCAAATTAAGAACTGTATGGAACACAATGTGCATGCATGATAAAAAATATTAATTAAAAAGGAGGAAATGTACCTTTGTTCATCAAAAATCTAAAGTGATCTGTCCAAAGATAGTTATGTTAAATAATGGTTTCACTCAGTCAAGAATTAGACGAACAAACAAAATCAATAGATTATAAAATCCTTTGAGGGTAAGATAAATGTCTATAATCTATTAGCAGCTAAGTATGTAATATTTTCATATTTTCTTAAAATTCTCCATCCTGTCTAGCACAATCCCATTATATTTACTTAGGTTTAATTCCAGTCATTTGGATTTTATCCAAAATGTTCAGTTGCCAGTTTCTGAAGGAGAAGTAGGGAAGTTTGTGTCAGTTGAAAAGCTATGGTTGCAAAAGAAATTTTATAGTCCTTTTATCAATATTTGAGCCTTGCCTAAGTGACTCAATTCCCAGGTAGGAGTTTGTCTTTCTGCCTCTTCATTGATCTAGGAGCCCCAGTGGTGTCATCCCGGGGAGCTGAATGCCAGTTTATTTAATATACTGATCCTTAAATGCCATTAATATAAAAGGCTGCCCACAATTTCAAGCCTATCTATTGCAAAGACAGACTTCTGCTAAAGCTATGACTACTTAAGATGTCAACTTCATCATTATGACTACCCCCTTGCCTACCATCTCTGGCAATAAAGATTTCATAACAATCATAAAATCACAGAAATTTCCAATGAAGAATTACAACAACCATCAAGTCATCCCTGCACACAGTTTACTAGTTCATGATCTCAAAGTCTACAACTAGGCTAATAGTAAAGCTGATGACATAACTCACATTAACATGTTTTGGTGGTAGGGACTGGTTGCCAGGTCTGATCTCACTCATAGAAACCTCATGTACAACAGAGGGAAATGTTACTTGGCCCTAGCATTGCCAGGATTGTTACTGTGTTCATTGTGTGGCATATTGTGTATATACAGAGTACTTTCCAGGATTTTATTAGATAATATTTTATTGTGATCCACATAACTTTAATTGGCTACATTTTAGAAGTCCATTTCCCGGCCTTTCTTCCTAGCCTTCCTAGTCTGGAATCTCCAGTGAAAGCCATCCACTACAGTTGACCCTGCCGAATCTGAAATACCAGTGACATAGCATCACATGCAAACTACCACAGCTTAACAAGCTGACAGATAAGTGGTAGATTCCATGTGAGAAATGCAAAATTGTTCACTGACTGCTTTATCCAATAAATTTTCATTAAGACTATCAAGCTGGAGATATTATTGTGAAGATGAAAAACAATGTTCCTCACTCTGTGGGGCTAATTTTCAGGGAAGCAGATTTTCTTATTTTATAAGTGAGAATAAATAAATAAATAAGCAGAATTGTGTGAAAAGACAGGAGACTCATAGAGAGTGATCAGAGGAGCGACTAAATGCCCATCAACAAACGAATGGGTAGAGAAGCTGTGGTATATTCGCACAATGGAATGCTATGCTGCATTGAAAAACAAGGAACTCATGCAATATTATTCAAAATGGGTGACCTGGAGGACATTATGCTGAGTGAGGTATCTCAGTCACAAAGGGACAAATGCTATATGGTGCCACTGTTGTAGAATGAGGCTGGCATTGGGGTGGAGGTAAGACTGAGAAAAACTGGATGAAATATGTTTACAGCATTGAAGTCTATGGGGGAGAGAATAGTCTAAAAGTATTATATTTTAGGGCATTGTTTTTATCATAGGAGTACGCAATGAGGGTTGCAGAGTGGATTATATTTGGGGGTAGGGGGTGGGGTTTGGGGAGGTGTGGGGGATTGTGTACAAATGAGGGAGTTTTTCTTTTGCTTTTCGGGGGGAGGGGTTTGTGCAGGGAGAAGGATGCAACAATGAATGAATGGAATTCCAAAATCTCTGTAGATGTTCATTGAAATGAAAAATAAACTAAATTAAAAATAACAATAAAAAGATCTATATAACAAAACACTTGCTATTCCGAAACTTTTCTAAAAAAAATAAATAGAAACCAAAATTAACAAAAAAAAAAAGAACTAAAAGGAAGTCGTTCCACAAAGAGACACAGGAAGAGTGCTCTCCAGGGAATAGCCAGCTCAAGGAAAGACAGAGGTATGTTTGAGGGACAGAAAACATTTCAAAAAGGTCTTTGCAGATGGAATGAAGTTCATTGAGTTTAGAAAGGAGTAGAAGAGACAGATTGGTGAGCCTCACAGACTATAACTCTTGTTATGTGCTGTCGAGTCACCTGTGATTCATAACTACACTATATACAATAGCTCTGAAGCCTGAACTGTCCTCAGCTAGTTTCCCTGACTCTGATACACCTACCTCCATTGCTCCAGCTACTGAATCAATCCATTTCATCTGAGATCTTATTCTCCTGCACTATCACAAAAACCTTCCAAGCATGATGTCCTTCTCCAAGGATTGATCTCTCCTGGCCATGTGCTCAAAGTATGTGAGACGGAGCTTCAAAATCCTAGCCTCCAAGAAGAAACTTGGTTTCACCATATCCAAGACAGACATTTTTGTCTTCTTGGTGGTCCATGGTATGTTCAAGACTCTTCTCCCGCACCGCAACTCAAAGGCATCTATTCTACTTCTGTCATTCTTAGTTGTTGTCTAGCTCTCTGATGCATGGCAGGTAATTGTGAAGACCATGGCCTGGATCATGTACATCTTAGTATCTATACAGACATTATTGCTTCTCAGTGCTCTGGAGAGTTACCTGACAGCAGATTTTCCCAATTCAACATCTGATTTTTTGACTGCCGGTGCCAAGAATTTTAATCCATATGGATTGGAGGAAGACTCATCAATAACTTATGTTATTCAGGTGACAAAACCTTGCTTGCTAAAACTGAAGAAGACCTGAAGCGCTTGCTGCTGAAGGTCAGGGACTGTAGTGTTCAATATGGATTGAAGCTCAACATCAAGAAGACAAAAATTCTCACCACTGGGCCAATTGGCAACAGCATGATGAATGGAGAAGAGAGTGAGATTGTTAACAATTATAGCTTGCTTGGTTCCATAATCAATACTTTTGGCTCAGCAGTTAGGAAATCAAAAGACAAATTGCATTAGGTAAATCTGCTGTCAGAGACTTCACCAGAGTATTGAGAAGCAGTGATGTCAGTCTAGAGACTAAGAGGCCCTGATCCAGGCCATGCTCTTCATAATTACTTACTATACAAGATTCAATATTAAAATAATAACTTGCTGTTCTAAACTATTATTAGGAATTGTGTAAAAAGGTGTTATCAAAGGCTACCTCTGATTCAATGACTAGTCATTTACCACTCAGAGTAGTGCAACTTAGCCCTATATTGCTGCTTTTGTTAGGGCCGCTAAGGGCTTTCTTCTGCTAAAGCAGGTAATACCTCTCTTGGTGCAGCAGCAACTGTTTATATTCTACACCAACTCTTTGCTTAGCAGCATTCTCTTTTCTTTTATTTCCCCAGTCCACGGCTCTTTCATTTTATTTTATATGGTTTGCATACAAAATTCATGCATACTGTGTTACATTCATATACATTGTGTTTCACACATTCCTTCATTCACAATGTGTTTCACATGATCATTCCATATATTGTTTTTTATCAAATTAATTACCATTGATCTATGCCCATTATTAGCCTGTCTATTCAGATACCCAGTGGATCTTTCCTAATTCCTTTAGACCTTCCTTCTACCTACAAAAATCTGTGATCCGGTGACACACATTCCACACTTGCAGCCCTCCTACCTCTCTCCTCTTCCTTATTTGGACTTTTATGTACATGTTACCAGTTATCCTTCAGTTTGTACAATAATGGTCTCGGGCAGTATCTGTCCTTAAAAGACTGAGGTCATTCATTAAGCATAAAGCTTTCTAGCCAATCTCATGCTATGTAGTATTTTTTAAATAGTTGTTTCTGAATGCTGTATAGTATCCCATCCTGTGAATGTGTCAAAATTTCTCAATTCATTCATTTGTTGATGGATACTTGGACTCTTTTCATTTTCTTGCTATTGTGAATAACGTTCCTATGAACAATTTCTGTTTGTGTCTCAGTTCTATTTTTCTCAAGGTATATTCCTAGCAGTAGAATAGCTGGGTCATATGACATTTCTATATTCAGCTTTTCGAGGAAAAGTCAAACTGCCTTACAGAGTGATTTTACCATTTTACAATCTCCTGCCCCCGACAGTGTATGTGAGTTCCAATTTTGCCACATCCTCTCCAACATTTATTGCTTACTGTCCTGTTAAATTTTGCCACTGCCACTTGATGAGATGGTATCTTATTGTGGTTTTGATTTGCATCTCTCTTATTGCCAGTTATTTTGAACATTTTTTTCATGTTAGTTATTGGAATGCCTTCCTCTGTGAAAAGTCTTTCATGTATTTTGCTCATTCTGTAACTGGATTATCAGTTGTTTTCCTATGTTACCCTGAAGTATTCTGTAAACATTAATTATGTGGCCCTTGGTGTTGTCAAATGTTATTGTTCTGGGCAGTAGGCTTTCTTTTCACCCTATTGGTAATACTTTTTTTGTGGGGGGGAGTTATGCACACAAGTATTTAATCATTAGAAAGTCCCATTTATCAATGTTATCCTATCGTGTCTGTACATTTCTGGTTATATTTCCAGCCTATATATACCACAGGCTAGGCTTTCAAGTTTTGTCCCATTTTTATGTCTTATGATATTTATGTTTTGGGGCTTTACTCACACATCTATGATCCACCCTAAGTTGATTTTTGTTTATAGTGTGAGATGTGGATCTTGCTTCAGCTCTTTGGAGTTAGTAGTTCAGTTTTGCTATTTGTTAAAGAGTTCGCTGTTTCTTCATTTGATCGATTTTGTTTCCTTGATAAATATCAGTTAATTATAGGTTTCTGTTGTTGTTATGTGCCGTCGAGTCGCCTGTGACTCATAGCGACCCTATTTACAATAGCCCTAAACTCTGCCCTGTCCTGTGCCAATCTCACTATCTCTGATACACCCATCTCGATTATCCCAGTCACTGAATAAATCCATTGAATTGAGGGTCTTCCTCCCCTGCGCTGTCCCTCCACCCTCCTAAACATGACATCCCTCTCCAAGGACTGGTCCCTCCTTGCAACATGCCAAAATATATCAGATGAAGCTTCAGAATCCATGCCTCTAAGGAACAGCCCAGCTTCACCCTCTCCAGGACAAATCTGTTCATTTTCTTAACAGTCCATGATATATTCAATACTCTTCTCCAACACCACAGCTCAAAGGCATCAGTTCTCATTCTACCATCCATAGTCATTATCCAGCTCTCTGATGCATAACAAGTGATTGCAAAGACCATGACATGTATCAGATGCACCCTAGTCTCCACAGTGACATCGTTGCACTTCAGTATTTTAGAGAGGTCTCTAACTGCAGACTTTCCCATCTCAATACATCTTTTAATTTTTTGGCTGCTGGTGCCAAGAGTTTTGACTGTGGAGCCAATCAAACCAAAACTGAACAATCTCAATCTCTTCACCATCCATCATGGTGCTGGTAGATGGGTTAATTCTATTCTATTCTTAGCCTTTTGTTCATAAGGTCCCTAAGAGTCATGCTTGACTTGACAGCAATCAACAACATCCATGAACAGGGAACACTTTACCATTTATTTAGGTATCTTATAATTTCTTAAAGCAATATTCTGTAGTTTTCTTTATAAAAGTCATTTGTATCTCTAGTTAGATTTATTCCTAAGTATTCAGATTGTGATTGGCTATTATAAATGGTATTGTTTTCTTACTTTCCTTCGCAGTGTTTTCTTTGTTCCTGTAGAGGAATCCTACCAATTTTTATATATTGATCTTATATCCTATCTCTTTAGTAAATTCATCTACTAAGTGGGAGACAGTGAGGTTGGCACAGGACAGAGCAGAGTTTAGAGCTCTTGTACATAGGGTCACTGTGAGTCACAAGTGACTCGATGGCACAGAACAAGAACAAGTCTAACAGGGTTTTTGTTGAGTCCTTGGAGTTTTCTGTGTACACTATTATATCATCTGCATATAGTCACAATTTCACCACCTCTTTGCCTATTTGTATGCCTCTTATTTCTTTCTCTCATCATTTGCCTAGCAAGTACTTCCAATGCAATATTGAATAGGAACAGAAAGTAGGTATCTTTTTCTGATCCCCATTTGGGTCTTTCTCCATGGAAAATGATGTTGGCTCTTGGTTTTTTGTATATATTTTTCATTATGCTGAGAAAATTTCTTTCTATTCATATGTTTCTGTGTGTTTTAATCATGAAGGGGTATTGGAATTGTCAAAGTTCTTTTCTGCATCAATTGACAAAATCTTGTGGTTCTTGTTACTTGCTTTGTTAAAGTGATGAATTATGTTAATTTTTTTCTTATGTTGAATCATTCTTGCATACCTATTATGAATCCCACTTGATTGTGATGATTTTCTTATATCTACTCTTGGATTCTATTGGCCAGAATTTTGTTAAAGATTTTTGCATCTGTATTCATAACATATCTTGGTCTGTAGTTTTTTTTTTTTAGTAATATCTGCCTGGTTTGGTTATTAGGATTATGCTTGCTTCATATAGTGATTCTAGGAGTGTTCTTCTCTTTCTATTTTTTTAAAAACAATTTAAGTTGAATTGTGATAGTTCTTCTCTGAATTTTTTGTTAGAATTCAGCCTTGAAGCCATCTGGGCCAGGACTTTTCCTTGGGAGGGGGGAGATATTTTTATGACTTGCTCAATTTCTTCTTTTATGATTACTCAGTTCAAATGTTTTACATATCTCCATATCAATCTGGCTAGGGTGAGAGTTTCAAGAACTGTATGTATATAATCTAGGTTTTTAAAATTGTTGCAGTATGCTGTTGCTGTTGCTATGTTCCATTGAGTCTCCAGCTACCCACAGTGACCTTTGGTACAATAGCTCTGAATCCTGCCCTATCTTGAACCAGTCTCACTGATTCCAATACATCTAACCCCATTGCCCCAGTTCCTGTGTCAATCCATTTCATGCAGGGTCTTACTCTCTTGCTATGTCCCACCACCCTTCCAAGCATGTCTTTCTCCAAGGACTGTTCCCTCCACGTGACCAAAGTATGTGAGAAAGAACTTGAAAATCCTTTCCTCTAAGAAGAAACTTGATTTCACCCTCTCCAAGACAGACTTATTTGTTCTCCTGGTGGCCCATGGTATAGACAATACTCTTCAGCACCTTAACCCAAAGTCATCAATTCTCCTTCTGTCATGTTTAGTCATTGTCCAGCTTTCTGATGCAAAACAAATAATTATGAAGACCATGGCCTGGAGCAGGTGCACCCTAGTCTCTAGATTGGCATCATCTTTAGCACTTTGGTGCTGTCCGTGACAGCAGCCTTCCCCAATGTAATTTGTCTTTTGATTTCCTGACTGCTGATATCAAGAATGTTGATTGTGGAACCGAGTAAGCTAAAATTATTAACAATCTCAATCTCTTCTCCATTCATCATGGTCTAGTGGTGGGAATAGTAATTAGAAAGCATCCTGAGCCACAGGTGTCAGAGGAGGTTTCATTTGGATGGAAGATACTAGCTATTAGTCCTGAAGCTTATAGGCTGAAGTCATGAGAATCTTTGTAATCTTGATGTTGAGTTTCAATCCATATTGAAGACTACAATCCTTGACCTTCTGCAATAAGTGCTTCGGGTCTTTCTTTTCATAATATTTGGATGATAATTTCATTCAGGTCTTTTGTGATGTCACCTCTATCATTTCTTATCTGATTTATTTTTGTCTTCCCTTCCTTGCCTTTTGTTAAGTTTGTCATAGGTTTATCTCTTTTATTGACCATTTGAAATAAGCAGGTTGGTGATGGTTTCAATTGTTTTTCTGTTTCTTATGCCATTGATTTCAGCTTTTGTCTTTATAAATGGGTTTCTTTTAGAGGTTATGAGGTTAGATTGCTGTTCTTCTATTTCATGAAGGTGTTGAATTAGGTCATTAATTTATCTTCTTTCTCCTTTTTTATGTATTTACCTATTGTTATGAACTAATTATCCCCTGAGAACTGCCTTAGTTGTCCCAGAGGGTTTAGTATGTTGTATCTTCATTATTGTTTATTTTGAAGAACTTTTATTTTCATTTTTCATTTCTTCTATAACCCAATCACATTCTAGTACAGTATTATTTAGCTTCCATGTCTGTAGTTGTATAAGCTTTGCCTTCTTATTGTTAACAAAGAGTTTTATGGCATTGTGGTCTAAAATGATTATTATTTCAATATTTTTTAATTTGTTGAGGCTTGCTTTGTGTCCTAACATATGATTAATTCTAGAGAAGGTACCACATATGCTTGAGAAAAAAGTAAGTTGATTTTTAGTTGGGTATAGAACCCTGAATATATCCACAAGGTCTAACTGGCTGATTGTATAGTTTAGATCTTCTGCATCTTTGTAAAGTTTCTTTAGCACGGACCTATCCTTTGGTGATAGGGATGTGTTAATCTTCTATCTCTATTGTGTTGTTTTCTATTTCTTTATTCAAATCTGTTAATGATTGTTCTATGTATTTTTCATGTCTAAGGAAGCACTGGTTGCCTAGTGGTAAGGAGCTATACTTCAATCTCAAAGGCATGTAGTTCAAATCCCCCAGCCACTCTGCTGAAGAAGAATGGACAGTCTTCTTCTGTGTGATTAACTCCCTCTGAAAACTTGCCAGAGGGTCAGCTATGAGTTGTTTCCGACTCAACAGTACCCAACAAAAACACTTGAGACTTAGATGTTGACCTAGATTATGTCTTCTTGTTCTATATTGTGCCCTTAATCACTATATTGTGCCATTTCCTATCTTTTAGGGTCCATTTTATCAAAGATTAGTATTGCCATACCTTCTTTTTTCGTGAGTGCTGGGAATGTATTTTTTTCCATTCTTTAATTTTTAACTTTTAGATGTATCTCTTGCAGGCAATATATTGATGGGCTTTTTAATTTTTAATCCATTCTGCTATTCTACTTCTTTTGATTGGTGTATTTAATCTGTTTTCATCAAGTGTAGTTATTAACAGGCCAGGTTTTAGCAATCATTTTGTTGTGTTTCTTTCGCTGTTGATTACTATTGCTCATCATTTTTGTTTGGTATATTGATGTAAAGGATTTCCTTTATAATTTCTTGTACAGTGTCTCTTGTTTTCCCAAATTCTTTAAGTTCTTGTTATTCTGCTAATTTTTATTTCATATTTGATGGACAGCTTTGCTGGACACAGGATTCTTGGCTAGCAATTGTTTTCTTTCAACCTTAGGTATATACCATCTCATTGTCTTCTTGTTCACATGATTTCTGCCGAAAAATCAGAACTTAATTTATTCATTCTCCTCTGTAGTCAGTTCTTTGGGGTTTTTTCCTTGCTACTTTTAGTATTCTACCCTTATTTTTTACTTTGGAGAAATTAACTATGATATGGTTTGATGTACTTGCAATGAATAAGTCATTGATAGAATGATTGAATCTTGTAAAATCAATGACTTATTCATTGCAAATACATTTTATAAGAGACACAAACGCAGGTTATACACATGGACTTCA
>NW_006399810.1:8727633-8736088 GCF_000299155.1 Elephantulus edwardii
AACAACAACAACAACATGGTTTGATGTTTTTCTTTTAGGATCCAGTCTGTATGGGGGTTCACTGAGCTTCTTAAATATTAGTTTCCTCCTTCTGCATAGTACCTGGGAACTTTTCTTCTAGCTCTTTTCCATAATTTTTAAGTGCTTTCCCATCCCCCTCATGTTGTGGAATTCCAACCATACATACGTTGCTTGTTTAATGTTATCCACATGACTCTAATTATTTGTTCATTTTTCCTTCCTTTCCTCTGATTTTTCTTTCAGTATGTTCCTATTGAGATTCTTGTCTTTCAGCTCACTGACTTTCTGTTGCATCTCTTCTGTTCTGCTTTTTCTGTCCCTCCAGCATGTTAGAAACTTCTGTCATTTCAGTCTTGATATTCTAAATTGCATTTTCATGCATTTTTGTTATTTCCAGTACTGTTCTGGCTGTACCCTCTGTTTTGTGATGATTTTTAAAGCTCTTATATTTCTTTATCTATAATTTCAATCATTTCTGCTATCTTTTGCAATTTCTCCCCAAGTTGTTGATATTCCTCTGCATTGATATGTTTCTTCTGGCTCATTGTCTCTGGAGTATTCAGTTTATTTATTGTCTACATTCTTTCTTCCTTCCATATTTTGCATCTTCTTCTGTAGCAATTTATATAACTCCACATCAGTTTTATTTGGTTTTTTTCTGGTTCCCTATCTCTGGAATATTTATGGTTTCCATGATTTCTTCCATAATTTGTACCTTCTTTAGTAATTGTTTGTATGACTGTGTCAATATATTTCTTCTACTTCTCTGTCTCTAGAGCATTGCCTGCAGTATGCTCTGCTTTTTTAAGAGTAGGCTTATTTTGTTTTTTCTCAAAGTTTGAAGATGCCTTCTACTTTATTGGCATTATGTGGAGGTCTTCTTAGTATACGTTAGGTTGTTTCTATTGTGTCTGTGTAGGCAGTTGACAGTCTTTTTTCTTTATGATGTTATTGATTAGTTGCAGGCTTAAAGTATTCTACTCATCAAAGCGGGAAACTAACTTTACTGGAAGTCATTTCTGGGCCTGTGGAATGGGAAAATTGGCCTTTAATAAAAGGAAAGATACTCTCTTAGTCAACAGTGCATCATGCTGAACTCTTACCTTATTGCAGCCCCTTCATCTAAAGTCTACTGTCCTCTTTGGTTTGTGGAGTGGCCCTATTTGGCTTTCAGGTTCTCCCACTGGAGTACTTTCTCTTCTGGGGAGTTTCAGACCCTTCCCTCCTCAGCACATCAGTATGCTGGCTCTGGGATTGAACTTGTCATCTAATCCTAGCAGCATTCTCTTCACACCTAAGTTTGTGATTTTAGACATCATCTCCATGCCAGGACCCTCTTCTGAATGCTACTAGATACCTCTCTCTAACTGCTTCCTGGGAATCTCAATTTTCATTCCTCATAGTGATAGAAACTCAACATGATAAAAAAAAATGAAATTCTTACTTTCCAAAAACTTGATTTTCTCATCCATTCCCACATCTCATTGCAGCTGTGCATAGTAGTCTCTCATATATGAAGTCTTTCATTATGATACAACTCAGGAAATGTGTGTGTGTGTGTGTGTGTGTGTGTGTGTGTGTGTGTGTATTTGTATGTGAATTCTAGTACATTATATTATGTACATTTAAGGGTATGGCTCAAATATATTATCAGCTATTGACTTCTATTTTTCATTTTCCTCAACTTCCTTTTCCACTGTCATAACCCTCTTATATGAAGTGTCCCTTGCTTGGGTCAAAAAGATTCTGTTTATTGTTTCCAGAAGGAGCCAATTTGATTGATAGATAAGCTAATATGACAATGACTCAAAAATTAGGATAGTATATTGAGTGTATTTTAATTTTACAGAATTCTTCTGGAAGTAAAGGCTAAATTCAAATGATTTTTAAATCTCTGAATAATAAAAGTAGTTGGACTGATAACCAAAATGCTATAAGCATTTGTCCACCAAAAAGTGAATCAGAAGATAAGTCTAGCAATGTTCTGGGAAAAACAAATCATTAATTGAAAACTCTAAACAGTTTTGCACAGCATGTCAGAGTCACCATCATGGGTTTTTTTTGGAATTAAAAAAAAAATCACGTTCAACAAGCAGAGCCTCTTGGTAGCTTCCACCTTCCTGCTTCTTTGAGAACGTCTCTGCAAGCTAATGAGAGTTCCTGTGATCTCACTACTTAAAAAAATTCTAGTTGTTAAGTCTAAATCATTCTGAATTTCATATTGTGTAATACTTTCAAGCTTTACAAGTGTATTTGATGTATAATAGTACTTTGTAGACAAAAAATATCAGAAATAATATGACAAAGGTAAAATAATAAGAGGAATTTGGACAATATATTAATTATATTGGACCATATGGAGAGAGATCACAGAACAGTAACTTGTCTTTAAGGGCTTTGTGTCAATTAGTACACATAAGATAACTCATATACATTAAAAATGTAGCCAGAAACAAATGGCAAAAAACATTTTCTAAGCATTAATTTATAACTAACATAGAAAGCAAGGATAAAGCACGGTAATTAACTATCTTTGATTTGCATTTAAAATCTTGTTAAGATCTACATAGTATTTAATATTTTCTTCATGTTTTTATTGTATAGGCAAAGAAAAGCCAATTCTGTAATATAATCAACTTTTTAAATTTTTATTAGCTTTCATAGTTCATTTACATTATTTAATTCATATGCATTGTGTTCCATACAATCCCTCATTTACATTGTTTCATACAATCATTCATATATACTGTATTCAAATTCTATTACTGAATATCATAGACTGTCATGAGTGAATGAATAAATTGTCTACACTTTACTTTTCTAACTATGACTCTAATGAACAGTCCCAGTAAGTCAACTCTTACAGGTGTCCTTACCAAGACATTAGGATTTGTGAAGGAAACTGTCTCAGATTTGCCAGATGAGCTAAACATCACCAATCTGTACCATGTGGAACAGGAAAATCACCCAGCCAACTCATACTCGAATTCTTGGCCTCAAAAATTGTGAGATACGGTAAAATGTTTGCTAATTTAAACCAATGGGTTTGGAGATGGTTTGTTGCAATTGGATAGACAAAGTAGATGATGACATGTTTAACCCATGATTCAACATAAACCCTTTGTGCCTTTATCCAGGTAGGAAGCTTAGAATAATAAAAGTAGCTGACACAATTAGTCAGTGACTCAGCACCCCAAAGTCACTAAGGTTCTCTTTCCCAGGAAACTGAACACAGAAGTGCTTAGAGCATACAGTGATGAATGCTGTTGTAGTTCAGTGCTTTCCTAAGCCATCGTCATGATTTTTGATATGCTCCCACTCGTTGTTGCTGTGTCATTTCATCTTTTTTTTTTTGTTTGGTGGGGTTTGGGTTATTTTTTTTTCCTTCCTTTTTAATTGTTATTTTAACGAACGTTTACAGAATAGTTGGATTTTCATTCATTCATTGTTGCACCATTTCCTCCCTACCCCCACCCCTCTCCTAGTCTACTTTGCTTTGCAACTCTTATTCTGGACTATCATATAAATAATGCTAATCATATATTCTTTTTAAACATTTCTTCATCTATTCCAGTGCAGTGTTCGTTATCTTTTTAAGGTCTTCTTCTCTCTTGCTAAACCTTTGTCTTTCCTAGCATGATATCTATTTTCAAGAAATGGCCTCTCTACAATGTGACCAAAGTAGGTGAAGTGAAGTTTTACCATCCTTGCCTTTAAGAAGTACCCTGGTTGCACTTCCTCTAACACAGATTTGTTTTTTTGGAAGTCCACAGTGTATTCAATACTCTTCTCCAACACCACAATACAAAGATACAAATTCCTCTGTCATCCGTATTCATTGTCCAACTTTCAGATGTGCGGAAAGCAATTAGAAAGACTATGGCGTGGAGTAGGTGTACCTTAGTTGTCAAACTTCCATCCTTGCTCTTTAACACTTTGGAGAGATCCCTGACAACAGATTTCCTTAATTCAACATGTCTTATTATTGCTTGACAACTGTTACCAGGGATGTGAATTCTAGACTTAAATTACATCCTCAACCGCTTTAATTTTTTCCCATCTATTATCATAGTTATTGCTCATCATAATGGAGCTCGCTTGGAAGGAGGAGTGGCACCCACTTCCATAATAGCTTGCCTCTGGAAACCCTATAAACCTGGAGAGAGGATAAAAGTCACCCAAGCGTTGAGGACTCTCCTTCATAGGATCGCTATGTGTCACCTGCAATTCTACAGCACTTAACAACAACAACATCATCATAGTGTATATTGGTATAGTGGTAAGGCTGTTTTGTTTTCAAGATGTTTAGACATAATATATATTGAAGGTTGAAAGGAAAAGCTAAAGGAATCTGAAACATAGTAATAAAAGGGTCAGTGTGAGGAGAGATAACCTGGAAGAAGTACATGCATACAGATTCCACATGAGCACAACTAAGCGTTCTGGAAATCCCACTTTTCACAATGTTACTTAAAATTTATTATGATACAGTTAAATGCCTGTACACAGTCAGTAAAACACAAGTTAACATAATTTTTGGGCTCTCTCCTTTCTGCCAAGATCCATCTGTTGTCAGCAATGATATACCTCATTCCATATTCTCTTCTTCTTTGACTTCTGGCAGTTCCGTGTCCATATACTGCTGCAATCATATTTTAAATTACCTTCAACAAGATTTTACTTGAATGTTTATATTAATGATATTATTAAAATGTCTGAATTGCTTCATCTACTTTCTTTGGGATAGGTATGTGCATAGAGCTCTTTCAGTTGTTTGACCAGGCAGCTTCTTTCCAAATTCCCTGCCCTAGACAAATGAGAACATCCAGTGTTGTATCCCTTTGTTGAAACATACTGTCGCTGGGGCAGGATGTGCCAGGGTAGAAAGCATAGCCAGAGAAGTCACTAGATGTATGATGGTTTGATAGAAAAAAAAGTGATTTAACCTGGTAAACATTTTATAATAATCACTCCAGTTACTTTAAGGATAATTACGGTTACTACAATATTCTGATGAATTGACACAGTGACTACAGCAATAGACTCAAATATGTAATTGCTTACTGGTATTCCATCAATTCCAGGATCTTTGGTTTTCACTGATGACTTTAGTGAGGCTTAGATCTCTTGCTTTAATATTGTTATACTTGAGCATATACTATTTCCTGTAATAACTGAGTATTCAGCAAACCATTCTGGTTCTGTATATATATTCCTTCCACCTTTTTTTTTAATATTTCTATGTCTCATTCAATATTTTGCCCTTAGAATCATTAACTATTGCAAATTGAGTCTTGGGTTTTTCTCTTCAGTTCTTTCCTTTTGAGAAATGTTGAATATGTTCTTCCCTTTTGAATTTCTAACTCCAAGTCTTTGTGCATTTCATTTTAAAACTTCATTGTGTCTTTCTAAACCACTCTTTGAGCTCATTTTCTTATCTTAGTCTTAGAAAAACTGGTGCCTGAAAGCTACTTTTCAATAAATTTGTCCAGATAACCCAGTAAGATAATTTCGCTCTGGCCATTCTTCCTTTAAAAAAAAACAAAAACAAAAAACAAAAAACACCACACAATCTTTTTCAAGAAACAGACCACAAAGATGAGACTGAGAGCTATGCTTAGAGTCACAGTAATGACTGTCCTATCCTGTGCCATACTCACAATTTCTGACGTATTTGAGTCCCTTGCTGCAGCCCCTATGTCAATCCATGAGACTATTCCAGTAACCTTAATTATTTATACAATCATTGGAGTGATTATTCTAAAATGTCCACCAGGATAAAGCTATTTTTTTTAAATATCAAACCATCATTTATCTAGTGACCTCTATGGCTTTGCTTTCTAACAGGGGACATACTGCCCCTGCCACAGTATATTATTGCTGAAATCTCTCTCCTCCTCAGCACATAACTCAGCTCTCTCTGGGATGTTACCATCTACACACCTTCCAAGCTACAGGTCAAATATTATTCCTCTTTCAGGCCTCTGAGACGACTCTAGAGAGAAAAGAACCTCTTATATTATACCCCTCCTTTAGATTGGTGCCTGTCTAAAGGACAATCTGCTGTTGTGTAAGTGGGAAAGTGGACAAATATTAACAATCTAGTGAGTTTTTCTTTAGGCTAAGTTTAATTTTTTATTCTAATAGTAAGTTTCCTACTATTTTGTCTTAAATATTATTTATTTCTTGAAATGGTAGTGAAAACAACACATTTTATTTTATTACTTAGAAAATAGAAAGATGTCAACCCAATTTTAGTTTATAATGCATTTCTTCAATTTTAATGATGGCCAGAAGGTCCTAGTAGTTCAGTGGTCAAGTGCTTGACTGCTAACTAAAAGGCTGGCAGTTCAAATCCAAGCTCTTTGTGGGAAAAATACCTGGTAATCGGTTTCCATAAAGATTAGCACCAAGAATGTGCTACAGGGCAGTTTTACCTCTGCATGGGGCTGGTCACTCTAAGTCAGAACTGACTGAATGACACCCAAAAATGATCTGTGAAATCCCCAAATATGACAACCACTGTTCTGTGAATTCTCCTTCTAAATATATTCCTTCACTTGTTCACTTGATTTCCCTAATAGCAATTATTACAAGTCTAATATGACTCGTTCAGACCAAGGTCTGTGGATGCAAATCATTTTACAGCTTTCAGTCTAATGGAGATATAAATAATATAAAACCCAAGTTCAATGAAGTGTGACGAGAGTTACTAAAGAGAAATTAAAGAGTTCTTCAAAAGTACACATGAAATGTGCATTGTATGGATGTTAATATTAGGCTCTATCAAAACAACTTAGACTCACAGTTGCTTTTTTAACAAGTCAGAACTTTCCCTTATCCTGCATCTTCCTCACAATCACTGACATGTTCAAGCCCATTGACGCAGTTTCTATGTTAGTCAACCTCTTTGGGAGTCTACTCTCTTTTGATGAACACTCTATGATTTAAAATTTTAAAAAAGCTGCACACCAAGGCTATATCCTTTCTCTATACCAATTCAATCTGTATGCTGAGTAAATAATTAGAGAAGCTGGACTTTATGAAGAAGAGTGTGGCATCAGGATTGTGTTTACGTCAGATATATACACAGAATCAATTGAGGATGTAGCATATAATCAAAAACAAATGGTAATAAAGAAGTTAAAGTTGTATTGAAGGCAATAGCAAAAAAATAAGATGCCAGAAATTGATGAAATACCAATTGGCATGTTTCAACAAACAGATGCAACCCTAGACACACACTCCAAACTGTGCCACGAGATTTGGAGGACAGCTACCAACTGGTCAACTGACTGGAAGAGATCCGTATTTGTTCCCATTCTCAAAAAAGGTCATCCAACAGAATATGGAAATTACTGAAAAAGATCAATAATGTCACATTCAAGTAAAACTTAGTTGAGAATTCTTTTAAAATGGCTAGAACATTGTATTGACAAAGAACTGCTAGAAATTCAGACTGGATTTTGAAGAAGACTTGGCACCAGTAATAGTCATTGCTGATTCCAGATGGATCTTGGCAGAAATCAGAGAATACCATCAAGATATTATTGACTATGCAAAGGCATTTGACATGCCACGACAAATTATTGCTAACATTGAGAAAAGTGGGCACCACAGAATATTTAATTGTGGTTATGCAAAGCCTTTATGTAGACCAATGACAGAGCTGTCGTATAAACAGAGTGAGAGAACACTACATTACTTAAAATAAAAAAATGTGCATGTCAAGGTTGTAACCTTTCTCTGCACCTACTCAATCTGTACGCTGGCCAAATCATTTGAGAGATTAAACTGTATGAAGAAGAGTGTGGCATCAGGATTAGAAGAAGACACTTTAAAAACCTGTATTATTCAGATGACATAACCTTGCAAAAGTTCAAATACTGTACTATCAAAATTCTGCAATCTTTCCATATGAGCTTCATCTTGAGATCAAGAAAACAAAAACCCTCACTACTAGATCAATATGCAACATCATGATAGTTGGAGAAGAGATAGAAATTGTTAACAATTTCATATCACTTGGATCCATAGTCACTACATGCAGTATCAATAGTCAGGAAATTAAAAGATGTGTTGCATAGGGAAAATCTACTGTCAAGGACTTCTTCAAAGTGCTGATGAGCAAAAAATGTCAGTTTAAAACTAAGATGTGCTTGATCCCAACTACAATTTTTTTTTCAATCATTTGCTATGCCTCTGAAAGTTGGGCAATTAATAAGGATGACAGGAGAACCGATGCATTTGAGTTGTGGTGTTGGAAAAAATCATTGAATATTTCATGGACTGCAAAAGAACAAACAACTAGGTCTTGGCAATTAGTTAAAGTTTCTCTCACCTACTTTGGCCATGTTGTTAGAGAGGCCAATCTTTAGAAGAGGACATAGTGCTTGGAAAGGTGGAGGGTCACCAAGAAGGGGAAGGCCCTCAA
>NW_006399810.1:8739887-8770613 GCF_000299155.1 Elephantulus edwardii
TACAAAATTCAATCATTCGATCTCCAGCTTCATTCCTGTCACCAAGCCAATGTTTTCCAACTACTGATTCTTCTTCTCTGTTCCCAACTTTTGCATTCCAGTCACCCATTATTATCAATGCATCTTGATTGCATGTTCGATCTGTCTGACTGTAAAAGTTGGTAGAAATCATCTATTTCTTCTTCTTTGGCTCATATACATATGTGAAAAGAAGAACTGGTATCTTCTAATCATGGTACTTGTGAAGAATACTGAGTATTCCTTGGACTACCAAAGGAATCAATAAAATTGTTTGAGGAGAAGTGCCTCCAGTATACTCCTTACAGACAAGAATGGTGACACTTCACCTCATGTATTTGTTATCAGGAAAGGCCAGTCACTCAGAGAAGACATTATGTTCTGTTGAGGGTAAGCAGAAATGAAGGAAACCCTCATCAAGATAGTGGGTGTGACAATGTGCTTTTAAGTACAGCAGAGATTGTGAGGATGATGCAGGATGGGGTAATGTTCCATTCTATGGCCCTTAGAGTTATTCTACGTCAAAGCCAAATGGATAGCACCTAACAATAAACAAAATGCCGAAAATGTCAATTCTAATAACTGATATTATTTATACTACTACTCCTCAATATCCAGATTCCATTCAAATAGCTCCAAACCCATCCATACTCCTCATAGCCAACTAGCAGCACTTCTTTTACTAGCAACAGTTCTTTTAATCTGTCCACACAACGAAATTGTTCCAGGACCGAGAATTATTGTCAAAGAGCTCTGATGCCCTAGTGGCAAGAAGCTGAGCTGCACACAGTTCAAATCTATCAGGTGCTCCACCAAAGAAGAATGGACAACCTCCTCCTGTGCAATTTACTGCCTCTGAAACCAGCTGGAGGGTCACCTATGGGTTGGTTCTGACTTGACGGTACAGAACAACAACAGAATAGACTAGAAATCTGGAAGTCAGAATCAATGGCATATTAAATGTATAAAAGGCAAACACATGATGTTTACACAAGAGACAAGCAAGGAGAACCCCTGAACAAATTAAAGTTGGCTGGCATGAGTTGAAAGTTCTATTTCCCTTGTCTTCTTTTTTAATTGTTCTTAATTGGGGAGCAAGTTCCTAAGCCTGTTTGGAGGCCAATGATTGCTCATCTTGTACCATGGGTTGATCTCATAGTGTCTCTTGCTCCATACCCAACCCTTTCTCTCTACCTTGTTGTTGTTGTGCACCATTGAATCAGAACTGACCCATAGCTGACACTCCAGCATGTTTTCAGAGGCAGTAAGTCACACAGGAGAGACTGGCCAATGCTTCTTGTGGAGCAGCTGGTGAATTCAAACCCTGTACCTTTGCATTGGCAGCATGATTCCTTAGCATTCTGCCACCAGAGCTTCCTTCTCTTTTTCCTATAATTAAGAAAGTGCTCAAATATCTAACATGATTGTTAGTCAGCTGATTAAATAATCGATGCTAATTGTTCTGGTGACTTACAGGCAAGAAGCTGCACTGCAATCCCGAAGGCACATGGTTCGAATCCACCAACTGCTGCTCCACAAAGAGAAGGATGGGCAATTTCCTCCTGTGCAATTAACCGCTTCTGCAGCTATGAGTTGGTTCCGACTCGATGGTACACAACAACAACAATTGCTAATTGAAGAAATCTTAAGTTTAGTCTGTTACTCCTTTGAGGAATATCTGTCGAAAGAAAGAAAGAAAGAAAGAAAGAAAGAAAGAAAGAAAGAAAGAAAGAAAGAAAGAAAGAAAGAAAGAAAGAAAGAAAGAAAGAAAGAAAGAAAGCTAAAACAAATCTTTTATCCTTGAGTTCAGATTCATGACAATCCTTCATTGGCTTTCTGAGGTTGTCAGTCTTTTTTCTTGGTCTTAATTCAATCATTTATGATACTTATTACAATACTACAGCAAATCTTCAGTTTATCTCGAGCAAACCACTCATCTATCACTCAAGGAGAAGCTGGAGGATTGAAATTGCTAACCTTTAAGTTAGAACTCTTATATTCTAACCTAAGTGAACATCACTGGTATGGAATTTCAGGCAAAGTGTCACAGACTGGCAGGAGTGATACATTTGGGTGGAAAGAGATTTCTTAGTTCCTCTCAAATTATACTACACCTTGCCCCACTCAGAACATTGAAGTGGGGCTTCAATGCAAACAATTAAGGAACTAGACAAATTGTTCATGTTGTTGTTAGGTGTCGTCGAGGTAAAAGACTCATAGAACCCTATGAACGAAAGGCCTGAGCACTGTTCATACATAGAGTTTCCGGAGGCAAGCCATTTCAGAAGTGGATGCTGCTCCTGCTTCCAGGCTTGTTTTAGTCGGGAAGCTCCAGTAAACACTGTCCACCATGGGTACCCATTACCACGTTTAGCACATCACTGTCACGGTGTTCAGCATCACAGCAACCACGAGTTACCTCTGTACAGCAATGCAGAGGCCAGTGCTGTACCACCTAGAAGAATGTTTGACAGGAAAACAATTTGAACTGTGCCTGAGGGCCGCAGATTAAAATCCCCCACCTTCAGCTTGGTAGCACAACTTTCTGTCCACTAGGCTAATGTAGCTCTCTCTCTCTCTGTCGTCGTTGTTATTGTTGTTAGGTGCTGTCAAGTCATATGTTCATATGTGGTATGAAATGCAATCTGACAAAAGAAATATTTAAGTAGTTCAGCAAATATATATATATATATATATATATATATATATATAATGGGAAAAGAAAAGCATTTCATCATTTATGAGTTTAATAATTCAACATGCACAAATTTCTAAGATATTGGTAAAAAAAATAACTCGAGAACACTGAACAACAGCAACAAAGTTAATTAAGTACTTTAAAGATTAGTTGCCATTTTTTATTAGAATTTCACTTTTTAAAAAAAACCACCAATATCTTCAAATTAAATTCTTTCATTTCAGCCTTACCTCCTTTTGGTTTGGTTTTGTTTTCTTGCCTGACTTATAAAAACCTCTTTACTGCTTAGAGGCAGTGAACATACTTGCCTTCTAGGAAAAAAATAATAAACTCCAATAAGCACTTCAAGGTTATTTTCTGGGTTGTCTTCTCTCTCTCAAAATAGGGAGATTTTGAACATAAGACCCTAGAATCAAAGGAAATTTAAATCATATACCTTCTTACATAAAGCCCCTACAGTGATTTAGACATGCCACCAGAGGTTCTTTCAGCTGGAATGACTCATACAATTTGTTAGCCAGAAAGAGAAATTTCTTTCCTTGAAGTCACATAGCAAAATTTAGCATATCTGAGACTACAAACTCAAGCTGTTAATTTTCAGATTCATTCTTTCCACAACATTAATCCCATTAGTAAATTAAACAGGGGTGGGGGATGAGTGAGTAGGATAAGAAATTTTTAAGAGTTCCGGTATTCCTCTTCAAAGATAAGAAAACATTTGACCTTTCTTTTCCCAGAATCCTTTGTTGAATATGGATGCTGTCTTTTGTGCCTCAGAGAGTTGGCTACCAACCCAAAATTCTTCTTTTCTAACTTGAGGCTTGAGATCTCCAGAGTTGAATGTCTCCCATCTTTATTCCCCTTACATTATATGAAACTCTACTTAGACTCACCAATGATATTAATGCTTTCTGCTTCAGAGATAAAAATAACTGTTGAAGCTTAAGGAAGTGCTGCCCCAGTTTATTTAAGGTATAATCTCAAATATCCCTTTGTCCTAATTACTACTATATTCCCAGAAGGCAGGGAGCTCAAAGTAAGTATGAGAGTAGAAATAAGTTGTAGTTTTGATCAGTAGCTTGGCTTTTTCAAATATTTACAGCTCCCCTCCATGCAGAGTGTCTTTGGGTGTTTGGATTTACTATGTGAAGAAAATAATTGGAAGCAGATGAAACAGAGAGAAAAATAAAGCAAACTTGTTACAAAGAAGCCATAAACTATGTAATATTTAAATGTATTAATTTCTTGACAGTCAACATTAATCACTATTTTGTTAAATTTGAACTTTATAGAGATGCTCTGTCAAAGTCACATTTTCTACATGGCCATACATGGGAGGGTGGAGGAACAGCACAAGAGAGGAAGACCCTCAATAAGATGGATTGATTCAGTGACTGGGGTAGTTAGGATGGGTGTGTCAGAGACAATAAGATTGGCGCAGGGTAGAGCAGGGTTTAGGGCTGTTGCACATAGGATCACTATGAGTTGCAGGCGACTCAGCCGCACATAACAACAAGTGGAATCAATTGCTTCAAGAGCAGTCATTTTCCTTCATAAGCTGCTAGGCTAGATCATAAATGCAGCCTAAAGTAAGCTCTTAATTAGAAAATTAGATAGCTTATTCTTACAAATTTAAAAGATCCATTCACTGTGAAATGGACAAATACAAAATACCAAGCAGCAAACTTGTAACAGACTTCTCACTAGTAAATAATTTTGTGTTCCTTCAGACATGTTCCTATCAGACATGTTCCTATCAGACATCTTTGAGTCTTCCAAAGTATCATGCTGTAGTGGGTTTTTTTCCCCCTCAGAAAACGAGATAATTAAAAGAACTGGAATTTCTCCCTTTAAACTCCCCCAAATTCAGCCTCCCTACCCCCAAACTAACATGAAAAAGCTAAACCTTAATAAAATATCTACTCTCCTAAGATTCAGGTGATGTATGAGCATGAATTAATTTCTTCTACAAATACTTATTGGGTTTCTACTATGTAAAAGGCCCATACTAGGCTCTGAGGTATGTTATTACACTATTAAGTGTTAAAACAATTAAATTTTTTGTGTCTAGGATGGTTTATAACTTACTAAAAGTGCTCTGTGCTAAGACTCCCTTAAATGAGCGGCATCTCAGCCACAAAGAATTTCATCACTTAATGTAAATCACACAACATAAACAAATAAGAACATTATTTAAATGAGAGGCCCTTTACTTACAGAAACCCTATCACAGTTATTTCCTTTCAAGATCTAATTAGATTTAAAGCTTCATTTGGGAAACAGAAGATGAAAATGAACCTCTTATCCTAAGGGCATCTGGATGGAAACCAACTGCATGCATAATTTTTTTTTTTATCATACAGCAAATTTGCCCAGGTAATAATCAAACAAAAGAGCTCTGTTCTATGAGTGTAGTAAAAGGCAAGGGGGGAAAAGAAACTTAACCATGTATTGTGACGTTAAAAGATCAATGTACCGCACATGTCTATGATTGATTTCACTGTTTTTTAACTGCTGCTTTGGGAAGATTGTTATGACCATCTAGTCAGTTCTGAATCATAAAGATCCTCTAATTACTAATGTGTTTGAGTACACTGTTGCAACCACTATGCCAATCCACCCATTTGAGGGTCTTCTTCTCTTCTCACTACCTGTAGCATCACGCAGACTGCATTACTTTAAGGAATTGGTCCCTCCTGATAAGGTGAAGTCTCACCATCCTTACTTCCAGTTACCTTTTGGATTTTACTTCTTTCAAGATAGACTTGTTTGCTCCTCTGGCAGTCCATCGTCTATCCCATATCCTATGGCACTACCATGATTTAAAGGCATCACTTGTCCTTGAACCTCCCTCAGTCACTGACCAGCTTTGGCATATATATGAAGTGACAGAAATTACCATGGCTTGGGTCGGGAGCACCTTAGTCTTCAAAGTGACAGCTTTGCTCTTCAGCATATTAAGACAATCTTTTGTACCAGATTTGCCTGATACAATGTAATATTTGATTTCTTGGAAGGTGCTTCCATGGGAGCTGACCGTGGATTCAAGTATAAAGAAACAAATTGAAAACTTCAATATTTCTTTGTCATAACGTTACTGTTGGTCCAGTTGTGGGTATTAGGTTAACCTTGTCTAATTCAATGATTCCCAGTCAATTTGAAATGCACATCTTCAAGAAGCACTCAAACTATTCATTTTGAACATTTTTAACACATACATATGCATCATACTTTAAAGAGTCACTATCAAGTACTCTGGAATTAAAATTATACTTACAATACAATGCATCTGAGAGCTGGACAACATATAAGAATGACAGAAGATTTAATGCTTTTAATTTGTAGTGTTGGAAAAGAGTAGTGAATATCCTATGGAATGCCAAAAGAGCAAATAAATGTGTCTTGGAGGAAGTGCTTCCAGAGTTCTCCTTGGAGGCAAGAATGCCCGAGCTTTGTCTTACATGCTTTGGCATTTTTCTAGGAGAGGCTATTCCTTGGAAAGAAACCTAATACTTAGAAAGATAAAGAGATGAAGTGAAAGAGATGAAGACCATGAATGAGATGGATTGACACAATGACTGTAACAATGAACTCAAGTTTGTCAGAGATGATGAGGATGGCACAGGATAGGACAGAATTTAGATCTATTGTTCATAGGGTGGCTGTAAGTTGTGCTCCACTCAAAAGCATCCAACAACAATTATTATAATAAAGGTATTAAAAATATTCAATAGATAACCTGACCCTTATTCAACACTTTAAATATCTAAATGAATGAATGAATAAATGAGTTACCTTTAAGTAACTTAACTTTTCTTTGAATGCATACAAATTTCTTCAATTAGGTCTCATTATTTGCTTGATAAAATTATAATTTCTCCGCATTTAGTCAACTCTAAAAAATGCTAAAGTGGTAGAGATTATTCATTTCACAAAAAAAGATTCTCTACTCTGAAAGAATTGCTGGAAGGGTCTTTTGAAAATTGAGCTCCCAGGTGCACTTAAGTGTTAGTATATAAAATTGTAACTTCTTGACAAAACTCAGAGGAGATTGATAGGGTGGGCAAATGCAAAGTCTAAATACAGATCACTACTCAGAGATTAGTTAGAAATGAATATCGAGCAAACATGGAAAATCAAGGTTTCCACAGGAAAATAAGTTAAAATTGATTTACACATACATACCTATGTAATATATCTATTCCAAACTGTTTAATTGATCCTAGCAGAAATTGCCTAAATATAGGGACATTTATTTAAAGCTCTGTATAAGTGGAAAAGGGTAGAATTTTTTTAAAAGGTGAGAATTGTCAATGCACGTCCCTAACATCAGAATCCAGAGAGAGAAGTGTTGGGATGAAAACAGAGTGAGGGATAAGAAAAGGCAGAAGAGAAGCACCAATACAAGCCTGAATCTTCATCTTCACTAATTTCTGATTTCAAGTCAACTCTATTCACTGCCTTCTCATGACCAGTGCTTCCCAGGGCTTCCCAGCTACCCTGAGAAGACTCAATTCTTACTAAGGTAAAAGGACAGAAGTCACTCAATAGGCCTTAACTTTCCTTCAGTGAATTCTGTAGGTTTCTCCTAAGAGTATTGTGTCTCTTGGTCTCATTTGTGTACTTTGTAGTTTTTGTTTGCCATTGAGTCAGAACTGACCCATAGTTCACCCCTCAGTGGATTTTCAGATACAGTTCACTGCACAGGAGGAGACTCCCCACCCTTCTGAGGAGCATCGAGTGGATTGAACCGTATGCCTTTGGGATTGCAGTGAAGCTTCTTGCAACTAGTTCACCACAGCATTTGTGTACCCAGATGACTACTGCAAACATGACTAGAAATCTACTTCTGAAGAGTCAGCCATTTAAAAATCCTGTGGAGGATTAAGAAAGGGAAAGGGGAGAAGGGACAGGAAAGGGGAAAGGAGGAAATATCACTGAGAAAGTAGAGCTTAGTGGTTGGAGATGGTGTGAAGGATTTGGAAATGTTTAAAGGGAACTTAAAAAGACAAGGGGATGATAGGCCTAGAAAAGTGGTAATTAACAATTTAAATTATGATGCACATGAATAACTACAAAAAAGACAAGGTTCATTAATGAAGCACAACACACATGAATAATTAAAGAAAACACAAAGTACATATACAAAATAGGTGTATATGAGTGATTATATGCAAACCAATAAAGAAAAAAATTCTTGTGATGTACAGTTCTACTCTTGTCACACATGGTTCACCATGAGTCTGGGTTGGCTTGATGGCAGCTGGTCACCAGTCAGTATCTGATTATCTCTCTTCACCTGTAAACTCGCAGCCTCTGCCTGCCCATGAATGTCAAAGACCAGCATACAGTTCCACCTGACTTGCTTCTGCAGAGCCCCTTGTTCCTTATCTCACAGCCTGGAATTTAGGGATAGAGGCAATGGATAGAAAGTCAAGGCTTGGTGTCACTGTCAGTTCGCCAGCAACTTAACAGCAACACCCTGATGGGGGTAAGTACAATGGAGATACACCACTCTAGGAGAGGAGCAGAGAGTCAATCCAGCTCCATTTTATTGGGATCTGCAGTGCATTTATAAACAGGAAGACCAGATAGTGTGGGCTTACAGGCATGGGACATGCAGATTGGTCAGGAAAACCTCAGCCTCATGTGGACCATTCCCAGCTCAACAGACGCGGCAGTTGTCTTCCCAGGTGGCGAGCTTTCTCAAGCCAGTACAGCCAAGCACAGGGGAGCTTTCTCTACCCCATATTAAAGGCCACTGGGAGGCTTGCACTTATCTGGAACTTAGGCGATATGTCCTGGCCAAAGACCCTCCCTTCCTTTCCAACATTCTGCAACAGCTTGGTAACTGGCTAGAGAAGATATAGGAAGAAAAAGTAAAAATTGTGATCCTGAGTAAATAGTGGCAAGGGAGGGCCCTGAGCAGTGATGACATAAAGTCTCCCATTACTTACAAAGTCTTCAGATTGAATAATGAATAACAGAAGAGAGAAAGTAAAGAGAAGGGAATCCTTTTCCAAGCAAATATCAAACTTCCCAAAATCAGACAACATTCTTAATCCTCTAAGGCAAATTTTGCTCTTCTTATTATTGTTGGGATAGATCCTCCTCCTTCAACAGACTTGTACTACCTTTAGAAGTGAAGAAAAATGGTGGTGGGGGGAACTAAACAAGTGAACCACCCTGTTATGATTAAAATGTCCATCTCTTTAAACATTGTTATGGGACTGGGTGTGTATTTGACAGTAGTTCTTTTTTTTAAATTTTATATTAGTTTGCTTAGAAAGTTCATATCAATTGTGTTTTACTCTATCCTTAATTCATATTGTATTTCATACAATCATTCCTATGCATTGTATTTTATAAAATTCATCACCATTGGACCTTGCCTATTATTACCCTGTCTCCTCAGGTCCTCGCCAGATCCTTCCCATTTCCTTCACCTCCTCTCTCCACTCACCATATCGTGCAACCCTGTGGTTTATTGATGCTAGCTCTCCAAATCAAAACCAAACCATCTCCTATTACTTGACTCAGGCTTGCGGTGTTCCTCCCTCAGGTTTCCAAGGCTGCAAATCTTCACAGGGGGAGATTGCTGCTGGGCAGCTCTCACTGTAGACCTTGTATGCTGGCCTAACTTCACCAGGGTATAAGATGTTAAATGTGTCTCCTTAAATCACCTATCCTTACCCTACTTTGATGTTGAAACTTTTACTCTCTTCTCTTCAGCCCAAAGAACTAAGGAAAACAAAAAAGATAAAGAGAAGAGCTGATGTGAGGCACTTTATCCCGTAAGCGTCAGGACTAATGGTTAATGTCTCCCATCCAAATAAAAACTTCTCTGACACCTGTGGCTCAGGGTGCTTTCTTATTAATACTCTCATCTCCTGTGACATTCATTTCCTTCATACTCTATGGGATAAGGGGCCTTAATTAGCCATATTTCTGTCTAATTATATCATGGTTGAAAATAACTGAGAAGACAAAAAGCCCTTCACTCAGCTCCCCAACATCTAACACAGTGGAAATGCCCACAGTTTCAGTGTCAGTGGTGGGCCTGGTAATCAAGACTTTACAAGTCCTCTGGCTTCCTAACTTGAAGAATCAACTACCTGCTCTACTGGGATGTTGTAAAGATTCTAGAAACAAAACAATGGTCTATCTGCACATCTGGGCCTCCTGTCGTGCCTTTTGTTAAACAGTCCTTTCAGCCATTCAGCCAAACAGGCCAACAATCGAGGGATTATCCTTAATAGCTCCCTCTATTTCATCCCTAAATTTTTATTCAATCCTTTGCCATTCCTTCACACCATAAATATAATTTTTTATTTTATTATGTATTGAGTAATGTCTGCATTTAACACTATATTTTCATGTTAAATATTCCCATCATCCATGTATTTCTTTTTAAACCTACTTTCTATACCCTTATCCAAAATTCCTTCAGCTCTCACCTGATGTTTTTAATAGCCACAGCATTGGCTCTAACTTATGGTGACCTTATGTATAAAAGAACAAAACATAAGCTGGTCCTGTGCCATCTCCACAATCACTGGCATATTGGAGCCCATTGTGGCTTTATCTCTCTTATCTGCCATCTGGCAATAGGCTCCTGGGTGCTATAAAATGGATTTTTGTCACCTCAACACTTCAACCAAAGTACTTTTAAAAACCACAAATCTGAGTTTGTCATTCTCATGCTCTAAACCCTCCAAGTACATTCCACAATACTTCAATTCCAGACTCCTTGCTTTGACCCTACCTAAACCTCAATCTGATGTCACATCGCATGATATTTCTCTAGATATTATGTGTTTTTGACATACTAGCTACCTAGGAACTCTGGTAGCCTGGTGGGTAAAATGTTGTTTTGTCAGCTCAAAGGTAAACTGTTTTAATTCACCAAATAATTACTCTACGTAAGAAACATGAGCAATTTCCTTCCTTCTCATTTTGTAGCCTCATAAAACCTCCCGGAGGGTCAGCTATGAGTTGGTTCTGACTAGGTAGGTCCTAACAACAACAGTTACTATCTTAACTCAATATTTTCCTCTCACCTCAGGGTATTTGCACAATCTAAGAACTCTTCCATACTTCACCCTTTACATTGAGCCTTCAGTTAGATAATGGCTACGCTTCTCCAACGTTGCTTTCTAAAAGTGGTTAAACAAACAAAAACCAGGCGAAAATAATTAATGTACATTTTGCATTAAGTCAAATCCAAATTAGCTGAACAGCAAGAGGTTAATTATTTCCAAAGATGAGGTGTTTTTTAACTTGTGCTAACACAACCACTAACTACCAAATCTAAGATTTAAGCCTTTTTTTAAAAGTCTTAGGACAATCTTTATACTTCACCTATTGTAACAATTAAACATGTTGTTACAATAGGTTGAGGACCTGGTAAAGATCACCTAAATTACAATCTATGTCAGAAGGGGAAAGGGAAGGGAGTTACAACCAAAATTTACTGGCTTTTAAAAAATCCTAAACTCACTGTCACTGAAGCTTGATTTTTTTGTGGTTTTGTTGGTTGTTTTTTTTTAAGCTTGTTTTGACTCAGAGCATCCCTCTATCCGATTTCCAAGGCTACAGTTATTACAAGGAGACTGCCCATCTTTCTCTGTCAGAGCCACTAATGGATTTGAACCACCAGACATGTGCAACCTTTGGATTAGCAACATAACAGACTACAGACTACATGCAAATCAGAGGAGAAATAGAGTACATCATCCCATGATCTGAACAGGAAAAGAAATGTGCCATCCTCTGTCCCACCCTAGTGTGTGCTTTCTTACCAACATTGTCGTTGGTCAAGCTCAGTGGAAGTCAGAGCAGAAAACAGATGTTAACAGGTTAATTCACAGATATTAACCTCTAACAGACCCAAAATATCAACAAGTAGATACTGGAGAACCTCTTGCATATTTCCAACACACCTATGTCAGCTCTTTTGTCAGATAAACCTATGGGGAAATTAATAGAGAAGGAGGACTCAATGGATGAATGGAAATCAAGTTCTTGGTAAACTTTTGTTAAAATTTCAATTCAAAAAACCAAACAAAAAAGAAAAGAAAAGGAGGCCTCAGCCTCCAAGAGCAGTGTTATCATTTTATCTCTTCATTTAACACCACAACCATGTTTGATGTGGGATTTCATGAAGTAATACAATATTAGCAACACAGTGTAGACAGATATTCTGCATGAGGGACCTACGAGCATCTCTTCTCATTGGAGTTCACCCATTGAATATAATAAAACCATAGTAGTTGGTCAGCCGGAGTGCTCTATAGAGGCAAGCATGATAAGGCTTCAACACACATACTTTGGATATGTGGCTAGAAGGTGCTATTCGTAGGAGAAGGGCAGAATGCCAGGAAGAGTAGAGGGTCTCTGAAGGAGAAGAGCTTTAATCAGGTTGCTTGACACAGTTGTGTGTTGAGAAGTGTGAGATGGCACAAGATAGAACAGGGTTCAGATATTTTGTTAATAAGATCGCATGAGTCATACTCTACTCAGGGCACCTAACAACAACACTGAATAATGTGCTCTTAGATGGTCCAGTGGGTTCAGTGACCACTGTAGAAACAACTTCCTTGTCATTTTTATTTCTTACAAGTTAAGAAATTAAACTGGAGACATTTGAGAGTAACTCAGATGCCTTACAAAAACTGTCAGTCTCAAAAAGCATGAGACATTATGGGCCAGGCTGTGGTTCTGAGCTAATCAGGTGAACAAATATAATACCACAATTGAAAGCATAAAAGACTGGCCTTCAACGATTCCCTCACACTGCCTCCTCAAGTACATTAAGACATTTTATAGCTCGCCTGCAAGTTCCAACCTTAAAATCCTGATTATTTATTTATGCCCTTTTTGTCTAAGAAGTTAAATCCCCAAAGCATCTCAATTTAGATCAAAAGCAATTTACCAAACTTCACCTGGCACACCTGTGCCTTATGATTTGTTAATTACCTGCTTAGCATTTCCAGAGCTATAAGGCAGAGATGCAGGCCTCATTTACTGCAGGGGAAACCTCTGATATTCACCTCCTGTAATAGACCCCTTCCAGAATGCCTGAGGTGTTCACCAGGGTGAAGCGAGACTTCAACGACTCAACCACATGCATTTCTGCAAATTGCTTTTATTTTTTTCCCCCCTCCTTTCTTTCCAGGGTGAGGAACTCAACACCAAGCAAACAAGAACATAAATGAAAGTGAAGTTACTTACATATTTCTTGGCTACTTGATCAAATTATATCATGGCAGTAAGACACCATATCACCAGTGATCTATCCTGCTCCGGATCATCAAGGGCCAGCACCCTAGTTATTTCTTCAGCACCCTGAGTTTACAGTTTGGCATTGGGATATTAGGAATAACAATAATTACCTGCTTTTACAATTGCTTCAAACGAAAGAAATCATTAAATTGCACACTTGAAAAGATGATCTCACTTCTTAGATGGCTCTGGTAGGTTTCTGGTAGCTTTCTTTCTCATATTCCTCCCCCACCCCCATACTCCGTTCTTAGCAATCATCTCTGCAACTATTTTCCTTTGTGGCGGTATAAGCAATGATTAGAAGGGCCAAGCAATTAAAAAGATAGGGAGTTTATTATAGTAACACAATGTGGATTTTTTTAATTGTCTCTTGGAGAGACAGAAATACAACCTTTTCTAAGCTCCACCACTTTCAGAAAAAGTTATGGTAAAGGGTGGTATGTGGTATGTGTAGTAGGCAAGGAGTTTTTAAAACATCATCATGTAAATACTTTTTAAGTTAAACTTGGAAGGATTTTAAAATTTGTCATGCTTTGAAGCATCTAGAAATTCAGATTAGGAAATGTCTTACCTTCTAAAGGTAGATAATAAAGGTGTAGTTCAATGTCTCTCCACTTTAGAAACTTTACTAATCCTTCATGGAGAAATAATCACTCCTATTGTATTTCTATCTCTTCCATGAAACTTACCACATTTTAACTTGCCTCTAATTGTTTTCTATTCCAGTTTATTCATTAGACTGCAAGGCCCTTGAAGATCACTTGGTGATTTTTTTTCTATATCCCTCTCTCTGCCCAAACTGCCTTCCACCATTCCTTGTGCATGGCTTTCTGTGGAGCTAATTATACCACTTACACCTCTGAGTTCACAACTTTCTGGTTGTGTCTATACTCAGCTCCAGCATGGCACCATCTCCCTAGCCAAAGCACTTATTTCCAACTCTTCATCACGACTTAAATCCCAATCACAGTGTCTTCCAATTTGTTCCTACCAAGTCAGTCTTATTCAAGATCTTGATACATTGTATTACAAGTACCAGTGACAAAGATACAAGAAATAGAACGTGGCAATTACAAACATCCTGCCCTTAATAAAACAAAGAAATAAACAATCCTCAAAATCGAATCAATACTGAATCAACATCAAGTAGATTTTCAGGTGTTGCAGGGAACCCTACTCTGGTTTACCTTCTAAAACATTGTGTTAACGAGGAGTAGTTCATCTGGATAATGAAGCTAATCCGACACTTTGTCATTGACTATCATAGGGCCTGAGAGTGCATACACACTAATGATATCCATTAATACTCAACATTGAACTAACTAAAAAAACAGATGCTTACTCAGATAAAGAGTAGTTGTTGGACTGAATGAAGAATTATCAGCATTGGAAAACTAAAGTTCCTCTTCAGATACAAACCATGATTTTTATTTATGAAGACTTTCAACAAGCTGGGTTGACACAGTGGCTGTTAGAATGAGCTCAAGCATAGTAATGCAATGAAGACACTGCACAACTGCTGCTATTTTGCTCCATTGCACACAGGACCACAGTGACTGAGAACCAACTTTCTGGAACGGAACAACAACAGCTACTCTCCATGCCCTCATTTTACACCTTAAGATGAAAAGACTAGAGGTAGAACTTTCCTATTAAGCTATAATAATCCAAGGAAAGCTTTTAATTCTGGTTGTGGCTGTATGCCTTAGAGTTGGAACCGACCCATAGCTGACCCTCCAAAGGGTTTTCAGAGGCAGTAGTAAATCATACAGGAGGAGACTGCCCATCCTTCTCCTGCAGAGCAGCTGGGTTGTTTGAATCTTTTGCCTTTGGGATTGAATCACAGCTTTTTGTCATTAGTTTCCTCAGAACTTCCACCAAATAACACAAAAGGCACAGAAATTTGAAAGTAGAAATTACTTATATCTCTAGGTACTAACGTCCCTTTAGGATTCAATTTAAACATGGGAACAACTTAAACATGTTTGAGTACACAGCTATTCAGATACACCAAAGTAAAATAAGATCAACCAAAAACTATGAAGGAAGATGCAGTTTGTGTCACCATTCTTCTTCTTCTTCTTCTTTTTTATACTGGTTTACTTATGAAGTTCATATACATTAATTTTCACATAGAGTGTGTGAGCAAATGCAAACTTCTCATCCTTGACCCCCAGGGTGAGGGTTTCAGACAACACTGGTTTTGCATATGATGTTTTGTATTTTCATTTTCAGTCGAGAATTAAATGTCTGGCTGAAAAGGGTGATCAAAATAAAACTAGACACCATTTCTTGGAGAAGGACATCATGCTCGGAAGAGTGGAGGGACAGCATAGAAGAGGAAGACCCCGGATGAGATGGATTGATATGGTAACTGGAACAATGGAGATTGGTGTGTCATGTCAGAATTAGTGATACTAGCTCAGAATAGGGCAGGCTTCACAGCAGCTGTACATAGGGTCACTACAAGTTGCAGGCAACTCAGTGGCACATAACAACAGTTTGGAAGTTACACTTCCTTTTCCACTTCTTGCTGCCATCAGATCAGTTTGGACTCACTGTGACCACAGAGGACAGAGTAGAATTGACCTATAGGGTTCTCAAGGCTATAAATCTATGCAAGCAGACTGCAATATTTTCCCTCCATCATATTTGAACCATTACAGTACAATGAAAATTCCTGAACTTTGAGCAGAATTTAAGCATGAGTGAGGGAATGCCAGGAGGAACATGGGCCTCCAATCTCATGTCATTCTGGTCCTTTTATAGTGTCATCCTCTATTAGTGTCCCAGTGCTGCACACAAAGGAGGCAGCTAAAACAACAGAAATCTAGTCTGTCACACTTCCGGACACCAGAAGTCTGAAATCAAACTGTCTGCCAAGATGGTTCCTTCTGTAAACTCTGAGGGATAACCCACTCAATATCACTTTTCTGCTTTCTGGTGTTGCCAGAAAGCCTGGTGTTCTGTACCTTGTAGACATGCCATTCCAAACTCTCCCTCCACCACCACAGCACTTTCTCCTCTATGTCTCTGGATACTTCAAAACTGCGGAACCCATGACTCCTATTTTCCTATGTTCTCATGAGCCTATTAAGTGTGACTTTTTGGAAATATTCAGGCAGTACTAGTGACTGATCGTTGTTAGGTGCCATTAAGTTGAGTATTACTTATAACAACTTTATGAACAACAGATCTGAACTTTCTCCTGTGTCATCTTCACGATCTGACATACTCAAGTCCATGGCTGCAGTCAATGTGTGGCTCCCTCTGGTTGAAGGTCTTCCTCTCCTTCACCATACCGCCGTCTTTCTAAACATGGTGTGCCCTTTTCGAAGGAATAATCTCTTCTAGCAACATGTCCAAAGTATGTGAGATGAAGCTTCATAATCTTTGTTTCCAAGGAATACTCTAGCTATACCTTCTCCAAGGCATATCTGTTTGTTCTTTTGGCAGCCCATGGGATATTCACTACTGTTCTCCAACATCACAGTTCAAAGGGTTACTTTTTCTTCTATCATCCTTAGTCATTGCTCTCAGATGTCTAGTAAGTAACTGAAAAGATTATGGTCATCTTAATTTGGAAGTGCTGCTAAACATCAGACCAATCAAGCATCATAAGCACTAGAGGACATCTGTGAGAATGGCGCCCTCTCTTTGCAGTCAGATAGGCCTATCCAAACTTTAACTCTCTCTGAATTCCCGACAACCTTCATGTTAAAGGTAGGTTTCTGCAGTTTAATATTTAGGGCTAGAAACTAACTAATGCACTAAATGCATTAAAACTTCATCAGAGTAAGCCATAAAAGATTGTCATTAAGTTTTCCTTAGTCATTCATGCTAGCATTAAAAATATAGAGATAAAAAGCCTAGTGGCAAGAAACTATGTTGCAGTTCCGAAGGCATGTGGTTCAAATCCACCAGCTGCTCCATAGAAGAAAGGTAGGCAATCTCCTGTGCAATTAACTGCTTCCGAAAACCTGCCAGAAAGTCAGCTATGGATTGATTCTGACATGAAGTTACACAACAAATATATAAAATATCTGTGAAGAAAGTCTGCAAAGCAATAAGAGGATTCCCAGCTGGAAAGACATGTTTCAGAGTATTATAGGGCTTATTTGAAGGTTTTATCTAGGAAGAGAACAAAAACTCAGAGCAAAGAAATAGTCCCTTCATTGCAGAAGAGAATAAAAAAGTTAGGAAAGCAGTCCAATTGGAGCACTGGACTAACCTTGAAAGAAGACAAAATTTTATGTGGGGGGAAGGAGTTAGGAGACTTAGCAGTGTGAATACGTTTGTAGTGACTAGAAGCAGCTGATGTGTTCTCTCCCCCCCACCCCAGGCTTCAGGTCATAACATTTATAAAATTGAATAATCATATGGCTCTTCTCTATCTCACAAAATGATTGTTAGAATCTGATATGGTAATACTTGAAAAACATGAGGAGTTATTCAATATTCATGTTAAATACAGTTATTGTGAGGGGAAGAAACAAAGGAACACTAAAATCTATGATTCTAGAAAGAAAACAAAGCCAATTTCCCCTTGTATACCTAAACTCCTCCTAATTTAAATTAGAAAAGCAATTAGATAGCGATTGAATTAGAAAGTAATAGTGCTGTGGAAAAAAATAGAGTTGACAAGGAGCAGAAAGTGTGACATTTATCTACAGACAGAAGTGGAGGTGGGAGGTGCAAAAAGGCTTAATTTTAGGAGGCTTGGGCCAGAGAATTAGCATACAGCAAAAATACATTAGTGAGTCTGTACTCATAACAACACTGCTTTCAGCTTATTCGTGTCATGCAGCTCAATACAAGGAAGATAGACAATTTGGAAGAGATTCAGAGAAGCATAGAGTAACAACAATGTTAAGGAGCTAGTTTCAAGGATTGATTTAGGAAGAAAGATTAAGGAAGCTAAGTGTCTGCAGCTCTCCTAATCAAGGACTAAGTGAAGACAAGAGAAATATCATCAGATATTTAAAAGCGTAGAAGCAGTGAGGATAGAAGGGGATTATTTAGACTAGATTCTCAATTTATGCAACACATTGTAAACTGTCATAAAGAGCTATAGGATGAGGACTTGGCTCATTTACTAGAGAATAAAGTTCGGCTGAAATTCGTTTACAGCACTGAGCTTACTGTTACAGAGACATCTATCTCCCAAAACATTGAAATGGTTGGAAAGTTGAAGCAGAGCTTTACTCATGAGATGACAAGCTGTCTGTACATAAAATAAGCCAGTATTTTGGCAGGAGATAAACTGGCATAAATTTATTTAGGCAACAATACCTATTTCCCATTCCAGCTTTGCTACTCTTTTCCAAACATTGAGCCATCTTTGTGGCAAAGCAAAGCTGCCATGTTTCTAGTTTGTTTCACTTGGGAACAAAGCTTCATGTTTCACTTCTTACAAACTCACTTCCATTCTTTTAAACATTTGTGTCAGCTAGTATTTTAGATCTACTATGATTTTACTCAGTTGTGTTAGTTAATATTGTTCCCATAAATATAATTTATAATTTGCATGTTTTGCTGATTTTCTTTGCTTTCCCTTTCTTCTGATAATCTTTGCTGTGGTGGGGTTTAGTGGTGTTTCTGTTGATCTTGACAGCAGTGTGATTGTGGTGAAGATGGCAGGGTTGGTGGTTGAGAGCTGTGGTGCTGATACTGAATTTAACTTAGTGGTGGTGTAGCAGCAGTGATTGTTGTAGGGGCAGTGGTAGAGATGCTGCTGATGATGGAGAGGATGGTGTTGGGGGTGGTGAGAGTGTCAGTTATGATGGTGAAATTGATGATAATACTGTTATTGTTGGCACTGGTGACAGTGGTCATAGAGGGAGCGATGGTTAGTAATAGTGCTGTTGGAAGTGGTGATGATGGTGGTGGTAATAGTGGTGATGATTCGAAGTAATAGTGATAATGACGATACTGTTCCTGGTAGCATTGATGACAGTGATGGTAATGATGATGGTTGTTGTTGTTGCTGCTGTTGTTATTTGCCATCTAGTCAATCATGACTGCTAGTGGCCCTATGCCCACTAGCTCTGAACACTGCTTTATCCTGAGCCAGTCTCACTGTCTCTAACAAATCTACCCCCACTACCCCAGTTATTGTGTCAATTCATCTCATCTGAGGTCTTCTTCTCATGTGCTGTCCCTCTACCCTTGCGAGCATGATGTCCTTCTCCAAGGACTTCCTGGCCACATGCCCAAAGTATGTGAGAAAGAGCTTCAAAATCCTAGCAACCAAGGAAAAATAAGTTAGATAGATGGGAGATAGAGATTATGTTGTTGTTGTTATGTGCCATCAAGTCACCTGCAACTCTTATCAACCCTACATATAATTGTCCTGAATCCTGCCCTATCCTGACCCAATCTCATGTGTCCAACAGAACTAACACCATTTCTCCAGTCACTGAGTCAATCCATCTCATACTGTCTTCTGTGCTGTCCTTTCACTCTTCCAAACATTATGTCTTCTCCAAGGTCTGTTCCCTCCTGGCTACAGGCCCAAAGTATGTGAGACAGAACTTCAAAATCCTTGTCTCCAGGGAGCAGCTTGGTTTCACCCTTTGCAGGATGGATATGTTTGTTCTCTTGTCAGTATGTTCAACACACTTCTCTGGAACCACAACCCAAAGATATTGATTCTTCTATCATCTTTACTCATTGTTCAGCTCTTTGATGCATAGCAAGTAATTTTGAAGACCATGACCAGGATCAGGTCCACCTTAGTCTCCAGACTGATGTCGCTGCTTTTCAGTACTCTATAGATAGTTAAAATATATATGAAATATATCTAATTTAGCACAGTAATTCCAAATTGTCTTCCAGAATGTTTGCCTTACCTATGGATACTATGGGAAGAATATTGAATGATCCATGAAGTATTAAAAGAAGATGGAAGGTGTATACAGAGTCACTATACCAAAAAGTATTGGGTGACCCAGAAGTATTTCAAGAAACAACATTTGATCAAGAGACAATCAGGAAAGGACAGTTGTCATATAAATAATACCGAATCATATATTCCTTTTAAACAATTCTTCCCCTCATCTGTTTCATGGCAGTGTTCATTATTTATCCCTTCTTAGTTTTTAACCCTAACCTTATGTCAATCTCGTTTTCTAACAGTGGCACTATGCAGTATTTGTCTTTTTGTGACTGAGCTATTTCACTCAGCATAATGTCCTCCAGGGTCATCCATTTTGTGTAATATTTTATGAGTTCCTTGTTTTTCAGTGCTCTGTAGTAATGCACTGTATGACTATGCCACAGTTTTGCATAACAAAAGTCCAAAATAAGAGCTGAATAGTAAAGTGGACTGGGGGTGGGGAGAGGCAGGAAATTTTGCAACAATGAAAGAATCTTTTTAAAGAGAAAAGTGAATTGGGGAATGAGGAGTAGAGAAGAAAACATGCAACAATGAATGAATGGAAATCCAAGTTTTCTGTAAACTTTTGTTAAAATAGCAACAAAAAATTTTTTTTATAAAACACAAACTCAAAATCAGTAAGAAACTGTGTCAGAGATGTGTTCTGTCTCCATACCTTTTCAATCTATATGCAGAACAGATCATTTGGGAGACTAGCTTTACGAGGAGGAATGTGGCATCAGGATTGGAGAAAGACTCATCAACAACCTACTTTATGCAAATGACACAACCTTGCTGCTGATACTGAGGTAGACCTAAAGTGCTTGCTTCAAAAGGTCAAGGACTGTAGTCTTCAATATGTATTGAAACTCAACATCAAGGAAACAAAGATTCTCAAAACTGGGCCAATTGGCAGCGCCATGATGGATGGAGAAGAGATTGAGGTTGTTAATAGTTACAGCTTGCTCAGCTCTACAATCAAAATTCTTGGCACCAGCAGTCAGAAAGTCAAAAGACAAATTACTTTAGTAAAACTGCTATCAGTGTCTTCTCCAGAGTACTGAGAATCAATATTGTCCTTTTAGAGACTAAAGTGTGCCTGATCCAGGCCATGGTCCTTGCAATTACTTGCTATGCATCAGAGGGCTGGATAATGACTAAGGATGACAGAAGAAGAATTGATGCCATTTAGTTGTGGTCCTGAAGAAGAGTCTTGAACATACCATGGACTGCAAAGAAAACAAATATGTCTGTCTTAGGGAGGGTGAAACCAAATTTGTCCTTGGAGGCTAGGATTTGGAAGCTCTGTCTCACATACTTTGGGCATGTGACCAGGAGGGACAGATCCTTGGAGAAGGACATCATGCTTGGAAGGGTGCAGGAGAGGAAGATGCTGGATGAGATGGATTGATATGAGGCAATGGGAGTAGGTGTATTGGAGTCAGTGAAGCTGGCTCAGGGCAGGGGAGGCTTCAGAGCTGTTGTACATGGGATCACTACAAGTTGCAGGTGATTTGATTGTGCATAACAACAGCAATGACAACATCCTTGCACCACTGCCAATACTTAGTAAATGTTTCCTGTTGATGTATATGTAATGTTTTGATTTGCATTTATCTGAAATTGAGAATATTTTTATTGTCATTTTTCTAACTCAGAAGTTAGCCACAAATTAGACAAAATATATACTAAATATATTTAATTTAATCTAGAAATTGCAAATAATCTTCCAGAATTTTTGTCCTACCTACCCTTCTTCTGGTTGTGCCCACCAGGTTGTGCCAAGAAATCTGGAAGACAATGACTGGAACACATCTGTATTTATTACCATTCGAAAAAAAATGTGACTCAACAGAATGTGAAAATTATCAAACAATATCGGAATGTTCCTTGGAGTCAAGGATTCTGAAGCTTCATCTGACAAATTTTGGGCATGTTGTAAGGAGGGACTGGTCCTTGGAGAGGGACATCATGTTTGGCAGAGTGGAGGGAGAGTGAAGGAGAGGAAGACCTTCCATGAGATGGATCGATTCTGTGACTGGAATGGTGGGAATGAGTGCGTTTGGGATGGCTAGATTGGCACAGAATAGAACGGCGTTTAGAGCTCTTGTACATAGGGTCACTACGAGTTACAAGTGACTCATGGCACGTAATAACAACAACAACATCACTAACATCACATGCAAGCAAAACGCTCCTGAAGATTATCCAAAAACAATTGGAACAGTACATCGACAGAGAACTACCTGAAATACAAGCTGAGCTTAGAAGAGGACAATGGCACTAGGGACATTATTGCCAATGTCAGATGGATCTTGGCAGAAAGCAAAGAGTATCAGAAGAATGTCTATTTGTGTTTCATAGTCTCTGCAAAGGCATTTGACTGTGTGGATCACAACAAATTATGGTTAACCTTGAGGAGAATGGGAATCCCAGAACACTTGATTGTGTTCATGTGAAACCTATACTCAGACCAGGAAACAATCCTCAGAACAGAGCAAGGAAACACTACATGGTTCAAAATCAGGAAAGGAGTGAGTCAAGGATATGTTCTGTGTCCATACCTTTCCAATCTATATGCAGAATAGAGAATTCAGAATGCTGGGCTTTCTGAGGAGGAATATGGCATCAAGATTAGATAAAGACTCATCATTAACCTATGTATGTTATGCAGTTGACACAGCTGAAATTGAGGTGGACCTGAAGTAGTCTTCAGTATTGTTTGAAGCTCAACATCAAGAAAACAAAGATTCTCACCACTAGATCAATTGACAGCACCGTGATAGATGGAGAAGAGATTGAAGTTGTTAAGAATTACAGGCTTGCTCAGCTCCACAATCAAAGCTATCGGCACCAGCCATCAGAAATTCAAGAAACAAACTGCACTAGGAAAATTTTGCTGTCTTTTTTGCTACAGTACTGAGAAGCAATAATGTCCCTCTAAAAACTAAGGTGCACCTGATCCAGGCCATGGTCTTTACAATCATTTTCTGTGCATCAGACAATGACAAAAGATGACAGAAAAATCGGTGCTTTTGAATTGTGTTCCTAGAGAAGAGTCTTGAACATTCTATAGACTGCCAAGAAAACAAATAGGTCTGTCTTGAAGAGGGTGAAACCAAGTTTGTCCTGGGAGGCTAGGATTTTGAAGCTCCATATCACGTATTTTGGGAATGCAACCAGGAGAAACCAGTCCTTGGAAAAGGACATCATGCTTGGAACAGTGGAGGAACAGCGTATAAGAGAGAAAGACTCCGGATGACATAGATTGATATAATAGTGAGGTAATGGGAGTAGGTGTTTCAGAGTGAGTGAGACTGGTTCAGGTCAGGTCAGGTCAGGCTTCAGAGCTGTTGTATACAGGGTCGCTATGAGTTGTGGTTGACCCAACGGCAAATAACAACAACAACCTTTCATCTACTAATGCATAAGAGTTTCTATATTCTTACACCATTTCCAATGCATAGTTATTTTTTGCCTACTTGATGTATATGCAATATTTTATTTTAATTTATCTGGTTACTAATGAAATTGAGAATTTTTTTTTAGTCATTTTTGTAACTCAGAGATTAGCCAGGAATATACCTCAGTAAATATAACAAACAAGGATGATTTAATCTAGGGAATTAGATATAGAAATATAAAAAGTGCTAACAGATCAAAAGGATGGGGAGAGAACCCAGAGATTAGTAATTGCCTGGAGCTGACACCATCCTGGTGGCCAAAAGAACAAGGGACAGAAAATCCACAGACATAGCTGGAGACTGCTGCTGCTGTCCAAACGTGAAGCTATTGGAGCTGCCAAAACCTCTGGAGCCCACAGCCACTCACTGCAACCAATACCCCTAATTCTATTGGAACCCCAGCCAGCGAACAACCAGCAGTGGTGGCTCAGTATGGCTGCCAAAACCATTGCGGGTCACAGCTGACATATCTAAATCTGAGCACTAAAGCCCAAAGCTACTCACTCATGCTGTTGTTGGAACTACCAAAGGTCGCTGAAACCCAAGCATGTCTATTCCAAATACTCATTCAGAAACTGAAAAATTACCTCAGCATGGGAGAACTGACTACTTGGACCACTATGAGATTGGACCAAAACTCTATTTAGCACCTCAATTTACTAAATCCCTGCTTTGATCAGAGAATCATAGTGACATCCTTAGTTCCACAGATTAGCATCAATTTAAAGTAACTTCAAATACTTCACTCAAATCTGTGTTCTATCAATATCCTGATGTTACTTTAGAAAAGTTCAGATAAAGATTTGTTTTTCTTTTTTTATTATTAATTATGGGGGAAATTCATTATGGCAATGGTTAGAGAATTTTTTTCAATAGGGAGGAACTTTCTTTAGAAAGAAAAAGAGGAAAGGGGAAGGTACTATCGAAGCTGTGGCAGCAGGAGCCTGCTACATTAGGGATGGAACTCTCCAATGATTTAGGGAGATAGAGGGTTTTTTCCAGGAACGTAATTTATTTTGCCATCCATGCCCTTGTGTATCATCTCTGCTCACACTCCAAGAGTGATTCTATCTACACATAAACCTTTTCTTGTTATTGTTGTTGTTTGCATCAAAGTCAGAACCAAACCATAATGACCCTCCAGCAAGTTTTCAGAGGCAGTTTGTAGCATGTAAAGAGATTGCCTTAGCTTTGCTATTAGTGATCTTACATCATAATTATCCTTTTGTGGCTGAAAAATGTCACCCAGCATAATTTGCCATGATTTCATCTATGTGATGCAATATTTCAAAAATTCTTCACAATAATTCTTTAGCGATGTATCACACTCCATTGTGTTAATGTACCACATTTCTTTAGTCATTCATCTATAATGGCCCCTGGGGTTGCTTCTAATTCTTTGCTATTATACATGTTGTTGTTCTGTGCTGTTGAATTGGAACCAACTCAAAGCTGACCTTCCAGCAGGGTTTCAGAGGCTGCAAATCAAATGAGAGGATTTTGCCATCTTTCTCCCAAGGAACAGCTGATGGATTCAAATCACCTGCCTTTGGGTAGATAATACAACTCTTTACCCACAAGGCCACTAGAGCTACCACCAGCTACTCTAAGGGAGAAATATGGGCAATCCTCAAGTGTGAGTTGTAGCTTCTGAAAACCTGCTGGAGGGTAGCTATGAGTCAGTTTTTACTTGACAGCAATGAGTGATTATAAACAGTGCAGCAATAAACATGGTTGTGAGTATGTCAGTTTGTGTCCAGCTCTTATTTCTTTTGAATCTATGTCTAGTAGTGGTTTTGCTGGACGAAATGGTAAGATCAGATAAAGATCTGCAGTTTCTAATTGTGGCAAGTCTTTCTACAAAGGGATATAATCTCTCCATCAATCAAACGGCCTGGAGTCTAGAAAATTGCATGACATACCGTGACACTCCATATCTTCTCCCCAGACACAGTTATTTAGTATTATTATTTTCATTATTATAATGAAAGATCAAATAATCAATAATTAGCCCTCCATCCATTTCGTTTCTGAGGTTATTATGGCCAATTAGTCACTCCTAAAGCATCCTGAAGTTCTAAACATTTTGATTGTCACTCCAATCCTGCTGTCCGTCACTACAGCTGTGTTCATCTTGCCTGTGAAAGTTAAATATTGCCGCTTAGACTTGGCCACATTGAGCTCAGTATCGTACAGAGGTCAGGATGCCCATGTGAAGGGCACCATTTTCCCTCCAGCTCTCCTGAGTTACAGAAAACAGTTCTGCACGTCCTTCACAGATTCTGATGCTGTTTGGTTTTTTAAATTCTGATTTCTTTATAAAGTTTGAATACATTGTTTTTCACAAAAGACCTTTTCCATTTCCTTCCTTCCACCCACCCATCAAATTGTGCAACTCGTTATTATTGTTGTTGCTCTTAGATGCCAGTGGGTGGGTTTTGACTCACAGGGACCACATGCACAAAGGATCAAAACCCTGCCCAATCTTGCACCTTTATCAAAAATCTCCACTGTGCTTAAATCCATTTTTGCAATCCTCATGCCAATCCATCTCTTTTAGGGCCGTCTTCTCCTTCACTGACCCTCCACTTTTCTAGACATTACGTCCTTTTCCAGGAAACGGTCATTCTTAATAACATCCCCTAAGTATATGAGACAAAGTCTCACTATCCTTGCCTCTGAGAAGCACCTGCAATTCTTACAAGACAGAGATTAAAGCAATGGGGCTGAACCTTTATATCCTCACATTAGCCAGTCATTGACCAGAATCAGTCCCCTGAAGGGAAATATATTCTTGAGTTAGTTCCCTGCAAGATTTTACTGAAGATTATCCAAAAACGACTGGAACAGCACATCAACAGAGAACTACCAGAAGCCCAGGCTGGTTTCAGAAGGGGTCATGGTACTAGGGATATTGTAGCTGATGTTAAAAGGATCTTGGCTGAAAGCAGGGAATACCAGAGGAATGTGTCTGTGTTTCATTGACTATGCAAAGGCATTTGACTGTGTAGATCATAACAAACCGTGGCTGACTCTGAGAAGAATGGGAATCCCAGAACACTTGATCGTTCTAATGCGAAACCTATACTTGGACCAGGAGGCAGTCGTCAGAACAGAGCAAGGGAACACTGCATGGTTCAAAATTGGGAAGGGTGTACACCAGGGTTGCATCCTATCTCCATACTTTTTCAACCTATATGCAGAACAGATTGTCCGGGAGGCGGGGCTCTATGAGGAGAAATGTGGGGTCAAGATTGGTGGACGATTTATCAACAATCTGCGTTATGCGGATGACACAACCTTGCTTGCTGAAACTGAGGAGGACCTGAAACACCTGCTGCAGAGTGTCAAGGACTGCAGCCTCCAATATGGATTGAGGCTCAGTGTCAAGAAGACAAAGATTCTCACCACTGGACCAATTGGCAGCATCAGGATGGATGGTGAAGAGATTGAGATTGTACACAGCTTTAGTTTGCTTGGCTCCACAGTCGACAGTCTTGGCACCAGCAACCAGGAAATTAAAAGGCTCATTGCCATGGGAAAGTCTGCTGTTAGGGACCTCTCCAAGATACTGAAGAACAAGGTGTCTCTCTAGAGACTAAGGTGCGTCTGATACAGGCCATGGTCTTCGCAATCACTTGTTATGCATCAGAGAGTTGGACAATGACCAAGGAGGATAGAAGGAGAATTGATGCCTTTGAGCTGTGGTGCTGGAAAAGAGTATTGAGAATACCATGGACTGCTAGGAAAACAAACAGATTTGTCCTGGAAAGGGTTAAACCAGGTGGCTCCTTGGAGGCAAGGATTCTGAGGCTCTAACAAACTTTGGACATGTTGTGAGGAGAGACCGGTCCTTGGAGAAGGACATTATGCTTGGGAAGGTGGAGGGACAGTGCAGGAGAGGAAGGCCCTCTATGAGGTGGATTGATTCAGTGACTGGGATAATTGGGATGGGAGTGTCAGAGACAGTGTGATTGGCACAGGACAGAGCGGAGTTTAGGGCTGTTGTACATAGGGTCACTATGAGTCACTCGACGGCACATAACAACAGTTCACTGCAGTTGTGGGTAATTTCCAGAGGAGTCTCACTGTGAGTCATCAGTCACTGATATCCTGGTCGCTGGGGATGGGTGCAACAGCCTTAAAGATGAGATCTCAATTATAGCAATACAACACTCTACGGATTCTTTCTTCTACTTTATTCTAGGGAAGCTCTAACTTTTCCACCTCACCAAATCAGGACCTCAACTGATGAACTTCACTCTAACTATCTGTATTTTTCTTCCTAACCCCCAAACCAAACCCACTGTGTTTAAGTCAAGTAAGTCACTTGTGGCTTGTAGAGACTCTCCATCCAGTTTTCTTGTCCATAAGTGTGTATGGCAAGAAATTGCCCGTCTTTCTCCTGGATAACAGCTGGTAGATTCAAACCACTGACCTATCAGTTAGCAGTCTAATATGTAAAGCACTACACTACTCCTTCTCAACCTAAAAAAAGGTCTACCATATCCTTTGTTTATCTGTCTATAAGCCTGCCTTTTCTTTGTTAAATTTGAAGGAGTTTTTAATATACTCTAGACATTGCAAGTATTTTCTACTTTTTTAATTACTTTGTTAGTGATGGTCTTTAGTGAAGAAAAATTATTAAATTAAAAATTTTTATTTTGTTGTTGAGAATATGCACAGCAAAACATACAAAAGTTCAGCTGTTTCTGTATGTACAACACAGCTTTGTTGATTACATTTTGATTATGGGATCATTCACCTTCCTCCTCATAGTTGTCCCTTCCTTATTGGCATAAATTCACTGCCCCTTTATCTAATCTTTTGAGCTACTATTGTCAATCTGAGGATGGCTAGATAGTTCTTGGGCACTCTTGTGGCAAAAACCATAGGAAATTACGCTGCTAACTCATACCTATATGGAGGTTCAAATCCACAAACCACTCCCAAGGACAAAGATGGCCAATCTCTTCTACCATATACAGAGCCTTGGAAAACTACCAGAGGGTCAGTTTTGATCAGTACCAACAAATTAGAGAAATAGTTCTTAAAAGGGTATACATAATACTCAATACAAACATCCTTACTTGTTAAGCTAAACAATTGTTTAGTTTAAAGAAACCTTCAGGGGATTATTCCTCTCACCCCACCCCAAGAATCTAAAAGGCCTTTTACGTGTGGTCTGGAGAGGGATGCAAGTGACCCTGGGCGAAGAAGGTCAAAAGGGCTTGGGCAATCAAGGACAGTTCCTTTTTTATAGCGGGTTCTTGGGAGGACTAAAAAAGATGTACTTTGCTCAGGAGTTGGGATGGAGGTCCTGTTAATTACTTGAGTATGGGCTTTTGTGATCGTTTTGGAGAGTTTCTCAAAGTGGTCGTTCCAATGGTTCATCTGTCATCCATGGCTCCAGAAAGTCCATGAGAATCTTAAATTAATTTTTGTGTTGTCCCTTTTTAGCTTGGATTTTCTATTATTTCTTTGATCAAACAGTTAAGCAAGCACCCTCTAGTTCTTCTTGTCTTAGGATAAAGGAGACAATTGTTCAGTCTGCACATTGGATGTAAAACCAAGGACTCAAGGAAGGGACCAGAGAGAGAAAGCAAGCAAGCTTAACGCAGCTTTATTAAGAGGGTTTGTTGGTCTGGAGAGAGGGATAGACCAAGGAAAACTGCACCCAAGGTGGGTTGGGTAAGTCTGTTCCCCTTGCCCCCACTTCCCAGGTTTTTATAATAGGGTCTTTAGGGAGGGAAGGCGGGGTGGGCTGGGGGTGGGGGGACAGGGGACATTCCATTGTGGTGGATGGTTCAGCCAGGTGGGTGAGGCCATTCACTCCCTTTGTTGACATGCCATATTCTTTGAATCCTTCATTCTCCCCCTTGACCTTGGGCCTAACATTCATGAAGGCAAATAATCACTCATTCTAGTTCCTGCTTTTGCTGACTGTCTTTCCTCTGTTGCTCCAGATTCAGAGAGTCAAATTGTGCTTTAGATGACTATTTGCAAAACCTTAATTTTTCAGACATTATTCAACAAACAAGGAGTCAGACTGATGCACTAAACAAATTATTAGGCAAATTAACTGGAATGTACTATGAAACCATGACCCTAAACCTCCAAATCATGGGACCAAAGATAATGTATTTGGCTTAGCATATGAACAGGAACAGTTTCAGCAGCTACTTTTTTGTTTAGTTGGTAGGGAGTTTTTCTTGCAAATTTGTCTATCATATGACTTTTGCCAAGTCAACTTACTACAAATTTCCTCATTGAAAGTTTGGTTTTATTTTAAATAATATTTTTATTTTGTACTGCTAAGAGAACAAACAGGTTCTTCCTAGAGAGGGTGAAGCCATGCTGCTCCTTGGAGGCTAGGATTCTAAAACTTCATCTTACATACTTCGGACATGTTACAAGGAGGGACCAGTCCTTGGAGAAGGACGTCATGCCTGGGAGGGTGAAGGGACAGCGCATTAGAGAAAGAGCCTCGATGAGATGGATTGGTTTAGTCATTGGGGTAATGGGATAGGCGTGTCAGAGACAGTAAGATTGGAAAAGGACAGAGCAGGGTTTAGGGCTGTTGTATATAGGGTTCTATGAGTCACAGGCAACTTAACGCCACATAACAACAACTGGTTTACTTACAAATTTCATATACACTGGTTTTCATGCTGAATCTTTCCCATTTCCTTAACCTCAACTCATCATTATCCCTTTCTCCTCACTCCTCTGCTCTGACCTTCCCCCTCTTCCCCTTATATACATATTTTACTACTTACCTCATAACTTGTACTAAATCTTCATACATGTCTTATTAGTTACCTATTTCTACAATAATGGTCTTATACAGTATTTGACAGTATCTTAAAAATTGTTGTACCTTACAGTTTGAACATTCTTAAAGTTTTTAACTCAAGATCACATATATATTCTATTGTATTTTCTGGTGGACGATCTGGTGGCCTGATGATAAAAAGCTTCTCTACATATACTTGGACCAAGAGGCAATCTTCAGAACAGAGCAGGGAAACACTGCATGGTTCAAAATTGGGAAAGGTGTACGCCAGGGATGTGTCCTATCTCCATACCTTTTCAACCTGTATGCAGAACAGATTATCCAGGAGGCTGGCCTCTATGAGGAGAAATGTGGCATCAGGATTGGTGGAAGATCTATCAACAATCTGCATTATTCAAATGACACAACCCTGCTTGCTGAAACTGAGGAGGACCTGAAATGCTTGCTGCAGAGGGTCAAAGACTGCAGCCTTCAGTATGGACTGAGGCTCAATGTCAAGAAGACAAAGATTCTCACCACTGCACCAACTGGCAGCATCAGGATGGATGGTGAAGAGATTGAGATTGTTAACAACTTTAGTCTGCTTGGC
>NW_006399810.1:8771028-8789075 GCF_000299155.1 Elephantulus edwardii
GTTTGGCAGGGCAGATGGATGTGCAAGGGGGAAGACCCTCTATGAGGTGGATTGATTCAGTGACTGGGGTAATCGGGATGGGTGTGTCAGAGGCAGTGTGATTAGCACAGGATAGAGCAGGGTTTAGGGCTGTTGTACATAGGGTCGCTATGAGTCACAAGTGACTTGAAGGCACATAACAACAACAACAACGAACTCAAAAGTAGGCCGCCAAAACCTATCAGTGGCTTTGCAGGAGGAAGATGCGCAATCCCTTCCTGTGAGATTTAAAGCCTCTGAAAATCCACTGGAGGATCAACTATTCATTAGCTGTTTCTAACTCAACAGTGCATAACAACAAAATAGTTTCTTCTGTTGAATCTGTAGCTTTTCTCAACCCATGTGCTATTTACCTTTGTATAATTAGTGTGCGAAAAAGGATCCAATTTTTTTTTCATTTAATGAGAGACCTTGTCTAAAGTTTGAAAACTACAAGCATAAGAATAGGCTTTCTGAAGATATATATTTCCAGAATATATTATTAAGTGAATATTTGAAAGAATTTATAGAAAGCAATCACTCAATAGACATTTTCAGCCTCTACAACATCCACAGGGAGTTCTGGTGGCCTAGGGACAAGAAGTTGCACAGCAATCGCAAAAGCATGTGGTTCAAATCACCAGCTCACCTTAGGAGAAGGATCAGTAACCTCCTATGTGATTTACTCCCTCTGAAATCTGCTGGAGGGTCAGCTAGGAATCAATTCCTCCTCAACAGTACACAACAATACTACAGCCAGAATCCTGTTCGAGACTAAAGGAGATCATTATACCAGATTATCCAATCTTCAGAAGTTTAAATTTTTAATTGAACAATACAAAGGCAGTGTCTTCAAATAATTTATATTTGAGCCTTAATCTATATACTTGTAAATAGGACCTTATTTGAAAACATCTTTCATTGCCATTAAGTCAGATTCTGCTCATAACTGACTCTCTAGCAGGTTTCCTGGATTCTGAGTCAAATGGAGAAGCTGCTCATTTTTCTCCCTCAGAGATATGGGTGGATTTGAACTGTGCCTTTGGGTCACCAGCACAACTCCCTACAGACTACGCTACTAGATCTCTGTTTGAAAATGCTGTTGTTATGTGCTGTCAAGTCAGAATGGACACGTAGTTGACTCTCTCACATGTTTTCAGATACAGCAAATCACACAGGAGGAGATTTCCCATCTTTATCCTATGGAACAGCTGGTCAAGTCAAACCACATGCCTTTGGGCTGGCAGCACAGCTCCTCACCCCTAGGCCACCAGAATTCTGCATTTGAAAGTAAGAGTTTCTTTACATGTTAATGAGGTTATGCCAAAGTAGGGTGCATTTTAAGTATAGTCCCTTTTAAACAAAATGTTTTCTAAAAAAATCAGGAGAGACAGAGATACAGAAAATGAAGACAATTACCATGTGAGAAGTTACCTGTGAGCAGAGGAACACCTGGAACAAGAAGGAATCTCCAAGGCTGAAGCCTGACCTGAACACTTAGTCTTCAGAGCTATCAGCAAATAAATATTTATCCTTTAAATTTCTCCACGTTTTGTATTTTTGGTTATAGTAACATCAGATAATGAAAGCAAACAACATAGAAGTTACCATATCCATTTATAGAAATAAAAATTACATAATCCAGGGATGGCAAATAAGTACTTCAGAGGATCTTGGATAGTTTCTTAAAGGTTGCATAATCAAAAAGCATGAAACTACATTTTGGCTAATAATTGTTGTTGTTGTTATGTGCCGTGGAGTCGTTTGCGACTCATAGCGACCCTATGTGCAACAGCCCTAAACTCTGCTCTATCCTGTGCCAATCGCTCTATCTCTGACACTCCCATCCCAATTATCCCAGTCACTGAATCAATCCACCTCATAGAGAGCCTTCCTCTCCTGCACTGTCCCTCCACCCTCTCAAGCATGATGTCCTTCTCCAAGGACTGGTCTCTCCTCACAACGTGTCCAAAGTATGTTAGATGGAGCCTCAGAATCCTTGCCTCCAAGGAGCCACCTGGTTTAACCCTTTCCAGGACAAATCTGTTTGTTTTCCTAGCAGTCCATGCTATTCTCAATACTCTTTTCCAGCACCACAGCTCAAAGGCATCAATTCTCCTTCTATCCTCCTTGGTCATTGTCCAACTCTCTGATGCATAACAAGTGATAATAGAAATATTATTTGAAAGGTTTAAAGTGAGAAATAAATATAGTAGTCCCTTGGGAAATGGGAGAAAACAGCCTGACTTAGGTGAGAGGTAAGGGATAGGGAAGATTGAGAGACAATTATTTAGTGCATCATCCATCTTCCATCTTGGCTAAAAGACAATGAGCATAGTAAGAAGAAATCTTTTTAAAAAGGACAGAGAGAGGAGTACTGAGAATTAAGTCAGTTTTAAGCAAGGCTTCAAAATATCTTTCATATTGATCAATTTTATTCACTCTAGCTATAGACTATTTCAGTCTGTGGAGATGGTTGGTTTTTAATGCATTTATTATGCAAAGCGCCAAATTACACATCCAGTCACACATGCTTTACTAGGAAAACACTTAAGTCTACTCAAGTTAGAATGAGAGCTGGGTCTTTTTTCATTGGGTGAGTTTAGAAAAAGGAATTGTAACAATGAGAATGTAAAATCATAACTAAGTGCCACCTTTTTTAAAAAATTCTGCCTTAGTCTAAGGTCTTTAAAGAAGCAAAGCAGTGAAGAGAAAGGGAAAGAAAGAGAAAGAAAGATTTATCTCCAGGAAATGTTTCACAAGCTTGCAGAGGCTGGCAAGTCCTAAGTCCATGAGTGAGATGTCAGCATAGACGCTGCTTCTGCACCGCATTGATGAGAACATCAAATCAACAAGTCAGGCAGCTGGCTGCTAGCTTTGAAGGCTTACAAACACAGGATCAGAAAGCAATCAGGTAGGTTTCTGGCTCAAGTCCAAAGAATGTATCAGATGGTGACAGGTCCGATACAGGATTTTGTTTCAATTAAAAGTAAAAGAGCTTTACCAGACAGTTATGTATGTTTGATGCAGGTTGCATCCCCAAGGAAACTCTCTTTCAACTATTTGTCTCATCATGGAAGTGATTATGTTATGTCAGATCTCAATCAAGGAATGACTATATTATAACTTCGAAGCCAGAGAATCATAGGAAGCTAAGTTGATATAGAACCTTGACCATCATAAATTATTCCCTAAAAGAGAGTGAAAAATAGCTTTGCTTTCAATCATTCCTGAAGCGGACTTTTTTCACAAATGCTCCAAAATGGACTAGTTACTAGAACAGACTGTGATCACCCTAAAATCCATGGTTGGAATGGGGTTTCCAGAGTTTATAGTTGCCTAAATAATTACTGAATATATAATGAATATACCAAGAGTCTGCTGGCTACCCCTTTGATTGCCAAAAGAACAAATAAATCTTTCTTGGAGGAAGTGCAACCACAGTGCTCCATAGTGGCAAGGATGGTGAAACTTTTAGACCTGCTGCCAGGAGGGATCAGTCCTTGAAAAAAGACATTCTGGGAAAAGTAGAAGGTCAGGAAAAGAAAAGCCTCAAATGGGATAAATTTACAGTGACTACAATAATGGGCTTGAGCATGGTAGAAATTCCAAAGCTGTCACAAGATAGGATAAGGTTTAGATCTGTTATTCATAGGGTCCCTATAGTTACAGTGGACTTGATGACACTTAACAGATAACAGTAACAAATAGATTATTGTAGCTAAATTAATTATCAACTTGCATAACTGAAAATTTAATTACCTCACAGTGTTAGGAAAATGTTTTACTATTCCATATTTTATGCATTCTTGAATGACACTTTGACTTAATTAGGTCAATGGCCTTTAAACCACATAACCATGAATTATTTCTTTCCATTATCCAGTATATATGTATATCTTTATGGTTTCTTGTTGAATGCTATCAATTGGAACTGATCCGTTGCTGGCCCTCCAGCAGACTTTCAGAAGCAGTAAATCATACTACAATGAGAAACTGGTGGACTCGAACTACATGCCTTTGAGGTTGTAGGACAGCTTCTTACCAATAGGCCACCAGATCTCTCTTTATGGTTTAGGTGATACCACTATATTGGGAACAGATGGTACATTTCTTAAAAGGCAAGAATAAACTCAAACTTAGGGCTAGTATTTTGGAGGTTTTTAGTTTTACAACTTCTTGCACACAGAAATAATTCTCGAAAGCATATTCTTAATTTACACAGAGTGAAAAATGTGTCATGTTCTTATATACTTCTTTTTTGTCCTTAGTTAAACTCCCAATGTATATGCATAATGGCATCTTCCTATCACTGTTTGATGGTCTAGCAGAGATAAAATCTGTGATAAAAAAAGCAAGGCAGACCTTGGGTGCCTTTCACAGACCGTGCATTCCTTTTCTGTATCACTTTTTTTTCTTTTCTATGTCTTCATATTGTTGGTGCTCTTCAATGCCTCTCTTCCTCCCAATTTCTTATGCTGTTGTCAGGAGAGAAAAAAAATCAAAAGCAGGGTGGTCATCTTACCCTAGTATTCATGTCTTCTCTATTCTGGTTCTGCTCAGATTAATTTCTAACTCTAGCATTACAAGGAGGTTCTGGTGGCCTCGCAGGAAGGAATTAAACTGACAACACAAAGCCTTATGCTTTAAATCTACAAGCTTTTCCACAGAAGTAAAATTGGCAATTTCTCTCTGTGCAATGTACTCCCTCTGAAAACTTCCTAACAATAACATAGCATTAGACCAGGGCCAAAAGAAAATCTTTAGAGACTTTCAACTCCTTAGATTAGTGTTCCTCCACATTTAATTCAAACAAAGCAACATTCTTCAGACTGAGTATAAATGACTCCATGTATTTTCTCGTGGTGGTCACTTTAATGTTTAAACAAATACACATTCGCAAACTATTTTCCCCCTCATTAGATTAGTGCTTCTGTTTGCAAGTACCTCAGTACATTTATGGTAATCTATCCTTAATAAAAAATTTTATTTCTTTTGAACACACTTAAGTGAGCAGGTGAGGGATTTTGGAGAGTTCTTCCTGGCTCCCTACTTTAACTCCCTGGGAAGCAGGCTCAATCTGGCAGCCCCATACTCCTGGAGGGGAAAATGATCCTGAAATCCTGGTTGATTATATGAAAATCATTCCAGAAATTCTACAATGAATTTTCAGTAATGCAGAATCTGAGTCTAGAAACTACTACTCAAAACGTAAGTCTGTAAATAGGATAAAGGTAATTTATAATTACAGTTACTAAAAAAAAAATCTAAACTCACTGTCCTTGAGTTAGCTCTGACACATAGTGACTCTCTATCAGGGCTCTGGGGCTATAAACATTAACAGGATGGAGCTCTGGTGGCCTAGTCCACCACCTACGTCATGGAAGAAGGATGGGCAATCTCATCCTGTGCAATTTACTCTGAAAAGTCTCTGGAGGATCAGCTATAGATCGGTTCTGACTCAACAGCAAACAACAACAAAAGATAGCAAGAGTCAGCCCATCTGTCTTTGACAGAGGAAGTGGTGAATTGTTAGTAATCTTACATTTACTCTATAAAATCTCATAAGTCACTTATAAGCACCCCCTATGAGTGGTTAATGGAGCTGTGGTGGCATAGACCATAGCAAATTGCACTGGTAAGCCAAAGGCTGCATGTCAATGGTGGTTCAAATCTACCCATAGTTGCTCTGCAGAAATACAATTTCTTCTCATGCAATTTACAAGCCTCAGAAACCCAGTGGAATTTCAACTTTGAGATAGTTACACTTTACTAGCCTTAAGTGACCAGAGGCTACATGGATATACAGAATAAATGTCTTGCATTTGAGGGGATCAAGTTGCTTAGGGAAATAAAAAGTTCTTAAACTTATCACCACCCTAAGTACTCAGGAAAAGTCCTAGCTTACAAAAGACACCTGGGAACCAAAATGCATGGAGATCCAATCAACTGACATCCTCACCCACAGAGATGTCAGTTTCAGCCATGAAATCAGGGAGGAGAGTGGCAGGCCGATACTCTTGCATCATTTAATTTCTCTCTCTCAGCAACATATTTAGATTTGCATAAAGTAATTGTATAATTTCACTATAACCCTAGTATTTGTTCAATGTTTTTGTTTTCTCAAAAACAATTATGCAATTATATATATTAGCTTATTGAGCTGTCACATATCCATGAGGTGGATCATAGCTATTATTACTTATTACCATTTTATAGATGAAAAATTTGTGATTTGGTGAGATTAAGCAACCTCCCAAAAGGCAAAGAGTAAACTAATGGCATTGTTTTGTTCTTATTGTTTGCCATCAAGTTTGAACCGACCAATAGCTCATCCACCAGTGGGTTTTAGAAGCAAAAATCACACAGGAGGAAATTGTCCATCCTTCTCCTGGAAAGCATCTGGTGGATATCAACCTCATGCCTTTTAGATTGGTTCGAATTCAACAGTAAATAACAACAAACAAGTACTGGTAGAGCTCCGAATAAATATTCAAATTCTTTGCTCCTTCCATATTTGCTATAAAGAGAAATTCAACGCAGAAGGCAAAAATACGTTTCACTATATTACTAAAAGACATCAGGCTAGGAAAGGTGGACCATCAGAGAAAGAGAGGAAGACCCTCAACTAGATGGATTGACACAATGACTTTAAGAATTAATTGTAGCATTCTAGAGATCAAGGATGGTATTGGGCAGTGCAAGGTTCAGATCTGCTGTTAATAGGGTCGTTATGAGTAATGGTCAACTGGATGGCATAAAACATGTTGGACCTGTATATCTATTGTATTTATACTGATTCTCATTGTGATTATTTCTCTTACCAATAAAGTAGTAAGAGAAAGGCTGGTGAAAATATTTATAAGCTTAGTGATTTAAAACAAATCTTTTTAATGACCTATAATTATCAAATAAACATAAAGGGGGGTAGAATTCATGCTTTGATCTCATAAAATTTTGGTCACACTAAAGTAATGTATCACTGAGTGAACTACATATGGTGTTGGTAGGTCCCTAAGCTGATATAAAGGCCCAGCTAAATATTTTCAAAATTGATCTGGTGAAACTAAATAACCTAACTGTGTTTCTTAGACAATATTAATATAAAGCAAAGAAGAGTTATGTTACTAGAAGTAATTAAAGTGTATAAAATGTTATAATCACTTTTTAAATTTGTAAGAGCCATTAATCTAATTTATAGACAACATAGCAGTTAGTATAAAGTACTGCTGAAGTTCTGGCGCAGTGTTCTGTGTTTGTTTCTAGTTCTATTGTAAGGGAGCTCCAGTTGTCCAGTGCTAAGGAGTTGCACTACCAACCCAAAGGCAGGCAGTTTGAATCCATCAGCTGCTCTGTAGGCGAAAGATTGACAATATCCTCCCATGCAATTTGCAGTTTCTGAAAACCCCCTAGAGGGTCAGCTATGAGTGGTCTCCAACAGATATAACAACCATATTTTTAAATGTGCATTGCATTGTTTAAACACCACAGCAGTAATATAATAATAATAACGGTAAAAAGAAGTTTAAAAATGGGGATTCTGTAAAGCCAATCCTGTGAGAGGTGGTCTTCCTTGGAAAAGAGAACATGACATTTGCAAATGTGCAAATAAAAATACTCTGGATGTGAGAGGTGGAATTTGTTTTATCACCTCTCTACTAAGCGTATTAGCTAGCTGTGACATGAAGTCTAGAATTAAGAGCCACTGATATGTGCTGGCTTCGCATCTGCTAGAATAGAGAGGGTCTTAGAGGAATGTTTATCTCCCCACTCTGCTCCCACAGATTAGGCCTCCAACTAAACAACTCTCCTTCACGCAGGGATCAGGAAGAGTTCCTGCTTCAGTTCCCTGACAGTCAGTAGAATCACTAAAACAAGCCAACTACATCTGCCCATGCAAATCAGAAGTCACACCCCTACCTGATACTTACTGTAAAACCTCACATCTCCAGATCATTTACTTTGGTCTGGTAAATCTTCAGTGTCCTCCGTCCCCAGGGTTGAATGTAGATGGCTAATAAGCTGCTGTCAATTTTACCTTCCCAGTACCTGAATATCATGTGTTGGGAAGATGTTTACAGCACTGGTCCACAGTTAATACTTTATAATGTTGAATAAATTAGTTAGGGAAGGCAGAAATCAAGTTGTTTTGGACAATGTCAGCAAATATTTGATGCTATAAATGTGGACCTTCATCAGCAGGAAGTAAAAGAACAACCTTAATAAATCAAGCTTCTTCCTGTGGCCCCTACAAATATTCCTTGGGAAAATTACATCTTCTCTAATTTATATTGCCATCAGTTATAAAACTGTCATGTTCATTGCAGCTTTGTTCACAATAGCAAGGAGTTGGAAACAACCTAAGTGCCCATCAACAAACGAATGGCTAGAGAAGCTGTGGTATATTCGCACAATGGAATACTATGCTGCATTAAAAAACAAGGAACTCATGCAATATTATTCAAAATGGTTGACTCTGGAGAACATTATGCTGAGTGAAATATCCCAGTCACAAAAGGACAAATATTACATGATGCCACTGTTGTAGAATGGGACTGTCCTTGGGGTTAGGGAGACACTGAGTAAGAGGGGTTCAATAATGTATACTGCACTGAAGCAGAGGAGGGAGAGAACCGTCTAAAAGAGAGATGTAACTGGGTATTTCTGTCATCACAGGAGACTAGAGCGAGGGCTGCATGGTGGAGGGGACCTGGGGGAGGGTTTGTAAAACAATGAAAGAATCTTTTCTTTTACTTTTCCATAATTTTTGGACTCATGTACTTATAACTTGTTAGTTAAATTTGTGTCTTCTAGGTTGCAACACCCCCATGATACATCTTCAAGGATATGTACATGTACAGCCAAGCACAATCAATAAGAGTGCATCTGAATTCCAAAATCAATCTCCATAATAGTCTATGTGTTTCCTACTGCCAAAGGGGCCCTTTAGAGTAGTGAGAGAAGATCTTCACCCTGAAATCCACAGCGTCCCTTTTCAGCAGGAAGTAGCTAAGAGAATACGCCATCCCCTTTTCCTTATGACTCTGGTGAAGTCTCTCTCAGGGAGGAGTGATAGGGAATGGCAAAGGACACACTGACAAAGAAGATTAATCAGAACTGGCTTTGACAAGCACTGTGGCATTTGGACAAGAACAAACTGGGAGGAGGGTAGAGAGAATAGTGCAACAATGAATGAGTGGAAGCCCAAAATCTCTGTAAATGTTTATGAAAATTAATAAAATATAATTATAGAAAAAAAAACTGTCCTAATAAAACTTACCCTCCCTACTTCACAAGGCGATGTTGAGAATGATAAAAAGCTTTGAAATTCACGGAACATTATACATAGATATTGTTGTTAGGTAGGATGGGTTCATGTCAAGTGCTTTCTTATCCAATCATTTACACATTAGGAGGCTTATAACCTTTTGCTTTCCTGCATCCAAAGGCATTGTAGCTATCCTCGCCTTAAATTTCCAGTTCATGGCTATGAAGTCCTCACAAGTTTATGGATGAATTGTAAGAGGCTTAAGCTGAATGTATTATTATCTTAAATAGCTTAATGCTCTCAATTCAGTTTTTAATGGCTATGTTTTTCCTTGTCACAAAACCAAATAGCAATTGTCAGTGAAGGCTAGGAGAGTGAAGCCACATGAGAAATGGATAGCTAAACAAGAAGCCAAAGAGTTAACAGAAAACAAATATGAACTGCCAACCCTTCTCCACCAAACCTGAAGAACAGTGATAGGATGAATGATGAGAAAAGTGTGCTGAGTCCTAAAAATGCCAAAACTGGTAGAATTATAAAAGCAAGAACAGCAAGGATAAATAACAAAGAACATGTGGGCACTTTGAGTTTCATAACAAAAAGGATAAAGAAACCATAAATGAGGATATCTTTCCTCTGTGTATCATCTTTTGCAGGAACATATGATGTCAGGAGTTAGAGCAAATCTAGTTACAAAGCAAATCCAGTTTTTCTGTATGCAGGTCACTGTGTAGAACTGTTTGCAGAATATACTTTGTAAGGACGAAAAAGCTGTTGATCCTGCAATCAAGAAGCAGAAGTAGATATTTCAGGTCAAGCTTTTAAAAACAATTGTGTATTTTTAAAAAATTATTTGTTAACATTATTATCATGTTTATTTATCTGATCCTTAGCTATGGAAATTCTTATTTATTAAAAAAAATTTGTATTCTATGCTCAAAATCACTGACAGTAAGAGAGATGCAAATCAAAACCACAATGAGATACCATCTCACCCCAGTAGCACTGACAAAGTTTAACAAGAGAGCAAGTAATAAATGTTGAAGAGGATGTGGAGAGATAGGAACTCTTATGCACTGGTGGTGGGTTTGTAAAATGGTGCAACTACTCTGGAAAGCAATTTGGAGTTTCCTCAACAAAGGGGAACATAGAAATTCCATGACTCAGCTATCCCACTGCTTGGAATAGATCCCAAGAAAATCTGAATTTAGTCACAAAAGGAGATCTGTGCATCAATGTTCATAGTAACATTATTCACCCTCAAAAGACCATGAAAACAGACCAAATGTCCAATCACAAGTGAATGAATTGAGAAATTATGGTATATTCACATAATGGAATGAATACTATACAGCATGCAGGAGCAATGATTTTAAAAGTCAGTACCTACCTTGGGAGGGACTGGAGAGCATTATGTTAAGTGAACTAACTTAGTCCCATAAGGACAAATACTGTATAAGACCATTTATTGTAGAAATAGAAAGTTAACTAGTAAAACGTGTGTGAAGATCCAAGGAGGGAGAAGGAAGGAGCAGAGAGGTGAGGATTGGCAGGGAGGGTAACCACAGGGCCGCACAATTTGATGGGTAAAGGTAGAAGTGGGTAAAGGAAATGGGAAAGATACAGTGTGGGGAAAAATGTATACAAACTTTGTAAGTAAACTAGCATAAAATTGATTTTTATTTTATGTTGATTTGCATACAAACTTCATAGACACTCTATACACTTTTCTTCATTCACATTGTGTTTCACACAATCATTCCCATACATTGTGTTTTATAAAATTAATGATCATTGGACTATGCCCATCATTACTACATCTTTTGACAAAAACAACCAACAACAACAACAAAAAAACCACAAACAAATGAATTGAGAAATTATGGTACATTCACGCAGTAGATTTGCAGTATTAAGAAACAATGATTTCATAAAATACTATATAAATAGGAAAATCTAGAGAGTGTTATTCTGAGTGAATTAACTCAGTCTCATAAGGATAAATACTGCCTAGGACCATAATTGTAAAAATAGAAAGATGGCAAGTAAGATTTGTATAAAAGTCCAAAGGGGAAAAGGTGGAGACTGGGGATTCTGACGATGAAAAGGAGGGAAATTACGGAGTCACAGAGAAGAGAGACATTTAAAGTCAAAGAAAGAAACTGGTTTTGGAAGAGAGTGTGAAGGCACTTAGGTACAATGTGGGCTTTTAAACAGCTGCAGTGTGGTAAGGGAGAGTATATAAAGAATGGGGGACGGTAAGCTTCAATAGGTAAAGTTAAGTCACACTGCAGAAATAGATCAACATTAACATGCGAAACCTATACTTGGACCAAGAGGCAGTAGTCAGAACAGAGCAGGGTAACACTGCATGGTTCAAAATTGGGAAGGGTGTACTCCAGGGATGCATCCTGTCTCCATACCTTTTCAGCATGTATGCAGAGCAGATTATCCGAGAGGCTGGGCTCTATGACGAGAATTGTGGCATCAGGATTGGTGGAAGATCTATTAACAATCTGTGTTATGCAGATGACACAACCCTGCTTGCTGAAACTGAGGAGGACCTCATGGACTTGCTGCGAAGGGTCAAGGACTGCAGCCTTTAGTATGAACTGAGGCTCAATGTCAAGAAGACAAAGATTCTCACCACTGGACCAATTGGCAGCGTCAGGATGGATGGTGAAGAGATTGAGATTGTTCACAGCTTCAGTTTGCTCGGCTCCACAGTCAACACTCTTGGCACCAGCAGTCAGGAAATCAAAAAGCATATCGCGATGGGAAAGTCTGCCGTTAGGGACTTCGCTAAAGTACTCAGGAGCAACGGTGTCTCTCTGGAGACTAAGGTGCGCCTGATACAGGCCATGGTCTTTACAATCGCTTGTTATGCATCAGAGAGTTGGACAATGACTAGGGAGGACAGAAGGAGAGTTGATGCCTTTGAGCTGTGGTGCTGGAGAAGAGTACTGAATGTACCATGGACTGCCAGGAAAACAAACAGATTCATCTTGGAGAGGATTAAACCAAGCTACTCCTCAGAGGCAAGGATTCTGGGGCTTCGTCTGACATACTTTGGACATGTTGCCAGGAGGGACAGGTCCTTGGAGAGGGACATCATGCTTGGGAGGGTGGAGGGACAGCGCAGGAGGGGAAGACCCTCTATGAAATGGATTGATTCGGTGACTGGGGTAATCGGGATGGGCGTGTCAGAGGCAGTGCGGTTGGCGCAGGATAGAGCAGGTTTTAGGGCTGTTGTGCACAGGGTCGCTATGAGTCGCAAGCAACTCGACGGCACATAACAACAACAGTTAAGATCTTGGTCAAGACTGACCATTTTAAGGCCTTAGTTTCCTCAGCAAATACAAGGACATAGAACTTCCCTCCTATGAATTTCTGTTAAAAGGAAACATTTTTAAAGAGCAATATAATTGATACTGGGGCTGCAGATAGGTATAAGCTATAGCTCCTCCTCTAAGAACCTTAAGATCATAGAGTCACTAATCATCACACTGGGATCTTATTTTAATGAATATGGAAATAAAGATGATGAAGAGATGACACTAGAGAGAAAATGTCAATCGTGTGCTAATGTTTTTATCTGAGGGCCTATGATTTTTTAAGAGCTCTTAATTACTGTGAAAGATTGCTGCTAGGGTCATTAAGATCAGAACTGAAATATTTAGAAATAGAATTGAAAATTATTAATATAAGACTAACACATTACCAGAAAATCTTAGTATCTCATGACTCAAACCATATAAATTCCAACTGCTAGATTTCTTTTCAGGGAGATCTGGTGGGCTAGTGGTAAGAAACTGCACTAGAAACTCAAAGGCATGCAGTTTAAACCCAGTATTTGCTCCATGGAAGAAAGATAAGTACTCTCCCATCTGATTTACACCCACTGGAAGGGCAGATATGGGCAGTTCCACCACCACAGCACATAACAACAACAGGATGGATCCTTAGTTTGGTTACTGGGAGAATTTTCTTTTAGTTCTGCTCATCCTGTTTCTTTGAGATCCAGATGCTGGCTCTTCTTACATGTGTATTTATGCCCTTTCTTGTATGTGTCATAAGACAGCTCTGGTGGTACTGTGATTATGGCATTCAGCTGCTTCCAAAAAGGTCAGAGATTTAAACCTTTTTGACCTTTTTGGAGAAGAATGAGGCAATCTGCTTTGACTCTTCAGCTATGAAGATGTTCTACTTTGTCCTATTAAGACAAACCAGCAACTTGATGGTAGTGGGTTTGTATTTGTTTGTGCTTTTAGGTTACATTGTTTGCTCAGTGGTTCTGAGATCATCTGGCTGCCAGCAAGTTTACATCTATTTATATTAGAGTGTTCTTTAATGTTCTTTTCTGGAATTGAATTCGCTCTCCCTATTGCTTAGATTTCCACCACTGCCTGTCACTGAGTGTGCCCTTCAGCATTTGCTCAGACTGAGTGGAAGTATCCATTCTGAGCCCACTACGTCTCCACCTCCACCTTAAAGCTATCCACTATGGATCCCACTAGAAACTCTCTTATTTAACTCTTCTCTTACAAGGCCAGTCAAGAAACAGAAAATTTATTGGTATTAAGACTTTTGTTTTGTTTTTTCAAATATGGTTATAAAAATAAGTCATATTCAGTTCAAATAATAATGCACAAAGACATTACAAAAATTCAAGGGAAGGAGAGGAACAACCCAGAAAGGAGATTTCTTAAAAGAAAATATGACCTGAAACTTTAAGAAAGAAACTGGTTTTCTATTGTTGAAGTGGATGAAGACCTTTTCAACAAGAAAAATCAGCACATTTCAATTTCTTGGGAATCAAGGATACTCAGAATATGTTCAGAGAACATAGCATTCTTTTCACAAATCTTCAGTCTTTACTATGTGGCACTCATATTTCTAGATAAAATTTACTCACTGTCTTTGAGTCGGAATAAACTCATAGATGACTGTTAAGTGGATTTTCAAAGGCAGTAAATTGCAAGAGAGGGGATTGCACATCTTTCTCCTTAGGAATAGCTGATGGATTCAAACTGTCTGCCTTTGGGTTGGCATCATAACTCCTTCCCCATCAGAGCTCCTTTCTCCAGAGGAATCCTTATACTTCCCCCCTCACCTCCCTGCCCCAGACTAAATTTGAGTGATTCACACACCAAGAGTTAAGGGTTCATACAGGAGCATGAGAAGTTCAATGCTGAGAGGTTAAAAGCTACCTGTGAACCCCTGTCTGAGGAAGTCTTGTAGCTTTGCTCACTCAAGAACACTAGAAATATGATAATAACTACTTATTAACAGGCCTTCGGTCACTGGTTACCCCACACTCAGACCATGAACATTTAACCTTTCAGCACTTCACTGTCATTATCTTTAAAATTAGTGACAGGATGAGATCTGACTCAAGAATTCTACTAGCTAGCTGCATCCTGGTCTACAAAACAACAAAGAATTAGCAGGCAAAATCTAGGTAACTACACATCATTTCCAAATCACAATTGAGTTTGGTTTTTGGTTGTTATTTTTGTGTAGTTTTTTTTTATATTAGTAACCAGGCCTGGTTCAAATTGTTTTTCTGTCAAACATTCTTCTAGGTGGTATAGCAATGGTCTGTGCATTGCTGTACAGAGGTAACTTGTGATTGCTGTGATGCTGAACACTGTGACACTGATGTGCCAAATACGATAATGGTTACCCATGGCGGACAGTGTTTGCTGGAGCTTCCCAATTAAAACAAGCCTGGAAACAGGGTGGCATCCACTTCCAAAATGGCTTGCCTCATGAAACTCTATGAACAGTGCTCAGGCCTTTCATTCATTTCATCTACGACTCGATAGCACCTAACAACAACAGTATTTAAAGCTCTCAATGTGTGTTTCTGTTGTTGTTATGTGTTGTCAAGTCGCTTGTGACAAATAGCAATCACATGTACAACAGCTCTGAACCCTGCTCTATCCTGAGATAACCTTACTGTCTCTGACACACATAGCCCAATTACGCCAATCATTGAATCTATCCATCTCATCCAGGGTCATCTCATACAGTCTTCCTCTCATGCATTGTCCCTCCATCCTCCCAAGCATGATGTCCTTCTCCAAATATTGGTCTATTCTTATAACAACATGTCCAAAGTATGTCAGATGAAGCTGCAGAATCTTTGCCTCCACAGAGCATCCTGCTTTCACCCTCTTTAGGACAAACCTGTTTGTTCTCCTAGCAGTCCATAGTATATTCAATACTCTTCTTAACCACCACAGCTCAGAGGCATTCATTATCCTTCTGTTGTCCCTAGTCCAGCTTTCTGATGCATAGCAAGTAATTGCAAAGACCATGGGCTGGATCAGGCACATCTTAGTCTCCAGACAGTGTTGCTCTTCAGTACTCTGGAGATGTCCCTGAGAGCTGACTTTACCAATGCAATTTGTCTTTTGATTTCCTGGCCGCTGGCACCAAGAGTGTTGATTGTGGAGCCAAGCAAACTAACGCTGTCAACAATCTGAAACTCTTCATCATCTATTATGATGTTCTAAATTGGCCCAGTTATTAGAATCTTTGTTTTCTTGATGTTGAGTTTCAGTCCATATTGAAGGCTGCAGTCCTTGACCTTCTGCAGCAAGTGCTTCAGGTCCTCCTCAGTTTCAGCAAGCAGGGTTATGTCATCTCATAACACAGTTTGTTGATGAGTCTTCCTCCAATCCTGATGCTACACTCCTTTTCATACAGTCCAGCCTCCTGAATGATGTTTTCTGCATATAGATTGAAGAGGTATGGAGATAAGACACATTTCTGGAATATACTCTTCCTGATTTTGGACGATGCAGTGTTCCTTGGTCTGTTCTGACAACATCCTCCTAGTCCAAGTATAGGTTTCAAATAAGCATGATCAAGTGTTCCGGTAGTCCCATTCCTCTCAGAGTTAACCACAGTTTTTTGTGATCCACACAATCAAACACCTTTGAATAGTCAATTAAAGACAGGTAGACTTTCCTCCGGTACTCTCTGCTTTCTGCTAAGATCCATCTAACATTAGCTATAATATCTCTAGTACAATGGCCTCTTCTAAACCCAGTCTGTACATCTCAAAGTTCTCTGCTGATATGCTGTTCTAGTTATTTTTTGTAATTTTCAGAAGAATCTTGCATTCATGTGATATTAAAGATATTGTTCAATAATTTCTGCATTCCATCGGGTCACCTTTCTTTGGAATAAGAACAAATATGGATCTCTTCCAGTCAGACTAGGAAGAAGGATTGGCCATACACTTCCTAAATAACAGGCCTTCAAAATCCTTGTGTGCAACAGAATACACTTAGACTAGGAGATATGACAACTGAGGCTGAGTCCTCAAATATGGAAACATAAAAGAGGAGGAACAGTTGTAACCAGACACTAGTGATTGGAATATGAAATGTGAGAAGCATGAATGTATGAAAATTAGACATTGTTAAGAAAGAAATGAAATAAATTAATATTGACATACTAGGTATTGGCAAAATGAAATGGAATGGCCTTGGACAGTTGAATCAGATGATTATATGATCTATGCCAGAGAGGAAAAGGTGAGGAAAACTGAAGTTGCTTTCATATCTAGATTTGTCTTGAAATACAGTGTTGAGAGTGACAAAAAAAAATCCGTACACATACAAGGAAGTCCAGTGACTACCACTATCATTCTAATATATGCATCAAAGAGCCAAAGAAGAGAATATAGAAGATTTCTACCAACTTTTGCAGTCAGAAATCAATCGAACATGAAATCAAGATGCATTAACAAAAATGGGTGCTTGGAGGAAAAAAATGGGTGATTGGAATGCAAAATTTGGGAACACAGAAGAAGGATCTGTAGTTGGAAAACATGGACTTGGTGACAGAAATGAAGCTGGAAATAGAATGATAGAAATCTGTACAATCAATGACTTATTCATTACAAATACTTTTTATAAGAAACACAAACACAGGCTATACACATGGATTTCACCTGATGGTATGGATGGGAATCAGATCGATTGCATCTGCTGGAAGAATGGCTATGTGTTTCTAGACCTTCATTTATATTCAACCACCATTCATTAAGCCACTGTCATTGAGTTGAAATCAACGCCAAGCTGACTATTCAAGCTGGTTCTTCGAGAATGTAAATCTAACAGGAAGAGATTGTCTAATCTAACAGGAAGAGATTGTTTATCTTTTCCCTTCGGAGCTGCACTCGTGAATTTGAACCACCAGAAAGGCACCACCTTTGGGTTAGCAGCACCACTCCTACAGACTCTGTGCTCAAACCTGATTCCTACTTTTATAGGTAGGTATCATTATCACCATGGTTTGAAAAGACTATAAAGCTCCGAATTGGTTTCCACCCCAAGAATCTATGGGAGAGATACCAACGTGGCTGAAAGGGCCACATGGGAGAATGAGTTTGCTTTGAAGGAAGCATTTGCAGTGAAGAAAGTGGTTGGAGATGCCATTAACAAAACAATGCTCCTGCGTGCTGCATAGTATTCCATTGTGTGATTCTACCATACTTTCTCAATCCTTCATTTGTGGTTGGACATTTGGGTTGTTTCCATGTTCTTGCAATAGTGAATAGTGCTGCTATGAACATTGGTGTACAAATCTCTGTTTGTGCCTCAGTTCTCATTTTTTCAGGGTATATTCAGAGTAGTGGAATAGCTGGGTCATATGGAATTTCTATATGGTCAGCTTTGTGAGGAAGTGCTAAACTGCCTTCCAGAATGGTTGCATCATTTTACAATCCCAACAACAATGAATA
>NW_006399810.1:8792930-8813290 GCF_000299155.1 Elephantulus edwardii
TTAGGACTGTTGTACATAGGGTCGCTATGAGTCCCGGGCGACTCGATGGCACATAACAGCAACAACAACAAACTAGTGAAAAAAATCCCACAGCAAAACAATGCTCATTTATTTATAGGTTGGTCTGGAAAAGAAAAGAACAAGGAAGTGAGGAAAAGACATGTAAGTTTTGGTGAATTACTGAAAAACCTAGGATTCCGGCACACCAAAAGGAGGGTTCTGGCTCTCTCTAATCTGTCTCAGTTTTGTCCTATTCTTAAATCTCAAACCACAAAACAACTCTAAGGTATGAAAGGATGGATGCTTTGGGTGTGAGAACTGTTAATAAAAGCCCAAAGCAAATCCAACATTTACCTCGTTTGAGTTGGCTAGGAGGGGTTTGAGTAGAAGACACTAGAATCGGTAAGGCAGGTGAGTGAGTGGAACTGACAAAACCCTCTGGCAGTTATCAAGGCACAATTATAAAGAGATAATTTGGGCACTAAAGAACTGAAGTTCAAAGCCAAGTGTACTGAGAGAAAATGGAGATACTGAGTTCAAAGTCAATGAGGAGCAAGAACAAATGAATGCCAAGTTAGGGAGCTCCTAATTTGGGTTCCTTATAAAGTTGCGCCTGCATCTCAGAGTCTGGGTGGAGCTGAGCTGTAGGTGGAATCTGGGCTTTGATGTTCAGAGAGATGACAGCAAGGTAGCGCAGGTCTCTGTGCAATGGTGCCAACAGGAGAGAGAGCATCAAAGACAAATGCTTCGGTTTGCCGTTTGCTCAGGGCTGGGTCTATCTCAAGTTACAGCTGCCATAATCCACGGTGTTCAGAGCTGTTTGCTTAGGTTTAACTCTGAGTTAGAATTCTGGTTTTGTTTCTCACTTAAGGAAAAAAACACAGCTTTGTAAATGGAGGTTACTAAATAAAACTTTGAGAACTCTATTCGCCCTGAAAGGATGCCTTTCAGCTTGCAATTTGATCCCTGGCAGGTTACTATTCATGTATTGAATTTCCAGGAGACTAGAAGATATTCAGAAATCCTTACTGAATATTTATCTGCCTTGGTAACCACATACGGCATTTTTGTCTACCACACCATAAATTGAGATTTGGGGACCATTCAACAAAAGCAGCATTATTTAATTCTTTAAGGCAACACTTTTGTCTTCCTATTTCTAGTGGTAAGATACTGCACTACCAACCTGAAGACATGAGGTTCGAATCCACCAGCTGCTCTGTGAGAGAAAGATAGGTAATCTCCTTCCTTGTGATATACAGCCTCTGACAACCCATTGGAGGGTCAAGTTAATTCTAATGTGACAGCACACAACAATTACAAACAAGAGTGAACTCTACTGGCCTAACAGTACAAAGTTGGGCTGCCAACCCAAAGGCAGACAGTTTGAGTCCATCAGCCGCTCTGAAGGAAGAAGTTGGGAAATTTCATCCCATGCAATTCACAACTTCAGAAAACTCTATGGAGGGTCAGCTATGAGTCAGTTCCAGCTCTACAGCATATGACAAAAACCTTAGGAACAAGACAGTATAGTAATGCTAAGGCCCATACAAATTCACATCAAATGCATTCTCTGCCTTTAAGGAACTTATATCCTAATTAAATTACATAAAAATTCTGTTTGTCATTTTTTTAAAAATAGGCTAATTGAATGCCATCAGATCATTTTTTGTTGCTGTTGATGGCTGTCAAGTCAAGCACAACTCATCAAGACCCTATGAACAAAAGACCTGAAGCCTTTCTACAACTATCATCATTTCTCAAAGTTCATAGAGTGTCCAGAGGCATGTTGTTTAGAAAGTGGATGCCACTCCTGCTTTAAGAAAGATCAAATGCAATAACGAATGAATGGAAATACAAAATCTCTGTAAATGTTCATTAACAATAATAAAATAAAATTTTTTTAAAAAGGAAAAGAAAAATCAAAAGCTCTGACCTAGAACTTTGAGAGTAAGTGTACTAGAATGGCAATCAGCCTTATCAGGAGAAAGCATTGCATGAACTGTGTGCCTTGTGCATGCTACCTCACAGGAACATTTTGGATGCTGCTGCCTACAAGTAGAAGGTGAGTCATATACAGATATGTTTCTTATCAGTTTGAATGCAGAGGACTCACATCACATCCAAAGCATCTGCACTGACACTCTTTTATATACATTTCACTGAAACCCAAAATGTTTTATGAATAAATTCAGTATGAGTATTTCTATATTATTTGTGTGTGAAAGGGGGGGGAAATACTATGTACAAAGGTGTCAGATGACCAAATACATAAAGATAAAATGGAAAACATGGTCAAAATATTGTTGTGTGGGTGTCATTGTTTGAGTTCAGCAGGAAGCAAACTTGGAAATGAAAAGTAGCATGCACAAAATGTATTGAGGTGAGACCTGTGAAAGGTAAATAAAGGCCATGTTCTTGCAGTCTTACTCAGTCTCACTCGATGCCAGGAGGCTCTGAAGTTAGGTGATCTTTCACAGTTGACCCTACAGGCAATGGACAAGGGCTCAGACCTTTATACCACCACTCTTCTCCATTTTTGCAAATGAGGTTTCTTAAAAGAGTGCATACACCTGAACAAAGTAGTCTTTTCAGTTACCAGGGTTCCCAAAGAACTGACAGCTCTCTGTCTATATCTTCATTGAGTTAGAAGTATAAGTCATTTGAACTGAGTATCATACCACAATGCCTACAAGCCCGAAGATGAATTGACATGTCCAGTGCAATATTAAGGAGGCTCTGCACTTGTATACATGATTGTTCTTCAAATAAATGCAGTATGTGTGTTTATATATATGCATGTGTGTGTGTGTGTGTGTGTGTGTGTGTGTGTGTAAATTTCTGAGACTATGAGGAAGATGGATCAATCAAAGACACATATTTCTTTAACAAATGAATGGCCTATGCCTCTAAATATATTTAACCCTGATAAAAAAATTTAAGACTGGGGCAGAAAGCCCATCTGTTGCATGCAGCAGAAAGTCTTAAACATGCTATATCAGATCATTGTTAGTTTTAGTTCCTGACTAAATTTACAGAAGAACAAATTTATGAGGAACATTAGAGAATGTGGCATGATATCTTTGTCTTCCAAGTTGAACAACTTGCAGAGCTGGAGATCCCAGTTATTAACAATGATGGCTTTACTGTGAATGATAATTCTCCTTTGTGCTATATTTCTCTCCATATGAAAGACAAATTCAAACACCAGAAGACTGAGAATCTCAGAACACTTATGTTCATGTAAAACCTATACCTAGGCAAGAGGTTCTTGTGCAAACAGATTGTGTGAATAGTGTACTAAAGGAAAACTCACTATATGATTTAAAATTAGGAGGGGTTTGCATCACGGTTGTATCCTTTCTCCATACCTATTTAGTAATTCAGCAAGGCTCTATGAAGAAGAATGTGGCAACAGGATGGAGGGAGACTCCTCAATAACCTTCATTATGCAACCTTGCTTGATGAAAGTGAGGAGGACTTGAAGCACTGAGTGCAGAAAATCCAAGACTGCAGCCTTCAATCTGGATTACATCTCAACATCAAGAAAACAAAACTTACCACTGAACCAATAGGCAACATCACAATAGATGAAAAAAAGATAGAAACAGTCAATGACTTCATCTTATTTGAATGCACAATTATACATAATGCACTTGGAAAATCTATAGTGAAAGATCTCTCCAAATTATTGAGGAATAATGTCAGTTTGAGTACCAAAATCCACTTGATTTAGGCCATGGTCTTTTCAGTCACTTGCTATGCATGTGAGAGCTGTACAATAAATAAGGATGACAAAAGAATTGATGCTTTTGAACTGTGGTTGCTGGAGAAGAGTACTGAATATCTCATGGACTGCCAAAAGAACAAACAGCTATGTCTTGTAGAGTGTAGCCAAAGTCCTCTTTAGAGGAAAAGTTTCATTTTGCATATTTTGGGCATGTTGCTAGGAGAACTTATTTCTTGGAGAGGAACATCACACTTGGAAAGGTGAAGAGATGGCAGAGAAGTGAGAGACCTTTAATCAAGTAGACTGACAGTGACTGCAGCAATGTGCCTGAGTGTGTCAGGCATTGTGAGAATGGCACAGGCTAGAACATGGTTCAGATATGTTTTTTATAGAGTGGCTATGAGTTATACTCAACTCAATGGTGCCTAACAAGGACAACAGAGTGTCCTGTACTCTTTCTCCATACCTACTCCATCCATATGCTTAGAAATTATTTTAGAAGCTGGACCAAGTGAAGAAGAATATTGCATCAGGATTCGAGACACAATCTTGCTTGCTGAAAGTGAAGAGGGCCTGAGATACTTGCTGCAGGAGATCAAAGACTGTAGCGATCAATACGAATTACGCATCAACATCAAGAAAACAAAAACCCTAGCATCTGAACCAATAGAAGATGAAACGTTTTAAGTTGTCAATGATTTCATCTTACTTGGATTCACCATTAAAATCTATGGTAGCAAGAGTCAAGAAATCAAAAGACGTGTTAGATTGGGAAAATCTGATGTCAAGATTCTACCTTTCCAAAGTGTTATGTAGCAATGATGTTAGTTTAAAGATTAAAGTGTACCTGATTCAAAACCATGGGTTGTTTTTGTTTGTTTGTTTGTCTGTTTCAGTTATTTCCTATGCGTCTGATAGTCAGATAATGAATAAGGATGACAGAATAAGAATCAATGTCTCTTCAGGCCCCTGCTGGATCTTTCCCATTTCCTTTACCCTCTTCCCTCCACCCAAATTGTGCAACCCTGTGATTTCACCCCTCCTCATTCTCAACCCTCTGCTCCCACCCCTCCCCCATTTTATCCATATACACATTTTACTAGCTATCCTTTTATTTTTACAGTAATGGTCTTATACAGTATTTGTCCTTATGATACTGAGTTAGTAAACTTAGCATAATCCTCTCCAGTCTCTCTCAAGATATGTAGTATTTTTAGAAATCATTGCTTCTGAATGCTGTGTAGCATTCTATCATGTGAATATAGCAAAATTTCTCAATTCATTTGGTTGTTGTGGAACACTTGGGCTGTTTTCACACTCTTACAATGGTGAATAACACTGTTTTAGACCTTGGTGTATTAAGACCAGGTAATTGTGGGTATAGCCCAAAGTTGATTAATTTTATGAAACACAATGAATGGGAATGTTGGTATAAAAGCAAAATGTCAATGAAGGAAAGTATGTATAAAAAATTTTAATAAAAAGAGAAGAAAAAAGTATCAATGTCTTTGATCTGTGGTGTTACAGAAGAATGCTGAATATCCCATGAACTGCCAGAAGAACAAAAGTGTCCTGGAGACAATGAAACCAAAGTGCTCAATGACAAGGATGGTGAAACTTCTTCTCTCATACTTCGGACATGTTGTAAGAAGAGAACAGTCCTTTAACAAAGACATCATGCTTGAGAAGGTTGAGAGTCAGGTGAAGGAGAGGCAGAGCCTCAATGAGATGGATTGACAGTAAGTGTATCAATGGGCAAAAGTATATCAGAGATTATGAGAATTGCACAAGTTAGGGCAAAGTTCAGATCTTTATTCATAGTGTCATTGTGAGTGAATCAACAACACCTAATGACAATAAAAGCAACAATGTATCATGAGCATGAAAAGTAGATCCTATTCCTTCTTCTATTAGCATTTATTCAACAAAATCTACTCTGCCCATCACAGGGCTAGGAAATAAGTTGCTGTTGTTGTTAAGTGCCATAGAGTCATAGATGGCACGCAGATATGTGTGTGTGTGTGTGTGTGTGTGTATGTGTGTGTCCGCGCACACGTGAGTTTATATGTATGTTTATATATATAAAGCAAATAATGCAAAAACCACCACACTTCAACATTCTGGCTGACTAGGTACAAAACAGTATAATTATGTGCCTAAATGTATTGAAGTGAATACAAAATATTATGTTAATTTGTGTGTTGTTGTTGTTAAGTGCTGTCAAGTCATAGATGACTCATAGCTACCCTATGAACGAAAGACCTGAACAATTGTATAACTTTCATCTATGACTCGACGGCACTTAACAACACCATCACCCACATAAAGAGAGCTCTGTGGACCTGATGGATAGAAAGTTATGCTACTAAGTCAAATGTGGGTAATTTTAATCTGCGGCTCTCAGACCTGGTTTTAATTGGTTTTGGTCAAATGTGCTTCTAAGTGGTATAGCACTGGTCTGTCCATTTAAAGTACAGAGGTAACTCATGGTTGCTGTGATACTAAACACTGTGACACTGATGAGTCAAATGCGATAATGGTTACCCATGATACAGTGTGTGGTGGAGATCCCCAATTAAAACAAGCTTGGAAGCAGGAGTGGCATCCACTTCCAAAATAGCTTGCCGCTAGAAACTCTAAGAACTTGGAGAAATGATGAAAGTTATAGTGTTCAAGTCTTTTGTTCATAGGGTCGCTATGAGTCGTATATGACTTGAAGGCACTTAACAACAACATAACATGATAATTTATAGAAAATAAAATTAATATAGGTTGTAATAACAAGGAAAGATTTCACAAAAGGACAATTTGAAAGAGGTTACATAGGGTGAGAACAAATAGGTTCAATACATTGAAAGGTGATTTTTATCATGCTGCAGTTTAGAACAGGCATTTAGCTTAGGCAAATATTAAGAATTAGACCTCAAGTCAGCTTGGTCAGTTTGTTTGAGGATATTTTGTGCCATTAAATAGCAAAATCCCCTTGTGTAAGTACCATGACAGACTTACTTAGTAATATTTTTCCAATATTACCAATATCTACCAGACTAGGGATAAATTTCAAAAGTGAAAGGGTAATTTATTAACATTCAGTGAACCCTTAGTTTGTTGTTGTTGTTGTTATTGTTATGTGCTATGGAGTCACTTGCAACTCATAGGAATCCTACGTACAAGAGCCCCCTATACCCTGCTCTTTCTTGTGCCAACCTTAGAGTCTCTGAAACACCTACTCCCACTACCCAAATCACAGAATCAATCTATCTCATTGAGGGTCTTCCTCTCCTGTGCTGTCCCTCCAATCTCCCAACCATGGTGTCCCTCTCCCTCCAAGGACTTGTTCCTCCTTGCAACATGTCCAAAGTATATCAGATGAAGCTTCGGAATCTTTGACTCCAAGGAGCATTCTGGCTTCACCTTCTCCAGGACAAACCTATTTGTTCTCCTAGCGGTCCATGGTATATTCAACACTCTTCTCCAGCACCACAGCTCAAAGGCATCAATTCTTTTTCTGTCATCCCTAATCACTCTCCTAATCCCAGCTCTCTGATAAATAGCATGCAATTGAGAAAACTATAGCCCAGATAAGGCACACCTTAGTCTCGAGCCTGATGTCATTGCTCTTCAGTACTCTAGAGAGGTCCTTGACAGCTGACTTTCCCAATGCAATCCGTCTCTTGATTTCCTGGCTGCTGATACCAAGAGTGTTGACTGTAGAGCCAAGTAAACTAAAATTGTTAACTATCCCAATCTCTTCTCCATCAGTACTGATGTTGCCAATTGGCCCAGAGGTGAGAATCTTTATTTTCTTAATGTTGAGCTTCAATATGTATTAAAGGTTGCAGTCCTTGACCTTCTGCAGCAAGCACTTCAGGTCCTCCTCAGTTTCAGCAAGCAGAGTTGTGTCATCTACATTACGCAGGTTGTTGATGACTCTTCCACAAATCCTGATGCCTCCTCCTACAATCCAGTATCCTTGATGATCTGTTCTACATACAGAATGAAAGGGTATGGAGACAGAATACAATCCCAGTGTACACCCTTCCTGATTTTGAACCATGTAGTGTCTCCTTGCTCTGTTCTGACAACTGCCTCTTGATCCAAGTATAGGTTTCGCATAAGCACAATCAAATGCTCTGGGATTCCCATTTTTTTTTCAGCATCAGCCACAGCTTATTGTGATCTACACAGTCAAATGTCTTTGCATAAACAATGAATCACAGAAAGACATTCTTCTAGTACTCTCTGCTTTCTGCTAAGATCCATCTAAAATTAGCTATAATATCCCTAGTACCACAACCTCTTCTAAATCCAGTCTGCACATAATTATGTGTCAATGGATACTGGACAGAACCTGAAAATACAAGAAAATTTTCCCTGATGAGAAGGAAATTTCTATGGACCAAAGAGAGGAAACCTTTGATGAGAATTACAAGTGGGAAGTGCCTGACCCTAACTTGCATTCTTGAGGAAACATGAGAGATTGGTAGAAGAAAGCTTCAGGTTCAAGGAGACATGGGATTATGTAAAACAGAGGTAAAGAAGCAGTACAGGTTTCAGTAAACAAATACTGTCATTTTTCTCAAGTGTGATAATTTTCAGAAAATTACTGTTTAATGATAATTCTAACATTTCAATATTATATTCTACCAGGTATTATTTATATATCACTGTTGTTATATAGATCAGTATAACCTCTTCCTAATTGTATATTAAATATAATTTATGTCATTTTATGTACTATCAAGGCAGAACCTACACACAGCTGACTCTCCAATAGGTTTTCAGAGGCAATAAATCACATGAGAGAAGACTACTTATCTTTCTCCTATGGCCAGACTGGTCAGTTCGAACTGCATGCCTTTGGAATGGCAGCACATTTCCTTACCACCTGGCCACCAGAGACTATAGTATATTTATATCTCTAAAAGGAAACTTTCTTCTAATTTATGTATTCATGTGGCCAGTTGACTAATCCATTCCCAGTCGTCAGTCTAATATTTGAGTATTAAATGATCATTTCAGACTTAACATGTCCTTACAGAAGCTCTTTAAATTTTCTATCCTCTACCCCACCCCCCACACCCATCTCAGTAAAGAAAACATCTTTGTTTTAGTTGTTCAGGACAAAAGCATTAGACTCTTCCCTGATACTTCTCTTTCCCTCATAGATAACTTCTAAAAAAATCATCAAAATCTGCAGTTTTACCTTCAAAATATCCCCAAATACAATCAATTCTGAGCACTTTCTCTGTTACTTCCTGCTCTGACTCACCGTCATCTCTCACCTGGATTATTGCTTCCACCCATGGTCCTACAATTCTGTCTCAAAGAGAAGCCAGAGTGATAATTTTAAAATAGAAAAGCAGATCATGTCTGTTACAGATTGAATTTTGTGTCCCCAAAAGTATGCTGAAACTCTAACTCCTAGTACCTACTAATCTTGTTCTTTGAGGATGTTTATCAGTCAGGTAAGCATGACATCATACTAGAGAAAGGAAGGTTCTAGCCCAAATATGAGTAATATCTTTACAAAGGAGAAGGGAAGGTGATTATGGGACCACTGAGACATTAACTTGAAGTAACAAATCTACAAGTCAAGAGTTGCTGGGTATCATCAAAAGCTGGGAGGGAGGCTCTTTCAGAGAACTTCTTAAGGAACCAACAACACTGAGAACCTGCCTGAGAACTTCTAGTCTTCAGAACTTTAAGACAATAACTTCTGTTCTAAGGAGCCTCTTAGTTTGTGATCCTTTGTTATGGCAGAAAATTAACACAAAGTCTATCTCTTTCTGATATAAAAGTGTAATGGCTTTCCATCTCATTCTGGGCTAAAAGTCCTGTCTTTCATTCTTGTGCTCTAAGGCTCTCTCCTATATGGCCACCATCACCACTTCATTCTCTTGAAAAGAGCACCCTCTCATTGCTACTCTGTCCCAGGCATGCTGCCCTCTTGCTATCGCACTAGTTCCGAGAATTGATCTGCAGTTTCGTTTGAAGTTTCTTGAGATCCTTCACGAGAGAGCCACTGGAGGTGCTCCTTCATCTCCTTCAGACCTCTGCTGGATGAAGCCCCAGACCACTCTCAAATCTCCCCTCCAACCTGCTCCTCAAACCACCCCTGACTGGCACATCCCTTCCCTGCTTGTTATTCTCCAGAAGATTTATCATCTTCCTGTGTATTTATTACTTATTTTATTCATCTCCTCAGATGAAAGTATGAGTTATATTGATGCATAGATTGTGGTCTGTCTGTGTTTAGTGTAACACAAGCATCTAGAATATTGTTTGGTAAATAGAAGATAATCAAAATCAATAGCTACCTCTTGTTTCTACCGAGTCCATGAACGGATGGTAAATGAATGCATCAAGTTTGTTTATGTATTTTCTTTAAACTATCATCTGTCTTCTTTTATGTGAAGGCAATGCTAGTAACAGGAAGTCTGCATGGTACATATAAACATGTTGTTTTTATGCACCATTGATTTGGAACCAACTCTTAGCTGAGTTTTCAGAGGCAACAAAGCACATCAGGAGAAATTGTTCTTCTCCCTCAGAACAGCTGATGGATTCAAACTGCTTGCATTTGGCAGCACAAATCCTTACTACAAAGCCATCAGATTTTCTTGCATATATACATTGTTTTTATTGATATCTGCCATCAAGTTTCCTGAGACCCGTAGCAGCCCTATGTACAATATCTCTGAACTCTGCTCCATCCTGAGCCAGTCTCACTTTCTCCCACACACCTACTCCCATTACCCCAATTACTATATCAATCCATCTCATCCGGGGTCTTCCTCTCCTGAGCTGTCCCTCTATCCTTCCAGCATGATGTCCTTCTCCAGGGACTGGTCCCTCCTGGCCACGTGCCCAAAGTATGTGAGATAAAGCTTCAAAATCTTTGCCTTCTAGGAGCAACCTGGTTTCACTCTCTCGGATAAATCTGCGTGTTCTCTTGGCAGTTCACTGTATGTTCAATACTCTTCACCAACACCACAATTCAAAGGCATCAATTCTTCTTCTGTCATCTTTGGGCGTTGTCCAACTCTTTGAAGCATAGCATGTAATTGTGAAGACCACGGCCTGAATCAGGTGTACTTTAGTCTCCAGACTGACATAATTGTTCTGCAGCACTTTTGAGAGGCCAGTGACAGCAGCTTTCTCCAGAGCAATTAATCTTTTCTACCTACATAAATATATTTATATGTAAAAATTTATACACACACACATATACATAAAAATAGATAGATACATAAATAAGTAGACAGGAAGTAACTTTCTTAATAACAGAGTACCTATTTATCAACTGCCTTTTTACCTAGTTATTATATAACAAATCCCTAAGCAAATATGCATGCCTGTGTGTGTGTGTGTGTGTGTGTGCAAAAATCTTTAGTAAAATTCAACCTTAGAAAATAGTTAAACAAGTTGATAAGAACAACTTCATTTTGTATCTTTATTTTGTATACTTTTGTAATAAAATTTCTAACCTCTAGGTGCTGCAACAGACTTCTCTCCTTTTCAAAAAACCTGAACTGAGCAACTATGTATTTGGAGCTCTACACATGTTTGAAAACTCCTCTTGAGAATGCCGATAATATTCAAACAAATAGCTAGATGTTTTGGAAAAGAATAACATTCTTTCCTCCCCAGCATTTTCTCCTAAACCTCAGCTGTCAACACTGGCAGAGATCCCGCCTATCAGATACCATGGCTGTACCTGACTTCCCCTCACCCACCAGCCACTTAAAATACTTTGCTTCCTTTTAATCAGAATAAGCTCCGATTATCTCCCTTCAAACCAAGATTGTTGTTTTTATAAAGTTAACAGTCTGAAACGAAGCATAACAAATAATCCAAAGCTGTCTCAGAAGCTTCATGGTCTTGAAAATGCCGCTCTATTTTTACAAGTTATACGGAACATACACTTTAAAAGCACAGGAGACATAGCTATGGTGATCCCACCAAACAGTAAGAGGGAATATATGTGTGTGTGTGGGGGGGGGAATAGAGAAGTGGATCATTTCTGTATGTTTATGTTTTAAGAAGTAATGGGATACAGTAAAGACAGAACTTTGATTTCTCATACTTTGTTCTAAATTGGGGAAGAAAAAACTTCTGGCTCACGAGCTCTGAGAAGCACAAGTAAATGTCTAAGTAACCAAAGAGGGGACAAAAATTAATTTAGAAACCAAATGCCTGGAATAAGTCTGTTACCTTTGCACAACAATCACAATGCCTGGAGTAAGTCTGTTACCTTTACATGACTGGTGGTCAATCAAGATTTATTACAATATATCTGTGACATTGTTTTTTTACAATATAGCAGGGGGAAAACAACAGAACAGTTTATTTAAGTCTTCTACTAAAATAATTTATTTCAAGCTATTTTTAAAAGAGCAAAGCTCCTGTTACCTCCTAATCTAATACTTCTATGGAAACTTAAGAGCAGACACTCTCATTCAGCACCACAACCTATCTAGCTTTGTCTGAAAGGCACCCTGCAAGATAAAACAGGAGGTGTCTCTATTTTTCTCCCTTGTGTCGCAAGAGTTAAGGATCTAATCTTCTCCCCAAAGCAATCCCCATCTTAGCTCATTACCTATTAGTTATTCACATGTTAACCCTATCACTTTGTTCATTGCATTTTCATGTAACCTTCTGGGAAAAGACTTTGTGAAAAAAGACTTCCTTTTTAGTCTACTGTATATGTATTTCTTTGGAAAGGTATAGGACTACACGAGATTTAGGAATACTAGAATTTCACTAATAAAATATTGGTTACTCCACACGCTGCTCTTCATAATATATGGACTTGAATAAGTCACTTCGGACCTTAAAAAGTGCGTAGTAAAGAGGACTTGTATTTTCAGTCTGCCTCTCATATCACCTCCTTTTTCTGACCACTGTTCTGTCCTCCACCATTATTTGCATTTCTGGAGTGGTGAGGAAGATACATAAACACACACACACACACACACACACACACACACACACACACATACACACAACCAACCTAAAGGCACGTGGTTTGAATTCACCAGCTGCTCCACAAGAGAAAGATGGCCCATCTCCTCTCATAAAATTTACTGCCTCTGAAATCCTACTATAGGGTCAGCAATGAGTCTGTTCTAACTTAACAGTACACAACAACATATGTGGTATAATAAATAACCTTATTACTTTTAATAATTTATCAGTACAACCCATACTTATATTGATTAAACATAAAACTACAGAAAAGTTCTAATCTTATTAGAAAAACCACTGACATGACTAATAAGTTATAATAGAGTTTTAGGCAAAAATGCTGAGATTTCTAGGTTTTCTTAATTTTTCTTTTTGAAGCAAATACCCGCAAACATAGTATTATGTCCATCAAAGCTGTGCTTTGGCAGCTAACTTGTTAGCACAAAGCTTTGACTATAGTTAGTTTCCCATTTAAAATGAGTATTTTCTCAATGCTTTTGTCACATCATTAATAACTTCATTCAGAGTTCACACATCTTTACTTCAAATAAAACACTCAAACCTACAGTCAACATCTTGTTGACCTCACTTACAAACAACCTTTAAAAGTTATGCAGAAGTATGACTAATTGCTTTTCGTGTATCTTTACTTTCAAAATACTTTCGTTTTGTTGCTAATTATCTGCCGCACAAGTGAAGCAAATAAAAAGATGCATTCCTGTCTTTGAAAGTATTTCATTAAAATGCACATATATAAGCATTTGTGAAATGACAAATGCACTTTTAAATAATACTTCATTGCAAAACAAAAAGAATTAGTAACCTTACATAGAGTAGTCTTGAACGGCTTATATTATTGGAAAAGATGACTGATCTATCATGTTATTTAAGCTGGACCAAAAAATTCTTCCTGCTATCTATACATGGGGTTCAACTGGGAACACATTGAAAGTTTGGCTCTTCATCTATTTTTTTTTAACATTTATTTTATATTGGTTTGCTTACAAAGTTCATGTACGTTGTGTTTCACATTATTCTTCATTCACATTGTGTTTCATACATTCTTATACATTTTGTTTTATAAAATTAATCATCATTCGACTATGCCCATCATTACCCTGGCTTTTCAAGTTCCTGCTGGATCTTTCTCACTTTATTTACTCCCTCCTTTCACCCACCAAACTGTGCATACCTGTGAATTCACTCCTCAGTGCCCACTCCTTTCCCCCTTGAGTTCCAATACATCTTTTACTAGTTTTCCTTCTAGTTTTACAATAATGGTCTTACACAGTATTTGACCTTGTGAAACTGAGTTACTTCACTCAGCATAATGCTCTCCAGTCTTGATGCTCCTGAGTACAGTAAAATATTCCATTGTATGAACACCACGGTTTCTCAATCCATTTTGTTGTGGTTGGACATTCAAGCTGTTTCCATGGGTTTTTTGTGATGTTTAGCAGGGCAGAAAGCAATAAATGTTGGAGAGGATATGGAAAGGTCAGAACTCTCATACACTGTCGGAAGGATTATAACATGGTACAACCACTATAGAAGGCAGTTTGGCATTTCTGCAAAAAGTTGAACCTAAAAAAAAAATTTTAAAAGAACAAAATTTAATACCTTAAAAAAAAAAGGTTGAACATAGAAACTCCATATGACCCAGCTATTCTGCAACTAGAAATATATTGTTGTTATTGTTGTTGTTATGTGTCATAGAGTACAAGTCATAGCAACACTACAAACAAATATCTGAATCCTGTTCTATCCTGCACCATCCTCACACTTCTATTTCAATCCACATAGTTGAAGGTCTTCCTCTCCTTTGCCAATCCTCCACCCTTCCCAGCATCATGTCCTTCTCCAAGGAATACCTCCTCATAGCAACATGTCCAAAGTATGTGAGGTGAAGTATCATCATTTCTGCCTCCAAAAAACACTCCAGCTGCACCCTTTTCAAGACATCTCTGTTCCGTTCAGTGTTCTTCTCCAGCACAAGACCTCCAAGGTAAGAATACTTTGTCAGTCATTGTCCAACTCTCAGATGCATAGCAAGTAATTGGAAAGATGATGGCTTGAATCAGACACACCGTATTCTTCAAACTGACATCTTTACTCCTCAATCATTTGGAGAGGTCCTTAATTGCAGATTTTCCCAGTGCAATACTTCTCCTTATTTCCTGCTGGTACCAAAGGTGTTAATTGTGGATCCAAGCAAGATGAAACTGTTGATAGTGTCAATCTCCTTTCCATCCATCATGATGCTGCCTATTGGCCCAGTGGTAACAATTATCGTTTTCTTGATGTTGAGATGCAATCAACACTTAAGGCTGCATTTCTTGATTCAAGCTATGATCTTGAGTCAATTCCATTTGAATTTTAAGATCATCTTAAGATATCAAGTATATCATCCGTGAAGAAAGTAAAAGACAATACAAAAATGAAGGAGAAAGGAACAACTGAAAGGAATGTCAGAAGAGACTCTAAAGATTTAACTGGAGCATAAAGAAGCCAAAACAAAAGGAAAATATGTTGAAGTGAAAGAACTGAACAGAAGATGTCAAATTGCAGCCCGAACAAAGCAAAGTATTATGATGGAATCTGCAGAGATATGGAATTGGAGAATAAAAAGGAAGAACTCACTCTGCATTTCTCAAGCTGAGAGAACTGAAAAACAATTTAGCCTCATGTCACAATATTGAACGATGCTTTATAATGAATGACCTGGTAATAGATTGAATAACCCAGAAAGCATCAAAAGAAGTTAGAGGGAATACACAGAATAACTGTATCAGAAAGACATGATTGACATTGAAAAATTTCAGGAAATATCATATGAACAAGAGCCAATGTTAATAAAGGAGGAATTAAAAGGTGCACTAAACACATTGGAGGGGGGGAGGAAGCCCCAAGAATCGATAAGATAACAGTTGACTTATTTCAATTTACAGATGCAGCCTTGGATGTGCTCACCAGTCTATGCCAGGAAATTTGGAGGACAGCTGTCTGGCCAACAGATTTGAATAGGTCTATATTTGTTCCTATTTCTAAGAAAGGTGATTCAACTGAATGTGGAAACTATTGAATAATATCATTATTATCAAATGCAAGGAAAATACTGCTAAAGATCTTTTTAAAATGCCTAGAACAGTACATAGACAGGTAACTGCCAGAATTTTAAGTAGGATTTAGAAGAGGTCATGGCATCAGAGATTCATTACTGATGTCTGATGAGTCCTGGCTGAAAGTAAAGAATACCAGAAGGATGAGTATTTAGATTTTATTGATTATGGAAATGTATTTGACTGTGTGGATCATAACAAGTTGTTTCTGACATTGAGAAAAATGGGAATCCCAGAGCACTTAATTGTGCTTGTGCAGAACCTAAACCTGGACCAGAAAGCTATTGTGCAAACAGAACAGAGGAATACTGCATGATTTAAAATTGAGAAGGGAGTGTGTCAGGGTTGTATTCACACTCCATACCTATTCAATCTGTGTGCTGGGCAAATTATACAAGAAGCTGGACTCTATGAAGAGGAGTATGGCATCATGATTGGAGTAAAATTCATCAATAACCTGAGTTATGCAGATGACACAACCTTGCTTGCTGAAAGTGAGAACTCAAAGCACTTGCTGCAGAAGATCAAGGAATTAAACCTTCAGTATGGATTGCATACCAGTATCAAGAAAGCTAGGTATATACCCCAAAGACATTAGAACTTAGACACAAACGGAGATTTGTACACCTATGTTCTTCATCTATTCTTAAGCCGTGTTGGTCTAGATATATACTGCACACTTCTTGTATACCTGACATTTTCATCAGGTCATTAAATTCAAAAAAGCTGATCTAATCTTTTTCTCAGGTTAATTACACATACTGCAGGAAAATGAGCAAACTTCTCCAGTGCAATTTAGTACCTCTGAAAACCTTCTGGAAGGTCAGCTGTGAGTTGGTTCCCACTGGAGGACAAACAACAATAGCAGCCATTAAATGTGAATCAGTTAATTATATTTGTTCAGTTCTACCAATTGGCATAGAAACATCATTAAGAAAGTGATAAAAATCATGAACCAACCGACAAATTTTAGTACTATCAAGTACAACAGTGCCCTCTCAACGGTCCAATTTAAGCTCATCAAGTTGGAGCCAACTCATAGCTCACCCTGCGCTGGGTTTCCAAGGTTGTAAATCACTAGGGAAAAGATTGTTCTTTCTGGCTTGGAGCCACTGGTGGATTTGCAATAGGCAGATTAATGGTCTTTAGATTAACAGCCCACTCCCTAGTAAGGTAATGACCCAATCAATATGTGAATCAAAGAGGATGCAAGTATTGTTGTTACATGCTATGGAGTTGACTGTGACTCATAGCGACCCTATGTACAACAGCCCTAAACCCTGCTCTATCCTGTACCAATCTCACTGTCTCTGACACAGCAACGCCCATTACCATAGTCACTAAGTCAAACCATCTCATCGAGGGTCTTTCCCTCTTGCACCGCCCCTCCACCCTCCCAAGCATGATGTCTCTCTTCAAGGACTAGTCTCTCCTTACAACATGCATAGACAGGAAAAAAGTAAACTAAATCTGAAAAAAAGAAAGTTTAATCTGTGCAGAAATTTCCTTTACTTAAGTTAATCAAGTTTATATTACCTGGAAAGCCTATTAGGTACTTCCTATATTTAAACTTCAATTTAATCATTTAGCTTAATAGATTTATATCTTACCGTTTTATTCTCAAAATAAGAAAAACATTACTAAGTGAAAACATCTAGTTAGGTCAAATGTTTGGTTGTAATTTGATTCTATTTGGCTTGATATCTGGGGAAAGAAATTGAATGAGATTATTTTAACACATTATCAGTAGAAATTTAAATTTGTTCCAATTAATTTTTGTTTCTGTATGATGGTTATCTTTGAGTTCATTACCTGTATTATCCCCACCTTGGCATAAGAAATGTGAGAGAAAGAAAAATAGAATGTGACAACCTTGAAAATCAAAACTCTATTTATCTCAAGAACAGAAAAGTCAGAGCTCTTTCAATGTCCAGAAATTATTTCAGTTTTTAAAAAAAATTACTGGAAGTAGAGAAAGCTCATCTTTATAAAAATTATTATACCTTTAGTTTGCTTCCTGCAAAAAGGTCAGAGGGCCTAGATCCAATTAATGGTAAAAAATCTACTTCAGTCCAAGACATAATTTAATAGTGACTACATTTTATTATTCCAACAAGCTCTTTGAAACAATAGCTACTACTTTGTTGTGTTATCTACCCTCTTTTATAACGAAACTCATTATAAGAACTAAATCTTCAACAGAAAAAAAATATCTGCATCATCTTTTGCTATGACAAGCTGCTAAAAACTATATTCCCAATCTGTAAAACAAAGACATGGAATATATTAATACCAAATATTCTTATTGCAAATTAGTAACTAAAATAAAATACTTGGTACCCAGAGGAGAAAGAGAAGAGTATCTTGTGAATATCTTTCCTTTTTAAGTTCCAAAGACAACATTTTATGTACCTTTGTTGTTTGTGTCTTTGGAGTTGAAGTAGGTTTTCCTGCCTGGAATGGTTGGAATTTTTGAAGTGACAAGAGGTTAGGGAAAGTAAGACATAATTAATGACAAAACAGAAGAATTGCAAAAACTCGGTTACACGTCATTCTGTACATACTCTTTGCACAATAAGCAACTAAAAAGAGTTACTATTAAGGATGAATCATTTTCTGATAAAGACAACACATTTTTGCTATGAATCATCTCATACAGACTGCTTACTAAAATAGAAGGGAGCTCTACCATTAAATCTTTATCCCTAATGAGTTTCTGCGTAAAGAGGATTATGTCTAAATTACAGATTCAAATGGACCACTTGATGAACACAAATGTCTCCAGTGACTGAAATGGCAATACTATATTGGAAAATGGCTGTTAATTTGGAAAGTTCTCAGTCATCAAAGCCTGATTGATGAATTGAATCAATCTGTAATTAAAAGACACTCCAGGTTCTTTAGTACAACACTTGGCCAAAGGAGAAATCTCACACACAATATCACTAATGTGACCCAACACAAAATTCATTCCATACCCATTACACAAAAATTGATTGTGTGGTGCAAGACGATTTCCAGGCTTGCTCAATCAAGTTTCACAAGTCAACAGAGAAATATCACTTCTTCAGTCCCACTCCATCCCCACTTCATTCTACTTCAATTCTCATGTTCTTCCATCTTCTCTAAATACCTCTAATCATTTCCTTCTTTGAATCCCTCACTATTTATATCCTTCATTTTAATGCTTATATGCAATAACTTAGGCAACTTTGTTTTTGCTTACCCTCTCAAAACACAGGAAAGCTTTTGTTGTGACAATTTCATGGTTTTTTCTTTTTTCTATTCTCTGTGCAGGGTCAGATGTGTGAGCAATGTTCGGTGCACTTGATTCAAATTCTAGAATCTTTTTTTTTAATTTTAAGATTGCATGATCACATGTTTGAACTGGAAATCCATCATCCCATAAAACATTTTTTTAAATTGCTTAATGTCCTTTTTTTTTTTTTGTTGTTTTGTATTTTAACTAACTTTTTTTAATTCATTGATAACACTTGGATTAGATAATTAATGGTAGAGCAAGACAGTGGGAATTTGAGATCACAGCCGGATTACTAACACATGTGAACAGGCTTCTCCGTGTGTTTCCTTACAAATGAAGGAAACACCACCCAAGAGCACTATAAAATAAGATGAACAAATTCCTTCTTTGCAACATAGGGCCATTTCTTTCCCCTGTCCTTTACCTATGCACTTAACTGAGAAAAAGACAACCTTCTTTGGCAATCACTCATCACTTCCCATCCTTGTAGAGCAAAGGGAAATACAATCAGAATCTCAATGTCAGAGGCTTTACAAACCAATACTCATACCCTGAAAGGTCTGAGAAAAAAGACAAAGCAGAAAAGAAACTAAAACCTGGTTTAAGATTCTTTCTCTGAGGCTTGTTCTAAGTACATACTTCTTTCACAGCTGTGCCTCAGCCCCACTAACTGGCTTTTTAGGTCCTCATGAGTAAAGGCAACCATAGTAATTAAGTCCCTGTTATGTGCCTAGATTATTCTAAGTGCTTTACATACCTTATTTTCACATGTGAAAAATGGAGGGATTAATGGATACCCAAGGTCATGGATAAAAATAATATGGAGAATGGATACAACTCAGACACACACCTTTCTTAATTTTAAAGCATGTGGTGTTCCCTTGCTGTTTGCACATCAGACTCTTGGTCTAGGTATAGGTTTTACAAAACCTACAGGAGCATAATTAAATATTCTGGAATTCCCATTTTTAATGTTATCCATAGCTTTTATACTCTACACAGTCAAATAACTTTCAATAGTAAAAAAAAACACAAAGAGACATTCTTCTGGCATTCTTTGCTTTCAGTCAGCATCCACCTGACATCAACAATGATAAGCCTGGTGCCACAGACTCTTCTAAAGTAAACTTGAACTTCTGAGAGTTCTCTGTCTATTTACTGTTCTAGCCATTTTCAAATGAACTTCAGGAATATTTTGTTTGCATGTGATATTTAATTTAATGATATTGATAATGTCCACATTCTGTTGGAATTTCCTGGGAATGTTGTTGTTGTTGTT
>NW_006399810.1:8815365-8833390 GCF_000299155.1 Elephantulus edwardii
AGTCGATCTGATTCCTATGCATACCATCAGGTGAAGTCCATGTGTATAACCTGCGTTTGTGTCTCTTATAAAATGTATTTGCAATAAATAAGTCATTGATTTTACAAAATTCAATCATTCTATCTCCAGCCTCATTCCTGTCACCAAGCCCATGTTTCCTGGGAATGGGAAGAAAAATTAATCTACTCTCCAAATTTTCTGGTATAGACTTGTGAGCATATCTAAGACTGCATCTGTAATTTGAAACATTTCAATTGGAATCCTACTGATTCTTGGTTCCTTTTTTTTTTTTTTCCAAATGCCTTTAGTGCAGCTTGAATTTCTTCCACCTTAACCATTGGTTCTTTGTCATTTGAAACTTCTTGAAATATTTCAGTGTTAGCTAATTCATTTTGGTACATTGACTCTGTGTGTTCCCTCCATCTTCTTCTGATACTTCATGGAACATTCAAGGTCTTGTCCATAGTGTCTCTCAGTATTTAAATTTGAGCTCTGAATTTGTTTTTCTGTTCCTTCAACTTGAGAAACACTGAGCAAGTTCTTCTCTTTTTATTTTCTGATTCCAGGTCTCTGCAGATTGTTGTAGTTTGCTTTGTCTTTCCAAAGTGCCCTTTTGAAGTCAGCTCTTTTGTTCAGCTTTTAAAAAAAATGGTTTGTTTACAAAGTTTGTATACATTGTGCTTCACAGTATTTCTTCATTCACATTGTGTTTCATTCAATAATTTTCATGTTTTGTGTTTTAGAAACTTAATCCTCATTGGTCCTGTCCATCATTACCTTTTCTTTTCACCTGGATCCTTCCCATTTCATTCCTTCCCTCACTTCCTCCACCCATCAAAAGGTGCAACCCTGTCATTTTATTTCAGCATTTCTTCTCTTTGTTTTGACTTCTTGGTGTTCCAGTGCCATTTTCAGGGTCTCTTCTGATATCCAAATTATTTGGAAAGCTAACATCTGTGAAGAAAAATATGGGTCAAGATTGGAGGAAGACTCATCAATAACCTTCATTATGTGAATGATATAGCTTTGCTTTCTGAAAATGAGGAGGACTTGAAGAAGCACTTATGATAGGAGATTAAACACTGCATTCATCAACATGATTGCCTCTTGGTGTCAAGAAAACAAAAATCCTCATTATTGGACCAATAGGCAACATCATAAGAAACAGAGAAAACATTAAAACTGTCAATTTCTTTGTCTTCTTTGGATCCATTGTCCTACACTTGGTACCAGCAATCAGGAGATTAAGAGACGTACTGCACTGGGAATGTCTATAATCAGAACCTCGCCAAATATTCATGGACTGCTAGGAGAACAAACAGGTTTGTCCTGGAGAGGATGAAGCCAGAATGTTCCCTGGAGTCAGGGATTCCAAAGCTTCGTCTGACATATTTTGGGCATGTTGCAAGGAGGGACTGGTCCTTGGAGAGGAACATCATATTTGGCAGAGTGGAGGAGCGGTGAAGGAGAGGAAGACCTTTGATGAGATGGATCGATTCTGTGACTGGAGAGGTGGGAAAAGGTGTGTTTGAAATGGCTAGGTTGGCACAGGATAGAAAAGCGTATAGAGCTCTTGTACATAGGGTCACTATGAGTCGCAACCGACTTGATGGCACATAACAACAACAACAAAACAACAATAATGTCAGTTTTAGGACTGAGGTGCACCTGAATCAGACCACGGTCTTTTCAGTCACTTGTTATGTATCGGAGAGCTGAGCAATAACTAAGGATGACAGAAGATGAATTGATGCCTTTAAATTGTGGTGCTGGAGAAGAGTGCTAAATATCCCATTTACTTCAAAAGAACAAACAGATGTATCTTGGAGAAGATGCAGCCAGAGTACTCTTTGGAGGCAAGGATGATGAGGCTTCATCTCACATTATTTTGGACATGTTGCTAGGAGAAGTTATTCTTTAGAGAGGGCCATCATGCTTGGGAAGGTTGAGGGAAGGCAAAGAAGATGAAGACCCTCATCCAAGTGGATTCACATGGTGACTGCAGCAATGGGCTTGAGTGTGTCAGAGAATGTGAAGATGGCAAGATATAGAATAGTGTTCAGATTGGCTGTTCATAAGGTTCATTGAGTAGTACTCGACTCAATGGCACCTAACTACAATAACAAGGTTGTAAAACTAGAAAGAATCACAGCTTGGCAAGATTCTTAAGCACAGAGATTATGCAATATGTTTAAGGACCTAGATCAACACAAACATCAAAACTCAAAGAAACCTCATTGTTGTTGAGTCAGCATTGACTCCTCGCACTGGCCCTCCAGCAGCAGTTTTGAGGCTGAAAATCTCAGGAGAGGAGGTTGTTCATCTTTCTCCTGCAGTGCCCCTGATGGAACCACCAGAGAGGTCCTGGCTTTGGGTTAGTAGCTCACTTCCATACACACAGCATTTCAGAACTCTTAGTGCAAATACAGAACACGTTAAGTAAATACTAATGAAACAATTCATTGAGTCAGTAAATGCCAAATAATATAGAATTTTTATGAGAAAATGCAGGGGTTTGCTATAATTTCAGAGGAGAAAGATTTATATTAATGTGTTAAAGCTTTTGTCCACATAGCCTCTTTTTTATATAATTAATATATAAATTCATTTACATAATATATCCATCATGGAAATCCATCACCATTTTATTTGAATAATAGTTGTGTATAATATATAAAACTTATTTGTGGGACAACCCAATAGCATTTCCCTACATCCATGGTGCAAATAATAAAGCTAGAGGAAAAAAAAAAAAGATAGTTTTTTCCCCCAAAAAGGCTAATGCTCATCTATATCTGATTTATCTTACTGTTTTGAATTTGCAACATTAAAGAAGAGAAAAAGATAAATTTATGTTAACCTCATATACTTTTTCTCATTCATGGTCCTTAATTCCACTTAGTCATTAGATTCTAGAGATTCTACTTTAAGATAACTCTTGAATCTAGCCAATCCTCTGAACCACCACCCCCCCCCCCCCAGTTCAGCCATTCAACATCTCGTAAACAAATTAATTCATTTCTCCTTATTTCTTGTTAACCACCATATCCCCAAATAACTTAAATACTTGACATATAGTAGGTATCAGTTATATTAAATTTTACTTAAATGAGTGGTTAAATGAATTAAATTCTCTCTATAGGCTCTAAATGCATATCTCTATCATTCGATACATCGATACAGAATCATCTTTTCAATGCAAAATAATCTACTTAATTTGTGTTAGGGGCTAAGAAGTGAAAATATTCTTCTCTAAGGGAAAAAAGGAACTACTTAATCTCAAAATATATGCTCAGTAGGAGAAATATTTTTATAAAAATAAGGGATAACCTGAAAGAATGCGCAATACAAGCTGTAATTTCAGCCGTGGAATTTACTTTGTTCGTTTGAAGCACCAACAGTATATATTATTCTGCATTAGCTACAATGATAAATAGTATTTTAAGATTCAAATGCATCAATTATAACGTTGTTCAGTATTCACTCATCTTTTCCTGTCCCGTTTTTGTACTGTTCCTCTCAGATTTCAAATACAAAAAGATATTCTTTCAAATTGTGGATTCATACTGGCCATTCTTAATTATTCTTATGATAAACAAGGAAAACTTTATTTGTCTTTAGGGAAAACATTCATCATTGAGTGGTACAATTGCTTAACGTGTGCAACTTTTATGCAAAAACCTGAAAATTTGGTCCAACACAAAGGCTCAGCAGAAAAAAGTCCTGGTTGTCTAATTGTGTAAAATTGTTCATTGAAAAAAAACTATCGAAAACTATTCTGCTCTGGTAGCAAGGACATGACAATAAATTGGATTTGATTCAATAACAACTAGTTACTTTTTAAAAATATTTAACATAATAAATAGCTAGGTATCCAGACAAAAACACTAGTGAGGCTACAGGTAAAGATAATGGTTAGATCTTAAATATTTTCTGAGTTGGCTTACTATTGCCAGCTGAAACTAATCTAGTCCTTTCTATTAAACAATGTTCTTTGCATCTATTCCTTTAAAATAAATAAGTCACTAGCATTCTAGTGTAAATTAGTTTTATACTGTTTGAGAGTAGGTACAGTTTGAAAGGTAGATTAGAATAGAAAAATTGTAGGCAGTAGGCAAAGAATGCAAACTTTTGCCTAAAACAGACTACTGTATAAAGTTACTATCACCTAAATTCCCCTTAAGGTCAAGATTTGGGAAGAAAGGTCAACTTATTAGAACAGATGAGAATAGATACTAGAAAAATACAAATAAATTATGATATTGAATCCACAATTTTAAACTTTAAATAAATTCTAGTAAATCTAGAATACCAGTAGCCCTAATTTCCAAACTCATTTTTAAAATCAGATTTTAAGAACCTACATAGCGCCACCTGGTGCATGGATGAGGACAGGTATTTCAGTCAAACGGTATCAATTTCCTTTGTTACTTGAAGAAATGAAAATTTTAAAAAATTGAAATCATGTCTTTATTGAATTAAATCCTTAAGTGCTACTATAAACAAATAAAATCTGAACTTCGGAATTATTCATAGTTTAGTCAACAATGATTGTATTTTGAGAAGGACTACATGAAGTTGTACTAATAATATCAACATTGAGCTCTTACAACATATTTTCTTCTATTAGCTCTTTCTTTAATGCATATATTTTTGTAAAACAATTAAAAATAATAAAACTTTTTTATTAAATAAGAATTTTCGAAGTGGAAATGCTAATGAGCTTTCTTTGTCATACAAATATTCAGCAAAAATTAGACCTTTCTAGATTAATATGCTGCTACTGAGACAATATTCCTCCATGAATATATATTTAAAGTTATACATGTAAAATTGTTTTAAAAAATAAAAATAGGAAAGATAAAAATGCAAAATTCTCAGGACTAATTTTCTATAATTTCAAAGTACATGTCCTTAAAAGTACATAGACCTTTACAATAATGTTATAGAATAAATGCTTTCCTACTACATTCTCAAAGTACAAGAACCATAGAATTCTAAGTGTCTATCATTAAAAACTTATGAAGCAATGATATTCTCCAGAAGTAAGATAGATTAAGTTAAATTCACTAGATGAACTTGTCACTGCTTCTCTGAGAATAATGTTATTGGATTTTTGTTTAGAAAGAGGACTTTGGCATTATATTTATCTCCATTTCATTGCATTTCTATCACCAAAGGCCCCCATATGCTGAAAACCCAGCCAGTTGAGGAAACATTCCTCATAGAAACATGTCCCATAGAAAATGAGATTATTTTAAACATATAAACTGTCTTTTAAGAGATATTTTGCAGAAATTGTTGACTGGTTATGTCAAGCAATTCATTCTGAATTCTGGGTTCTTTTTCAAACTGAGAAGGTGTCTGATTTTCCCATTATCTTTTTTTTTTTAAATAAATTATTGATTTGCAAATAATCATTCATATGCATCTTGTTTTGTACATGTATTTTGTGTTTAATATAATCATTCAAATGCAGTATATTTTGTATAATTAATTACTATTGCTGTATGCCTATTATCTTTGCATTTAGCATTCAAAAGGGGTGGTTTTCCATTATTTGGGATTTTTGCTTTTTTCTAGTTCAGTACCTCTGCTTTTCCAAATCATAAAGGGGAAAAAAATCTTGACTACCCTCCTTGAGGTCATTAAAGTAGTAAGCACTAAGACAAAACTCTAAAATATCTGTCAGTAAATCAAAGATAGTACCTACTCACTATCAATACATCCTTTTTCCTTCATAGTGACTGCCCATTGAGTTTCCAAAACTGTACATCTTTAATGGAGGAGACTGCCCATTCTTCTCAAGGGAACTCTTGGTGTATTCAAACTACTGAACTTTCATGTAGCAACATGTGTCATACTACCACTTCATGTCTACCTGACCTCCTTGGTAGCAGCACAGTGCCTGGTTGTTGTTTTTAAATTTGTTGGAGGCACTGGCAACTTTATGTACAACTGAAGGAAACATTGTTTGGTCTTAAGATATATCCAAGATCTTGATACATTTCAGTGCATTGATGCAGCTAAACTGTGTCAATCCATCTCTGTAAATGTTCCCTCATTTTCAAGAATTAATTAATAATGTTCTTTTTTAGTGGCTGGGCTTTTCTGATGATATATTCAAGGTTGTTGTTGTTGTTGTTCTTGTTATGTGCCGTCTAGTCGCCTGCGACTCACAGCGACCCTATGTACAACAGCCCTAAACTCTGCTCTGTCCTGTGCCAATCGCACTGTCTCTGACACTCCCGTCCCAATTATCCCAGTCACTGAATCAATCCACCTCATAGAGGGCCTTTCCCTCCTGTGCTGTTTGCCCCCCAAGCATGATGTCCTTCTCCAAGGACCGGTCTCTCCTCACAACATGTCCAAAGTAAGTTAGACAGAGCCTCAGAATCCTTGCCTCCAAGGAGCCACCCGGTTTAACCCTTTCCAGGACAAATCTGTTTGTTTTCCTAGCAGTCCATGGTATTCTCAGTACTCTTCTCCACAGCTCAAAGGTATCAATTCTCCTTCTATCCTCCTTGGTCATTGTCCAACTCTCTGATGCATAACAGGTGATTGCGAAGACCATGGCCTGTATCAGACACACCTTAGTCTCCAGAGAGACACCATTGCTCTTCAGCACTTTGGAGAGGTCCCTAACAGCAGACTTTCCCATGGCAATGCACCTTTTAACTTCCTGGCTGCTGGTGCCAAGACTGTTGACTATGGAGCCAAGCAAACTGAAGCTGTGTACAATCTCAATCTCTTCACCATCCATCCTGATGCTGCCAATTGGTCCAGTGGTGAGAATCTTTGTTTTCTTGACATTGAGCCTCAATCCATATTGGAGGCTGCAGTCCTTGATGCAATGCAGCAGGCGCTTCAGGTCCTCCTCAGTTTCAGCAAGCAGGGTTGTGTCATCCGCATAACGCAGATTGTTGATAAATCGTCCACCAGTCTTGACCCCACATTTCTCCTCATAGAGCCCAGCCTCCCGGATAATCTGCATATAGGTTGAAAAGGTATGGAGATAGGATGCATCCCTGGCGTACGCCCTTCCCAATTTTGAACCATGCAGTGTTCCCTTGCTCTGTTCTGACGACTGCCTCCTGGTCCAAGTATAAGTTTCACAGTAGAATGATCAAGTGTTCTGGGATTCCCATTCTTCTCAGAGTCAGCAGCAGTTTGTTATGATCTACACAGTCAAATGCCTTTGCATAGTCAATGAAACACAGATAGACATTCCTCTGGTATTCCCTGCTTTCAGCCAAGGTCCTGTGAGGTGCCCAACTTCAGCTAGTCAGAGCCGAGCCTCTGTTTTGACCTTTCTGCCGGAACGGATGATATTCAAGGTAGGCAGATAAAATCCCAATATTCTTACTTACTTTTAAGAATAATTTTTGTCTTAGTTCCTCTAAGATGTATTAGCGCATAATATATTCAGTACTCTGCCAACAAAATTATAACACATTAATACTTGTTTGGTTTTCCTTTTCATTGTCCAACTATCACATGTGAGGTTGACTATGACTCATAGAGACCTTATGAAGAACATACCAGAACTGTGTCCTGTCCTGCTCCATCTTCATGTTCTCCGCCATGCTCGAGTTCACTGTTGGAGTCACTGGGTCAAGCCATCTCATTGAGGGTCTTCCTCTCTTTAATTGACTCACTAAATTTCCTTGCAGATGTCTTTTTTTTAAAAGAAGACTAGCTCCTCCTGATAACATGCCCAAGTATGTGAAATGAAGTTTCACCATGCTTTCCTTTAAGAAGCACACTTGTTTACACTTCCTCTAAGATATATTTATTTGTACATTTCACATTCCCCAGAATACTCAATACTCTTTGCCAACATCACAATTAAAAATTACCTCTAAGAAGACCCTCTTTCACCTACTGTAGTCATTGTCTGACTTTCAGATGCATAGGAAGCAACTGAAAACACCATGGCTTAAATCAAGTGAACCTTAGTATTTAAACTGACACTTTTTTCTTTAGAACTTCGAAGCGATCCTTAACGGTATATTTGCCCAATGTTACATGGCTTTTGATTTTTTGACTGTTGCTATCATAGGTATAGATTGTGGATCTAAGTAAAATGAAATAAACTTACTGCTGAGAACTTAAACATTTTCACCATCTAACATGATGTTGATTTTTGGTCTAGTGGTGAAATTTTTATTTTCTTGATATTGAGATGTAATTTACTTTGAAGACAATAGTCTAATCTTCTTCAGTATGTGCTTCAGGTCTTCTTCATTTCCTGCAAACCAGGTTGTGTCATCTCCATAATGCAGGTTGTTGATGAATCTTCCTCCAATCCTAATGCCACAGCCACACCCTTCTTCATGTGGTCCACTTTCTCAAATAATTTGCTTAGCATACAGATTTGATCAGTATGAAGGAAGGATGAAAGCTTGATGTGCACTTTTACTCATTTTAAACCATGTAATTTTCTCTTGCTCTGTTCAGACGACTACTTCTTGATCTAAGGATAGATTTCATATGAGCACAATTAAGTGTTCTGGATTCTTGTTCTCAATCTTATATGTATTTTTTTATAATCTGCAAAATCAAATGCCTTTGCATAAACACTAAAACACATATAAATACCTTTCGAGCATTCTGCTTTCAGCCAAGACCCATCTTACATCAGTAATTATATCCCTTGTGCCATATCCTTTAAATCCAGCTTAAATCTCTGTATGTTGTCTGTTGATGCCCTGTTCAATCCATTTTGAAAAATCTTCAAGATTTTGCTTTCATGCAATATTGATGATAACCAATATTTTTTTCACTCAGTTTGATTATTTTTGTTAGAAGGAGAACAAATATGGATCTCTTCTAGGAAGCTGATTTCAAATTTCCTGCCCTAGGTGAGTTAGCAGGTTGAAACCTGAATGTATTTGTTGAAATATCTCAATTTGTCTTTGATCAATTCCTGAGGTCTTGTATTATGTCAGTATCTTCAATGCAGTTTGTACTTCTTCCTGCCTTTTATCATTGCTTTTTTTCCACTTTTTTCACTTTTTTAAGATTTTTTAAATTATTATGCTAGTTTATATACAAAATCGGTACACACTGTTTTTCAGACCAGATTCTTCCAATTCTTCCAATTTCAGTCAACCCTCCTACCCCATCCCCACCCCCAGCACATCCTAATCCCGCTGCTTCCACCTTCCCCAACCTCCTTAGATCTTCATATTTATACTACAATAATGTTTTTGTACAATATTTGTCCTTGTGGGACTGAATTAGTTCACCGAGCATAATGATATCCAGTTCCTCCCAAGTTAGGTAATAATTAACAAAATCATTGCTCCTGCATGCTGTGTAGTATTCCATTGTAAGAATGTATTATAATTTCTCAATCCATTTGATTGTGGTTGGACATCTAGGCTGTTTTTCCATGTTCTTGTGATGGTGAATAACGCCACTATGAACATTGCTGTACAAGTTTCTGTGCCTCACTTCTCATTTTCACAGTATATATTCCAAGCAGTGTAATAGCTAGTTTATATAGAATTTCTAGGTTCAGCTTTCTAAGGAAGTGCCAAATTGCCTTCTAGAGTGGTTTTACCATTTTACAATCCACCAAAAATGTATAAGAGTTCCTATCTCACCACTTCCTCTCTAACATTTATTACTTGCTGTCCTGTTATACTTTACCACTGCTACTGGAGTGAGATACTATCGCATTGTGGTTTTGATTTACATTTGTCTTATTGCCAGTGATTTGGAACATTTCTTCATGTATCTGTTGGCCATTTGAATTTCTTCCTCTGTGAAAATTCTTTCCATGTCTTTTGCCCATTTTGTAATTGGGTTATCAGTCTTTTTCTTGTGGGAGCCCAGGTGTCTTCTATAAACTTTCTTTATGAAATTCTTGTCTGGGATGGTAATACGAAATGTTTGTTCCTAGTCTGTAGGTGTGTTGTTGTTGTTGTTGTTGTTGTTGTTTTTATCCTGTTGGAAAATGTTTTTGATGTGCACAGGGATTTAATCTTTAGAAGATACCATTCATCAATTTTATTCTCTCCAGATTGTGCATTTCTGGCTGTATCTGGGAGTCTAATTTATACCATAGACTAGACCTTCTAAGCTTGATCCCTGTTTATCTCTTATAAACTTTATGGTTTGGGGCTTTACTCCCAAGTGTCTGATCTACCTTGAGTTGATTTTTGTGTATGGTGTGAGATGTGGACCCTGTTTCAGCTTTCTGCAGGTAGAAGTCCAGTTTTTCCAGCACCATTTATTGAAGAGATTGTCATTTCCACATTTGATAGTTTTGATTTCCTTGTCAAATATCAGTTGACCATAGATAGCCAGGTCTATTTCTGGGTTCTCAATTCTGTTCCATTGTTCTATGTGCCTGTCATTGTACAAAGATAGAAAGGATACAGCCAGCAAAACACTGGAAATAACAGAAAAGCATGAAAATGCAATTTAGAATATTAAGACCAAAATAGCAAGCACGTCCAACATGCTGGTAGGACAAAAAAAATAGAACTGAAGAGATAGAATAAAAGGTCAGTGAGCTGGAAGACAAAAGCCTCACTATTAACATACTAGAAGAAAAAAATCAGAGATGAGACTTGAAGAAAACATTAGAACCACATGAGATATCATCAAATGAATAACATACATATGATTGGAATTCCGGAACAGGGGAGTGAAAGGGAAATCACTGAGAAAATAGTGGAAGAAGCAGGTGTTTTGAAGAACAGGGAAATCCACATTCAAGAAGCAAATAAACTAGACTCAAAAAGAAAAACATCAAGATATAGTCAAATTCTCCTAATTAAAAGATAAGGATAGAATTTTATATGTAGCACTAGAAAAATAAAGAGTTACCTACAAAGGGAAAACAATTAGATTAACTTTTGAATTCTCAGCAGAAACCATGTGAGCTAGAAGTCAATGGGACGGCATATACAGAAAGTTGAAAGAAAACACTTGCCAGCTAAGGTTCCTATGTTCAACAAAGTTCTCAATCAACGATAAAAGGTAAATTTGATCCTTTGTAGAAAAGAAGAAACTTAAGGAATTTGTGATAACACCAAAACTACAAGAAATGTTAAGTGAAGTTCTTCACACAAAGACATCAAAAGAAAGTGCATGGACTATAGTAACCAGAAACAACAGAAAAAGAAACATGGCAAAATGACAAAGATAAACCTGGCCTGACAATAATTACACTTAATGTAAATGAACAAAATGCACCAATTAAGAGAAAAAAAGTGATAGAATGGATAAAAAAACTAAGCCCATTAATATGTTGTCTACAAGAGACACATCTGAAAAAAAGAAGAGAAATACAGACTCAAAATCAAGGGCTGGGGGAAAAATATACCAAGCAAATGGAAATCTCAAAAAAATGCAGGGGTGGTAATACTAATCTCTGATAAGATAGATTACAGAATGAAAACCACCCTCAAAGGTAAGGAAGCACATTACATACAGATTAAAGACAAAATATATCAAGAAGACATAACCTTGATCAACATTTATGCACCAAATGATTGTGTTGTTGTTGTTGATTGTTGTAGAGTTGAGCACAACTCATAGTAATTCTATGAATAAAGGACCTAATGCCTTTACATAACTATTGTCATTTCTCCAAGTTCATAGAGTTTCCAGAGGCATGTGGTTTAAGAAGTGGATGCCACTCCTGCTTCCAAACCTGTTTTAAAACTGGGAGCTCCACCAAACACAGTCTATATTGGAAAACCACTCTGGTATTTTATGCACCAATGGTACAAGGTTCAGCATCACAACAAACCCAGGTTACTTCATACAACACATTGACAAAGATTGATGCACAAAGTGGAAGAGTGTTTCTCTAGATATAACAGCACCAGTTTCATTTAGCAGTGGTTAAGTGTCGTCAAGTCGAATATGACTGAGAGTAAGTTTTGCACAAAACACCTGAACTCTGTTCTACAACTATTATCATTTCTGTGCAGAACTCTGTTCTACAACTAACATCATTTTGGTACTTTATAGATGTTAGAGAGTTTGTAGAGTTTCCAGAGGCATCTAGTTTAGGAAGTGGATGCCACTCCTGCTTTCCAGCATAAAGCAACCTGGAAGCTCATCCAAACACTGTACATAATGGGTAATCATTATGGTATTTGACAAGACTATGGAATAGTGTGCAGCATCACAGTAACACCAATTTGTTCAGTTCAGCAAATAGACATAAGATTGCTGTGTCATTTAAGGAATATTCATTTGAAAATCAGTAGGACACCCGCTCCTGGGGGGAAAGAGCAGTAATGCACATCAAACATGACCTAAAAACTTCCCTTATTTGCCCATCAGGACCATCATCAAGATGCAAGTAAGCAGCCAGAGTCCCAGAGTGGAGACTCTAGGCCATCGCCTGCAGTCCCATTTTCTTTCCCTGCGGAGTTTTAAAGGCACACCTTTGAGCAGACCTCCACCCACCCTAGGCAAAGGCTCAAGGATGCCTGCTCTTAGGGAGGAAAGAGCAGTAATATACATCAAACACAACCCCAAAAACTTCCCTTACATGCCCATCAGGACTGCCATCAAGATGGAAGGAAGCAGCTAAATTTTATTGTTGTTGTTCTTATGTGCATTTGAGTCACTTGAGACTCACAGTCCTAAACTCTCCTCTGTCCTGTGCCAATCTTATCATCTCTGACACATCTACCCCCGTTAGATCAGTCACTGAATCAATCCACCTCACAGAGGGCATTCCCCTCCCGCGCCTTCCCTCCACCCTACCAAGCATGATGTCCCTCTCCAATAACCTCCTTAACACATGTCCAAAGTATGTCAGATGAAGCCTCAGAATCTTTGACTCCAAGGAGCAGCCCGGTTTTACCCTCTCCAGGATGAATCTGATTGTTTTCTTAGCACTCCATGGTACCCTCAATACTCTTCTCCAGCACCACACCTCAAAGGCATCAAGTCTCCTTCTATCCTCCCTAGTCATTGTCCAACTCTCTGATGCATAACAAGTAATTGCTAAGACCCTGGCCTGTACCAGACGCACCTTAGTCTCCAGAGAGACACCATTGGTCTTCAGTACTTTGGAGAGGTCCCTAACAGCAGATTTTCCCATTGCAATATGTCTTTAATTTCATGGCTGCTGGTGCCAAGAATGTTGACTGTGAAGCCAAGCAAACTAAAGCTGTGAACAATCTCAATCTCTTCACCATCTATCCTGATGCTGTCAATTGGTTCAGTGCTAAGAATCTTTGTCTTCTAGACATTGAGCCTCAATCTATATTGAAGGCTGCAGTCCTTGACCTTCTCAACAAGCACTTCTGGTCCTACTCAGTTTCAGCAAGCAGAGTTGTGTTATCTGCATAACGCAGATTGTTGATAGATCTTCCACCAATCCTGACCCCACACTTCTCCTCATAGAGCCCAGCCTCACGGATAAACTGTTCTGAATACAGGTTGAAAAGGCATGAAAACAGGACACACCCCTGGCATATGCCTTTCCCAATTTTGAACCATGCAGTTTTTCCTTGCTCTGTTCTGATGACTGCCTCTCGGTCCAAGTATAGGTTTCGCATTAGCACGATCAAGTGTTCTGGTATTCCCATTCTTCTCAGAGTCAGCCACAGTTTGTTATGATCTACACAGTCAATGAAACACAGATAGCCATTCCTCTGTATTCCCTGCTTTCAGCTAAGATCCATCTAACATTAGCTATAATATCCCTAGTACCACGACCCCTTCTAAACCCAGCCTGGACTTCCGGAAGTTCTCTGCTGATGTGCTTTTCCAGTCGTTTTTGGATAATCTTCAGTAGAATCTTGCTTGCATGTGAAATCAATGATATTGTTCTATAGTTTCCACACTCTGTTGGGTCATGCAAAATAAAATACAATAAAACCAACCCAATGGTTAACAGAATTGAAGAGAGAAGTAGACAGTACTCCAATAGTAGCAGAAGATTTCAACACACCACAGTCACCAAAGGATAGGTCAATCATAAAGAAACTCAACAAAGATGCAGAAGATCTAAACTATGCAATCAGCCAGCATGACCCTGTTGATGTATTCAGGATACGGCACCCAACTAAAACTCAATGCACTTTCTTCTCAAGTGCGCATGGTACATTCTCCAGAATTGATCATACATTAGGAAACAAAGGAAGGCTTACCAAATTAAAAAACATTGAAATAATACAAAATATCTTATTTTTTCACTTTTTAAATTAGTGTTTTATATTGGTTTGCTCAGTAACTTCTATACTGTCAGGTCATCTTTCTTTGAAATGGGAACAATAATTTATCTCTTCTAGTCAGTTGGCCAGATGGTTGTCCTCCAGGTTTCTTGGTACAACTTGGTGAGCATATCCAGGGCAGAATCAATTTGTTGAAATATGTCAACTGGGGCAGTCAATTCCAGGGGCTTTGTTTTTTGCCACTTCCTGCAGAGAAGCTTGAACTTCATCCTTCATCACCACAGGCTCTTGCTTGTACATTGTTTCATGAAATTCTTCTGTGTCAGCCAATTCCCTTTGATACAGCAACTCTGTATACTATTCCCATCTTCTTTTAATGCTTCCTGGATCATTTCATATTCTGCCCAAAGCATTCTTAAGTATTGCAACTCAAGGCTTGCATTTGTTCTTCAGTTCTTTCCACTTAAGTAATTGCCAAGCAAGTTTGGCCTTTTTTATTTTCTGACTCCAGTTCTTTATACATTTCGTTTTACATATTTTCCTTCACATATTTCTGACTCCAGTTTTTGCATATTTAACTTCAAATATTTTTCACTGTACATCTTTTACATATTTCATACTATGTTTTGTGTTCCTGAACTGCCTTTTGAAATCTTCTGTTCAGCCCTTTAATTTCCTCATTTCTTCCCTTTGCTTTGGCTTCTTGGCACTCGAACATAATATTCAGAGTCTTATCTGATATTAACCTTACTGCTGTTTTCTTCCGCCTGTGTCTTTACAATGACCTTTTGCATTCCTCATAGATGATAATTACTGAAATAGCACATAAACAGAGAACTGCCAGATGTGGAGACTGGCTTCCGAAGAGGCCATGATACTAGTTATATTGTAGCCAATGCTAGATGGATCTTGGCTGAAAGCAGAGAGTACCAGAGAAATGTCTATCTATGCAAAGATATTTTGTTGACTATAAAAAGCATTTGACAGTGTGGATCACAACAAACTGTGGCTAGCTCTGAGAAGAATGGGAATTCCAGAATACTTGATTGTGCTTATACAAAATCTATACTTGGACCAGACAGCAGTCATCAGAACAGAGCAAGGGAACATTGCATGGTATATGTCAGGAATGTGTCTTAACTCCATACCTTTTCAATATATAAGCATTACAGATCATCCAGGAGAATGGGCTCTATGAGGATTATAATGCACTAGGATTGGAGGAAGACTCATCAATAATCTGCATTATGCAGATGACACAATTTTGCTTATTGAAACTGAAGAGACTCTGAAACACTTGCTGCAGAAGGTCAAGGATTGCAGCCTTCAATGAATTGAAGCTCAACATCAAGAAAACAAAGATTCTCACCACTGAGCTGATTGGTAGCATCATGATATACGGTGAAGAGATTGAGATTGTTAACAGCTTCCATTTGCTTGGCTCTACAGCCAACACTCTTGATACCAGCAGCCAGGAAATTAAAAGATGAATTGCCTTGGTAAAATCTGCTGTCAGAAACTTCTCCAGAGTAGTGAAGAGCAATGATGTCAGTCTGGACACAGACTGGTCAGGTGCACCTAACCCAGGCCATAGTCTTTGCAATTACTCACTATGCATCAGAAAGTTGGACAATGACAATAGATGTAGAAAGATAATTGATGCCTATAAGTTGTGGTGCTGCAGAAAAGTATTGAATATACCATGGACTGACAGGAGTATAAACAAGTTTGTCATGGAGAGGGTGAAACCAGGCTGCTCCTCAGAGGTAAGGATTCCAAAGCTCCAACTGAAATACTTTGAGCATGTTCCAGGGAGGGACCAATCCTTGGAAAAGGACATCATGCTTGGGATGGTAGAGGGAACAGTGCAAGAGAGGAAGACCCTCTATTAGATGGATTGGCTCAATAACTGAAGTAATGGGCATAGGTGTGTCAGAGACAATAAGGTTGGCTCAGGGTACAGTAGGCTTCAGAGCTGTTGTTAGTGACTCAGTGACACAGAACAACATTGGTTTGCTCACAAAGTTTGTATATGTTGTGTTTTACACTATTCTTCATTCATACTGTATTTTGTACAATTCCCATGTAATATGTTTCTTTTATTTTATACTTGTTTACATACAAATTTCGTAAAGTTCATATACATTGTTTTTCACAACAGATCTTTCCCCTTTCCTTTACCAATCCCTTCCTTCATCCATCAAATTGTAAGACCCTATGTTTAAACCTCCACCTTGGGTCCTCGTATGACAAATGGTCCTATACAATATTTGTCTTTATGAGATTGAGTTACTTCACTTAGCATAATGCTCTCCAGTCCCTCCCACATTAAGTACTAATTTATGAAATCATTGCTCCTGCATGCTGCACCATATTCCATTGTGCGAGTGTACCATAATTTCTCAATCCATTCCATTGTGGTTGGGCATTTGGCCTGTTTCTATGTCCTTGCGATGGTGAATAACGCTGCTATGAACAATGGTGTACAAGTTTCTTTGTGCCTCAGTTCTCATATTCTCGGAGTATATTCCAAGCTGGTCGATGGGATTTCTATGTCAGCTTTTTGAGGAAATGTCAAACTGTTTTCCAGAGTAGGTGCACCATGCACTCAATCACCATTGGACCTTGCCCATCGTTACCCTGTCTTTTCAGGTCTCCAGTGTTTCTTTCACATTTCCTTCAACCCTCCCTCCATCCATCAAACTATGTAGCTCTGTGGTTTTTCCCCTACTCATCTTCACCCCTCTGCTCCCACTTTTGCCCCTCTTGGGTTCCTACAATATTTTACTGATTATTCTGCTATTTTTACCATAGTGGTCTTATGCAGTACTTGTCCTTATGAGACCAAATAAGTTCACTCAATATAATACTCTCCAGTCTCTCCCAAGTTATGTAGTGGGTTTTTTTAATAGTTGCTCCTGAGTGCTGCATAGTATTCCATTGTGTGAATGTACCACAATTTCTCAATCCAATTATTTGGAGTTGGACATTTGAGCTGTTTCCATGGTCTTGTGATGGTGAATAATTCTGCTATGAGCATTTGTGTACAGATCTCTGTTTGTGTCTCAGTTCTAATTTCATGATGGTATATTTCTAGTAGCAGAATAGCTGAGTCATACAGAGTTTCTATGTTCCACTTTTTGAGAAAATGCCAAACTGTCTTCCAGAGTGGTTATATTATTTTACAATTCCACAAACCATGTATAAGAGTTCCAATCTTGCCACATCCTCTCCAACATTTATTACTGGTTGTCCTGTTAAACTTTGCTAATGCTACTGGAGTGAGATGGTATCTCATTGTAATTTTGATTTGCACTTTCCTGATTGCCAATGATTTGCAGTATTTTTCATGTGTCTGTTGACCATCAAAATGTCTTCCTCTGTGAAAAGTCCTTCCATGACTTTTGCTCATTTCGTAATTGGGTTATCACTCTTTTTTCTTCTGAAGGCCAGATGTATTCTGTAAACTTTTTTTACGATACCCTTGACAGAGATGGTATTATCAATGATTCTTGAAATAGTTTTGTATCAACCAATCGTTTCTGTTGCTATGACTCTGTATATTCCTTCAATCTTCTTCTAATGTCTCAATCATCATTCAATATTTTGTCCATTGGGTCTCTCAATATTGCAACTCAAGACTTGAATTTGCTCTTCAATTCTTTCAGCTTTAGAAATGCTATGTGTGTTCTTTCCCTTTATATACTTCTAGCTCATTGCATGATTCCCTTTTCACAGTTTCCCTTCTGCACAACTCCAGCTCCCTTGCACATATTGTTATAATATTTTGCTATAACTTCTTGAACTGACCTTTGAAATGTATTCCACTATCGTTTTTATTTTAATTTTTTTCTTTTATTTTTTTT
>NW_006399810.1:8834801-8840268 GCF_000299155.1 Elephantulus edwardii
AGATGGATTGATTCGGTAACTGGGGTAATCGGGATGGGTGTGTCAGAAGCGGTGCGGTTGGCGCAGGATAGAGCAGGGTTTAGGGCAGTTGTGCATAGGGTCGCTATGAATCGCAAACGACTCGACAGCACATAACAACAACAACAATCATTGGATTCTATTGGCTAAGATTTTATTCAGGATTTTTGCATCTGTGTTAATGAGAGATATTCACCTGTAGTTTTCTGTTTTGGTGGTCTCTTTACCTGGCTTTGGTATCAAGGATATGTTTGCTTCATAAAATGAATCTGAGAGAATTTCATCTTTTCCTATTTTCTGAAATAGTTTAATTGGTGACATTTCTTCTCTGAACGTTTGATAAAATTAACTTTTAAAACTGTCTGGTTTATCAAACGTTCCTTTTCAATTTCTTCTTTTGTAATGGTCATTCAGGTGTTCAATTTTAGTTTGTGTCAGTTTAGGTATATTGTGAATTTCTAAGTGTTTGTCCATTTCCTCTAGGTTTTCATATTTGAGTATAGTTTTTCATAATATTCCAATGTTAGCCTTTTTATTTTAGTTGGTTCTCTTGTGATGTTGCCCGTTTCATCTCTTACTCAGATTATTTGTGTCTTTTCCTTCTTTTCCTTTGTTAGTTTTGCTAGTGCTTTTCAAAGAACCAACTCCTAGTTTTGTTGATGGTTTTATTTTTCTGTTTTCTATTTCATTTATTTCTGCTCTAATTTTTTTAATTTCAGTTTTTTTTTTAGAGGGTGTCAGGTTTTCTTGCTGTTCCTTTTCAATTTGTTGGAGATTTTTCCTTCCTTCTGTTGTGTTTACTTATTGCTGTAAATTGCCCTCTGATTACTACTTTGGCTGTTTCCCAGAGGTTTTGGTAAGTGGTGTTTTCATTGTCATTTGTTTCAAGAAACTTTTTAATTTTATTTTTTAATTTTTTTAATACCCACTCATGTTAAAGCTATGTATTGTTCAGCTTACAAACGTATAATTTTTTTTCTCCTTTATCCTCTTGTTTTTAATTTCCAGTTTTGTAGCATTGTGGTCATGTTTTTTTTAAAATTTATTGATACTTGCCTTGTGGCCTAAAATGTGATCTATTGTGGAGAATATTCCATGCTTTGGAGAAGGAGGTGTACTATGCTTTTTTTGGGTGCATTAGCCTTTAAACATCTATGAAATTGAGTTGGTTTATTGTATGGTTTAATTCTTCAGCATCTTTGTTGAGTTTCTTTCTGGTAATTCTATCTTTTCTTGAAAGTGGTGTATTGAACTCTCCAACTACTATCGTAGTGTTTTCTACTTCCTTTTTCAGTTTTGTTAATGTTTGTTTCATGTATTTTGTAAGTCTTTCATTAAGTGGGTAGATATTTATTATTATGTCTTCTTTTCCTATTGACCCTTTAAGCATTATGTAGTGATCTTCCTTGTCCTTTGTGATGGTTTTTGCATTGAAATTTATTTTATCAGAGATTAATATTGCTAATCCTGCTTTTTTTCTGGTTGCCATTTGCTTGGTATATTTTTCCCCACCCTTTTATTTTTAGCCTTTCTTTATCTTCATTTTTCAGGTGTGTCTCTTGTAGACAACATATTGATGTATTTTGGGTTTTTATTATCCAATCTGCTATTCTTTTTCTCTTCAGTGGTGTACTTAAAACATTCACATTCAGTGTGATTATTGAAAGGCTAGGTTTTATTGCTATCATTTTGTTGATTTCTTTTTTGGTATTGTTGCTACTTACTTTGGGTCATCCTGCTTTCTGTGGCATTTCTGTAAAAAGGATGTTGCTCAGTGTTTCCTGCAATGCTGATCTTGTTTTTACAAACTTTCTTAGGTTCTGTTTTTCTGGGAATATCTTGATCTCTCCTTCATATTTGGTGGGCAATTTTGTTGCGTACAATATTCTTGGTTGACAGTTGTGTTGAGTGTTTGATAAATATAATTCTACTGTCTTCTTGCTTGCCTTGTTTCTGCTGAGAAATCAGCACTTAATCTTATTTGCTGGGGAGGGGTTAACACCCGCAGACCCATGTAGTGGTGTGCGTGCTAGAGGAATATGAATGGAAAACCAGGAAGCCTTAGTTTTCCTCTTGAGAACTGGGTCTGCCAGCCTAATCAAGCTCCAGCTGTCTCACTCCCTCTTGCTTAAGGTGAAGAGGTCCCACAATTGGTCCAGCAATCAGCAGTGATCCCTCCCAAAGTACCTCACTCAAATTCCCCGCTGTCCTACTTGCTCCTCATGGGTGGGCCCCGCTGCAGCATTTTGCTCCTCCTCCGGAGGCTCCTTGCTCCCCATGAAGGCACGCTGTTGTCTGTCGAAGTTCCCTGCTCCCTGTCAAGGCTTCCAAACTAATTATTTTAATAATAGTTCTCACTTAAATTTCATCTGTCCTGCGTGTGTGCCTTTTTCTCTGTAGGCGCGCCTCTCTGTGCTGTTGTTTTCCACTATCTTACTTCAACATTTCTTCCCTTTGTTTTGGCTTCTTTACATTTTATTCCAAGATTCAGAGTGGTTTCTGATATTCATTTTGGGCTTTCTGTTTTTGTAATGACTGCTTGCTTTCTTCAGGGATGATGTCTTCCTACAATTCATATAGTCCTCAATCATTATTGTTTAATGCATATGGGGCAATTTCTAGGGGCACTTTAGTCATTTTCAGTGACATCTTTCTCTTTTAAGAATTTAAAGGAGCTGTTAGTAGCATATTTATCCAGCATAACATGTTTCTCTTCTTTACAATTGCTTCTAAGAGAGTTGATTATTGATATAGGCTGAATAAAATTCTTGACAATTATATTTTTCCCCCTCTATTCATCATGCTTTTGTTTACTGGTCTAGTTGTGAGTTTTCCTGTCAAATAGGGTATATCTATATATTTAATGAACCATTGAAGTCATCATTACCTAAAAAATAATATGCTAAGTAACTTCATGGCTATTACTTTGGATTTGCTAAAAAGATAAAAAATGAAAAATATAATGAAAGGGGAAAACAGTTTATAGGTCAGTTGTCATATCAAGGGTTGGAAGAACACCCTAGCTAATTGTTTTATAATTCAAGCCATAGGGTTTTTTAAATCTATAATTACTTTGAGAGACTACAATGTTGTTGTTCTTAGGTTTTGTTGTGTCAACAATAACTCATAGCAATCTTTTGAACAGCAGATCTATACTCTGCACTGTCCTATGACATCGTCATCATATCCAATATATTTTAGCCCATTTTTGCAGTCATTATGTCAATCCACTTTGTTGAAGGTCTTTCTCACTTTCAATGAGTTTTCCAAGAATGATGTCATTTTCCAGGAAGTGGCCCCTATTTACAACATGCCCAAAGTAAGTGAGATGAAGTTTCACCAAACTTGCCTTTAAGGAGCACCCCACTTGCACCTTCTCCAAGACATGTTTGTTTTTTTTTCTCTTGACAGTACCATCTAAACTAAAATAGATAGATGATAGATAGATAGATAGATAGATAATTCAATTCTGAGGCAATGTTAACTCTTTAAGGAGCATTAGTAGTATAGTACGTAGTGTGATAATTCCACTCTTATCTACCTTTTCTAGGAAATTAAAAACAAAAAAAACAAACAAAAAAAACCCCTCCACATCTCCCTAATTTATTCCATTAGGCTAGTAGAAAGCAAATATAAACCTCAATGAGATAAAATATTATATTTACTGGAGTAGACAAAAATCAAGAATTTTGACAACACTAAAGGTTGGTAAGTATGTGGATTAACAGTATAAATCGAAAATATCTTTTCTAGCAATTTGTTGTATTTTGTGAGGCTTACCATTGAACATACCATGGACTACCAGGAGAACAATACCTCTGTCTTGGAAAGGTAGAATCCAAGTTTCTCTTTGGAAGCAAGGATTTTGAAGCTTTTTCTCACATTCTTTGGGCAAGGAGTCAGAAAGGATTGGTGCTTGAAGAAGGACATCATGTTTGGAAGGGTAGAGGAATTGGGCAGGAGAGGAAGACTTTAGATGAGCTGTATGGACATGGTAACTGTGGCAATGGAGTTATGTGTGTCAGAGTTAGTTAGACTGGTTCAGGATAAGGCAGGGTTCAGAGTTATACTATTATGCAGGAAACTCAGTGACACATAACAACAACAACCCAACAATTACACATCTAAAATGTCCTAGAAAAACACTAATGCATGTATCTGATGACAAATGCTAACTTGTCTTTTTTTTTTTAACCAAGAAACAAATGTGCATCAATTGGTGCTCAGGAGGGGGAAAGAAACTGTAGCACATTTTCACAAAAGAATATTGTACAGCTATGAAAATTGATAGTGCTATATTCTATAATATGACTCTATAATATGTTATTATTTAAAAACAATGTAGATAATCATCAGATAAACACTCCTCCATAAACAAAGAAGGAATCCAGAGAAATGAGGAAAATAAGTGTTCAAGTAACAAGAGAACTGTCAATAACTTCATCTTGCTTGGATCCACAATTAACATTCTTGGTAACAGCAGTCAGGAAATAAGGAGATGCATTGCACTGGACAAGACTGCAGTTGGGAAGTCTCCAAATTATTGAGGAGTAATTATTTAAGTTTGAAGGCTAAGGTGCATCTGATTCAGGCCATGCTGTTGTTGTTGTTGTTAAGTGCTGTTGAGTCGCATAGCAACCCTATGAAGGAGAGTCCTAGATGCTTGGGTGCCATTCATCCTCTCTCCAAGTTAATAGGGTTTCCGGGGGCAAGCTATTATGAAAGTGGATGCCACTCCTCCTTCCAAGTGATTCAGGCCATAGTCTTTCCAACTATTTGCTATGTGTCTAAGAGCCGGACAATGAGTAAGAGTAACAGAAAAATAATTGACATCTTTGAATTATGGTGTTGGAAAAGATCATTGAACATCCCATGGATGGCCAAGAGAACAGACAGATATGTTTTGGAGAGGGTGTAGCTGGTGTGTTCTTTAGGACAAAAATGATGAGTTTTCACCTCACATACTTTGGGCATGTTGCTAGGAGGTGCTATTCCTTGGAAAAGGGCATGATATTAGGAAGGATGGATGGAGAACAAAGAAGAGGAAGAACATCAGCCAGGTGAATTGACACAATGACTACTGCAATGGGCTCTTGTTTGTCAGGAAGTGTGAAGATGGTACAGGATAGAACAGAGTTTAGACCTTTTTTTCATAGGATCACTACAAGTCATATTCAACTCAATGGCACCAAACAACAACAATGAGAAGGGAACTTTCCTATGGTGCAGATACAGTAAATGCATAGGTCCTGTGGTTGGAGTACACTGGAAGTGTTCAAAATTGTCAAAGAGACTGAGTATGCTCCAAGGTACTTGTCAAAATGTGAGGTAAGTGAAGTAACTTAGAACAGGGCTTGATAGTTTCAATTGTTTTTCTGTTTTCTATTTCATTTATTTCTGCTCTTGTTTTTATAATTTCAGTTTTTTTAAAGGGTGTCGGGTTTTCTTG
>NW_006399810.1:8844453-8877180 GCF_000299155.1 Elephantulus edwardii
GGAAGCCCAAAATCTCTGTAAATGTTTATGAAAATTAATAAAATATAATTATAGAAAAAAAAAAGAACGGCTTGAAACTGGTATCCCTTCATTTTGTTCTGACTTCCCTAAGCACTCCCATCATACCAAGTATTCAAGTATAAAAAAAAAATGGATAGTTTATCCTTTTTACATTAAAGTTAGGTATTCTTTCAGAATATAATTGAGTTTTTATGAATTTATTTTTACATTACTCTAATTTTTCCTCAGGCTATTTAAATCATTGTTCCATCTTATTCAAATTTCTCTTCCAAGCCTAAAATTTGCAATTTATTAATTTTTTTCCAAATTAAAGTTTAAAATTAGAGCAAAAGTAATGAGTGAGATAGAAATTACATGTTGTCATAATAATAGCAGAAGTCTAAGATTGGATTTTGACCTGTACACAAAACTCATTATTCTCTTGTTCATTTTTGTCCTTTTTCTCTGCATAAAATCCATTTCAAAGATAGACTTTGGTTTACAGAATCCCATGGTGACAAAGAGTTGAATCCGGGAATTGAAGTACTTGGGTAATCCTGAAACTTCACTCTCCTTCAATTTCCAACGTTTCTGTCACCGATGCTTTATTCATTCTATTCTCAAGTAACAAAAGTGGTTGATTTATTAACTTGGAGAAGTTCTCTGGTCTCTCAAGCCTTAGCTTTCTTGGTTATAAAGTAAAGAGGCTGCCTGAGTGGTCCCCATGGATGTTCTCAGGGCTGTAATGCCTCAATTCTGAGTTCCTTGCCTTTTCTCTATATGTAAAAATTTAAGTGTTGATGAAGGGACCTCAAAATTCAATTGTTAATGGATATGTAACTAAGATATTGATTCATTTTATAGGTTCTTAAATGTAGAATTTAAGTTTTCAGGCTATAGTAAATCATAAACCATATTGGCTGATAAATCATGAAGTAGGTTATTGGAACGTTATTCCATGCAAACAAATAAATAGAAGTAGGGATCTCTCTGGTGGCTTCGTTGTGAAGATATGTGCTTCCAACCTAAGGACAATCAGTTCAAATCCACCAGCAGCTCTGTGGGAAAGATGGGTAATTTCTTCCCCTATAATTTACTGCCTCTGAAAATCACTGGAAGTTCAGCTAGAAGTTATTTCTAATTTGGCAGTACATAACGACAATAAGAACAAAGATGTTCAATTTACGATTATAATGGAATATTGTTGTTGTTGTTAGGTGCTGTCAAGTCGAGTATGACTGAGAGCAACCCTAATAAAAGATTTGAACACTATTCTATCCTGTGCCATCTTCACACATCCTGACACACAAGAGCCAACTGCAGCAGTCACCATGTCAATCCACCTGGTTGAGGGTCTTTGTCTTCTTTGTTGTCCCTCCACCCTTCCCAGCGTCATGTCCTTCTCCAAGAAACAGCAGCACCTTCTAGCAACATGACCAAAGTGTGTGAGGTGCAATCTCATCACTCTTGCCTCCAAAGAGCACTTTGGCTGCACCCTCTCCAAAACATATATCTTTGTTTTTCTGACACTGAGATACAATCCATACTGAAGGCTGCATTCCTTGATTCTTAAGTAGGAGATAGCCCAAAGAATATTCTATATAATTTAAAATGCAACGAAGTTTTCAAGATGTGGCAGAGGAATTAGAGGAAAGTTATCAACAACCTAGATTATTCAGATGACACATTTCTTGCATAAAGACTTGAAGTATTAAAAAGTATAAAAGACTGTACTTTTTTATATGGATTACATCTCAAGAAAACAAAATGGACTTTGGAGGAGTCACTACTGTTTAGTTATACCATGTGGGACCCCTTAAGCTCAAGTGGAAGGGAGCAGGATGGCTGGAGTAGCTCAAGTGAGGCAGAGATGTGAGTTCTGGAAGGGAAAAACAGGCTTCCTTGTATCCTACTCAGGTACTTTGGGGGAACACTGCTACACCACAAGGGATCCTTCAAGCTCAAGCTGAAAGGAGTGGCACAGCTCAAGTGAGGTGGAGATGCCAGTTCTGGAAGTGAATGGCAGACTTTCTCATTGTCCATTCAGGTACTTTGGGCCCTCGGTCTTGTGAGTCTCAGGCCAGAAGGAAGCACAAATATGCATGTCCTTCACAAAATATTGTCATACTCTGGGTCACTGTATAGTTACAATGACTTAATATCTACTAAGAAAAGACTCACATAATGTCAAGAAAGCAGCAGCCTGCCTCAGTTATCATGAAAAAACAAAGTAACCCTTCTCTAAAAATGCAAACCCAGTGAGTACCCCAAATAGAATCAGATGAAATATGTTAATAGGGAGTTATTCAAACAGATACAGAAGAAGATGTAAATGATGGAAGAAACAATTAAGAAAGCAAACACACTAGAGACAACAGTACAGAAGAAAAATCCTCATGATGAAAAACTTGAACAACTATGGAAGAAAATGCAAAATATGGAAGAAAGAATTAATAGTATAGATAAAGAGGAACAAGAACTTTAAAAATCATCACAAAACAGAGAGGGTACAGCTAACCCAAAAGTATTTTGTGGTTTGGGGTTGAGACTGGAGAGTGGCTATTGATCACATTAGGGTGTGAGCTGATTGTATTTGGCCTTATATTTAAAAGGCTTTTGGCAGCCAGTCTAAAGCCATTTCCAGACTTTCCAGGTTGGGAAGATGAGCAAAACACCAGGGTCCTGCAAAGGTGAATTTTCTGGTTTGGGTTTGAGACTAGGGTGTGGCTATTGATGACATTAGGGTGTGAGTTGATTGGATTTGGCCTCTCGTTTAAAAAGGCTTTTGGCAGCCAGTCTAGGGCCTGGGTTTTGTGGATCTCCCAAATTAAACAGGCTTGGAATCAGGAGTGGTATCTATTCTAGAAAAGTTTGCCTCTGGAAGCTCTATGAACTTGGAGAAAAGCTGAAAGTTTTGTGTTCAAGACTTATTCATAGGGTCGCTATGGGCTGTCTACAACTCTATGGTACTTAACAAGAAGAAGAAGAAGAACACGATTGGGTTATAAAATAAATAAAGAATGAAATTTAAAAAGTTTAGTGAAACAAATGAAAATATAGCATACCAAAACTTCTTAGATATAGCTAAGGCTGTCTTCAGGGGACAGTTCATAGCAATAGGCACACCTATAAAAAAGGAAGAGAGAAGAAAAATCAGTGATCTAACTTAACATCTTCCTCAACTAGAAAAAGAACAACTATCTAATTCTACAGCCTCCAGAAAAAAAGAAGTTATGAGGACAAGAGCTGAAATCAATGAGATAGAAAACAGTAAAACAACTGAAACCACCAGTAAGACCAGGAACTGGTTTTGCAGAAGGGTCAATAAAATTGGCAAACTTAACCAAAGAGAGAGAGAGAGAGAGAAAGATACAGATACTTCAATTAAGAAATGGTCGGACATAATGATAACACAGGACTGTACAACATTAAATCCTGTTGTATGTAAGATTCCAAAGAGTTGGACTGGACTCAACTGCATCTATCTATCTATCTATGCTAAATTATAAATTATATCATCTCATCTACTTGAGCATGTTGTTAGGAGAGGCTAGTCCTTGGAAAAAGACATCATGCTTGGAAAAATAAGGGTTAGCAATGGAGAAGTAGCCCTTCAAGTGATGGATTGGCAATGACTGCAGCAATGGTCTTAAGAACAAGAGAGACTGCAAGATAGCACAGGATTAGATGGTAGGGTTTTATTGTGTCTTACATGGAGCAGCCAGGAGTAGAAACCAATTCCACAGTATCTGACAGAAATAACATTAATGGGAGGAAAATTACCACCACCACACAACCAATAATAAGCCAAGATCTGAACGGTAAGCATTATAAAATCAGATCTCTGTATCACAATTGTTGGTTTTGTTGTGTGTGTGTGTTCTTTTTCTTTTTTTTTTCAAAAAACTGAACTCGATTAAAAGACACATTCTCATTATAAAAAAAAAAAGAAGAAGAAATTATATAGGTAACATCACAACAGAACCAGTTGAAATTCAAAAGATAAAATCAGAATACTATGAAGAGCTATACTCAGATAAATTAGAAAACCTAGAGGAAATGGAAAAATTCCTTAAAACTCATGCCCTACCCAAATTGACAAAGATAGGTAACAATTAAACAGACCCATCACAAAATAAGAAATTGAAAAGGTCATAAAAAGACTTCTCATAAGAAAAGTTCTGGACCAGATCACTTAACAGCTGAATCCTACCAAACATTCAGAGAGGACCTATCACCAATTCTAATTAAACAATTTTAAAAAATTGAAAAAGAAGAAACACTCTCAGAGGTATTCTATGAAGCAAGCATAATCCTAACATGGAAATCAGGCAAAGATATTACCAAGAAAGAAGACTACAGACCAATATCTCTCATGAATATAGATGCAAAAATCCTTAACAAAATCCTAGCCAATAGAATCCAAAAGCACATAAAAAAATAATTCACCATGACCAAGTGGGATTCATAACAATTATGTAACAGTATTCAACATAAGAAAAACTATCAACATAATTCACCACATAAACAAAGTAAACAACAAAATCTTAGCAGTTGATTCAGAAAAGGTATTTGACAAAATCCAACACCCCTTCTTGATAAAGACACTCAACAAAGTTGGAACAAAAGGGAATTTCCTCAACATAGTGAAAAGTATATATGCAAAACCAAGGGTCAACATCATTCTTAATGGAGAAAGACTAAAAGCACTTTGCTTGCAAACAGGGACTAGACAAGAATGCCCAATGTCACCACTTCTATTCAATATTGTATTGGAAATGCTTGCTAGTACAATACAACAAGAGAAAGAAATAAAAGACATCCAGATCGGCAAAGAGATGCCTAAACTATTGCTATATGTAGATGATATGATAGTGTACTCAAAAAACCCCAAAGACTCAACAAAAAAGACTGTTGGGGTTAGTTGTCCAATTTCGTAGACTGGCAGGATATAAGATCAACATCCAAAATTCAGTAGGATTTCTCTATAGTAACAAAGAGAACTCAGAGAAGAAAATCAAGAAAGCAATACCGTTTACAATAGCCAAGTACAAATTTAAATACTTGGGAGTTAGCCTAACTAGAGATACAAATGCACTATACAAAGAAAACTACAGAACATTTCTGAAAGATACAACAAAAAGATCTAAAGAAATGGGGAAATGTGTCCTGTTTATGGATAGGAAGACTCAATTATTATTGTTCATAGAATTTTTATGCATCATAGTCAATTTGAGGACACAATAAGGACAATAAACAATTTCCATCAAGTTAAAGATTGATGGTGTGTATATGCATTCTGTAACCATGTCTCAAAGCATCATTAACAGATTTTTTTCTATTACTAAACTAATAATATTTAACCTCTTACAATTAAAATTAGTAATTAGAAAGAGACAGTGACCCAAAGGAAAAAGTGACATAAATATCACAAAACAGCATACAAGTCTAGATCTACCATGAAAACCTGGGATCTTCAGCATGATTATGCCGCTAAGAAGGGAACATATTGCACAATTATTGAACCCAAGTGTTCTCTTAAGCAGCTCATTTAGCTGTTGAGTGTAGGAGAGGGAGTTAGAATAGAGGGATACAGGAAAGCATAGCTTTATCTCACACATTAACAGTCATTCTTGGAAAGAAGCACTAATCTCCAAAGCTTTCTATTGTTATTAGGTGCCATCAACTGAGTATGATTCATAGTGACCCTATGAACACTTGATTTGAATCCTCTCCTAACTTGGGCCATCCTCACAATCTCTGACACACTCAAACCCCTTGCTGCAGTGACTGTGTCAACACACTTGTTTGAGGGACTTCCTCTCCTTCATCATCTGTCTACCTTCCCAAATATGATGTCCCACTTCACAGACTAATATCTTCTAGCAACGTACCCGAAGTGTGTGAGACAAAGCTTCATCATCTCTGCCTCCATGGAGCACTCTGGCTGTACCTTCTCCAAGACAGATCTTTTTGTTCTGTTACTTTCAGTAATATTTCAGAAGTGAAAAGTATTTGGTTAAGTATCTCAGAACAAGTTTCACAATTTGCTTGCATATGCAACCTTAAGGAGTTCTTATCAGATATTTTTTCTTAATCCCACTTTAACGACCTTACCAAATCACAACAAATTGGAAAATTGTTACTCTGGTCACATTTAACAAGAAAAGTATCTAATTTGTACTCTATGATATATTTTCATACTCAGAATTATTTTAAAAAATACCAGCTATTTATGTAAGTACATTACACAGTTTTACATTTATGTTAAAATGAAGCACTATGCTTTTCCTAGATAATGGTTACACGCTATATTTTTAAATAATAACTTTCAATTTGTAACCTTTTCATCAATCACACAAATGCATACTTAAAAAAGATTTTATGTATCATACATCAATCGTATTATTTGCTGCATAAAAGTGGAGACCATAAATCTTTAAAAATTGTGAAAATCTTGAATGTTACTGTAATAGCATGAATAGCATGAAACATTTTATCCCTAAATGTATATTTTCTATTTTTTAACATAATTGTACTTCACACACATAGTTAACAATTATTAATGACAGTAAAAAATATGTAATAAACCTACAACATTAATCACTCCTGGTGGAATTTCTTTCAAGAAAGTCATCATAATATTGAGCCTCATTTTCATCCTGAATGAATATGTCCAAACTGTTCACTTTAAATATTTTCCCTTTAATAGTTGATAATACCTTCCACCAAGCTACTCTAACTCAAATGACAGAGACATTCTTGACTCTTCTCTTGATCTCCACATTATAAGGCAGATGCATGAGGATTATCCCATTCTTCAGATATGCCTATACTGCTCCTACTTATTCCTGTGATGCACCTTAATCACCCACTCCTAAAGCTTCCATGGCTAGTTCCTTCCTAACATTCAGATCTAATTATAAATACAGCCTCATCTGCGACGTTTTTTCCCCTAACTATCGAATCTAGGTCAGTACTAATCTCTGTCTCCAAACCACATTTTTTAATTTCCTTGGTATATTACTAATGTATCAAATTGTTCATTATTATTCCTTGACCATCTATCTCCACTACTAGAATGAAAGTCCTAGAGCTAGGGGTTTGTGTATTCATCACAGAATGTCCACTTCACAGGCAGTGCCTTATTGTTGGCCCCAAACAAATCCACTGATATTAAGTCAATTCCAAGGCTGAAAATATTTATGGGTGGAGACTGCTCATTTTTTCCTCCCACAGAATGTGTGGTGAAACACACACACACAACTTTTTCTTAAATGAATCTGTGTACAGAATAGACATACAAAGGATTTTAAAAGATACGGTGCGGTTTATATCTAAGTGCTCAGGAAACTGAATGACATGATTTCCACCTAATAATTTTTTAGATTCCCAAAGATACAATTTCCACAGATATTATAGAGAGAAGGCTAGAACGGATGTTATTACATAACTTTTAAAAGGAAGAGAAAGAGTTTCAAGCAAACCCTAATGATTGGAACATGGAATGTGAGAAGTATGAATGTAGGTAAATTGGAAATCGTTAAGAAAGAAATGGAATGCTTAAATATTGATATTGGTGAAATAAAATGGATTGGCATGGGATGTTTAGAATAATTTTGTCATAATCTATTATGCTGGAAATGAAAAGATGAGGAAAAAATACGGTGGCATTCACAGTTAAAAAGACCATTTCTAGATCCATCTTGAAATACAGTGATGTGACAGTACAATATCCATACATGTTGTTGTTGCTATGCGCCGTCCAGTCACTTGCGACTCATAGCGACCCTATGTACAACAGCTCTAAACTCGGCTCTCTCCTGTGCCAATCTCATTGCCTCCGACACACTCATCCCAATTGCCCCAGTCACCAAATCAATCCATCTCCCAAAGGGCCTTCCCCTCCTGCGCCTGCCCTCCACCCTCCCAAGCATGATGTCCCTCTCCAAAGACCAGTATCTCCTTACAACGTGACCAAAGTATGTCAGGCGAAGCCTCAGAATCCTTGCCTCCAAGGAGCAGCCTGGTTTAACCCTCTCCTGGATGAATCTCTTTGTTCTCTTAGCAGTCCATGGCACCTTCAGCACTCTTCTCCAACACCAAAGCTCAAAAACATCAATTCTCCTTCTATCCTCCTTGGTCATTGTCCAGCTCTCTGATGCATAACAAGTGATTGCAAAGACCATGGCCTGTATCAGGCGCACCTTTGTCTCCAGAGACACACCGTTGCTCTTGAGTACTTTAGAGAGGTCCCTAACAGCAGACTTTCCCATGGCAATACATCTTTTCATTTCCTGGCTGCTGGTGCCAAGAATGTTGACTGTGGAGCCAAGCAAACTAAAGCTGTGGACAATCTCAATCTCTTCACCATCCATCCTGATGCTGCCAATTGGTCCAGTGGTGAGAATCTTTGTCTTCTTGACATTGAGCCTCAATCCATATTGAAGGCTGCAGTCTCTGACCCTCAGCAGCAAGTGCTTCAGGTCCTCCTCAGTTTCAGCAAGCAGGGTTCTGTCATCTGCATAACACAGATTGTTTATAGATCTTCCACCAATCTTGACCCCACATTTCTCCTCATAGAGCCCAGCCTCCCAGATGATCTGTTCAGCATACAGGTTGAAAAGGTATGGAGACAGGACACCTCCCTGGCGTACGCCCTTCCCAATTTTGAACTATGCAGTGTTTCCTTGCTCTGTTCTGACAACTGCATCTTGGTTCAAGTATGAGTTTTGCATTAGCATGATCAAATGTTCTGGGACAAAGAAAATCTGATAATACTATCATCATTCAAATTTATGCACAAACAACCAGAGCCAAAGAGGAGGAAATATATTACTTCAACTAACTGTTGCAATCAGAAATCGATATAACATGAAACCAAGATACATTAGTAATAATGAGTGACTGAAATGCACAAGTTGGGAATAAGTAAGAATTGGAAGCCGAGAAACATGGGCTTGATGATAGAAATGAGGCTCCAAGACAAAATGATATAATTCTGTACAATCAATGATTTATTCGTTACAAATTCCTTTTATAAGTAACATAAACAGTGAGTACACACATGGACCTCTGGACCTCACCCGAGAGCCTAAACAAGAATCGGATTGATTACATATGTGGAGAAAATCATTGAAAAACATCAATATCAGCTGTGAAAACAAGGCATATGTTGATTGTGAATAAGATCATCAATTATTAGTATGAAAGTTCAAACTGAAGCTAGAGAAAATCAAATCCAATCCACAAGAACCAAAGTTAGACCTTGAGTCTCTCTCCTGTATTTAAAGACCATCTCAGGATCAGGTTTGAGGCCTTGAATATTAATGAGCAAAGACCAGATGAGCTATAGGACAATATCAAGAATATCACCCAAGAAGAATGCAAAAGGTAATTACAAGGACAGAGGAAGAAGAAAAGGCAAAAATGGATCACAGAAGAGACTCTGAGTATTGCACTGGAGCACTGAGAAGCCAAAGCAAAGGGGAGAAATCAAGATGTTAAGGAACCAAACCGGAAGATTTCAAACAGCAGCACAGGAAGCAAAACAAATATTATAATGAAATGTGCAAGAACTGAAGTCTGAAAATCAAAAGAGATAAACTTGCTCAGCATTTCTTAAACTGAAGGCACTGAAGACCAAATTCAAGCATCGAGTTGCTATACTTAAGGATGCTGTCGGCAGAATGTTGAATGGCCCAGGAAGCATCAAAAGAAGATGGAAGGAGTACACAGAGTCACTATACCAAAAGGAATTGGCTGACACAGAAGAATTTTATGAATCAACATACGATCAAGAGCCTATAGTGATGAAGGAGGCAGTTCAAGCTGATCTGAAGAAATAGGCAAAACAAACAAAAAAACAAGGCACAAGGAATTTATGGCATCTCAATTGACGTATTTTAACAAACACACACTGCCCTGGACATGCTGACCAAGTTATGTCAAGAAATCTGGAGGACAACCATCTGGCCAAATGACTGAAAGAGATCCATATTTATCCCCATTCCAACAAAAAGGTGACCTGACAGAGTGTGGAAACTATTTAACAATATCATTAATATCACATGCAAGCAAGATCCTCCCAAAAGTTATCCAAAAACAACTGGAACAGCACATCAACAGAGAACTTCCAAATGTACAGACTGGGTTGAGAAGAGGCAGTGGTATTAGGGATTTATAGCCAATGTTAGATGGATGTTAGGTGAAAGCAGAGAGTACCAGAGGAATGTCTGTGTTTCATTGACTATTCAAAGTCATTTGACTGTGTAGATCACAACAAACTGTGGCTGACTATAAGAAGAATGGGAATCCTAGAACACTTGATTGTGTTTATGCAAAACCTATACTTGGACCAGGAAGCAGTAATCAGAAAAAAAGCAAGGAAACACTGCATGGTTCAGAATCAGGAAAGATGTGCACCAGGGATGTAACTTATCTCTGTACCTTCTGAAACTATATGCAGAACAGACCATCTGGGAGGCTGGGATCTATGAGGAGGAATGCAGTATCAAGATTCATCAACAACCTACATTATGCAGATGACACAACCTTGCTACCTCTTTACCCTACTGGAGAAGGTTTTTGAAGTGGAAAAGAATTTTATTCTTACAAAATCCCATTCATCTATTTTGTTCTCTCCTAGTTGTAGGGTTTTCATTAGGTTTGGAAGTCTGTTCATACTGTAGATTATAGCTTCTCGAGTTTTTCCTAGCTGATGAGTTTTACCGTAATTGGTATTACTTCTAGGTCTCTGATCCACCTTGAGTTGGTTTTTGTGTATGGTGTGAGGTGTGGATTTTGCTTAAATTTTCTGTAGATAGTTTTCCAGTTTTGCCAAGTGGTTATCATTTCCTCACTTAAATGATTTTGTTTCCTTGTCAAGTCAGTTAACCACTTCTTAGTTGATTCTTGGGTTCTCAGTTTTATATCATTGATCTCCATGGCTGTAATTGTACCAGTGCCATGTTGTCTTGACCACCACAGCTATGTAGTAGAATTTGAGATTAGGGAGTGTGATGCCCCCTAGTTTCTCTTTTTCAGTAGTGCTTGCTTTTTCAGAATCTTTCTATTCTAGATAAATAGGGAAATTGCTTTTCCCATCTCATTGAATATTGGAATTGGTATCTGTGTGGGGATTGCATTGAACTTGTAGATTGTTTTTGGCAGAATTGTCATTCCCACAGTATTAATTCTACCTATCACTGATTATGGTATATTCCTCCCTTTCTCTGGGTCTCTTTTTGTTTCTTGCAGTAATGTTTTGTATTCTTCTTTGTATAGGTCTTTTGGTGTCTCTAATCATACTTGTTCCCAAATATTTCATTTTATGATTAGCTATTATAATTGATCTTATTTTTCTTAGCTTCATTTCTATATTCTTCTTATTACCATGTTGTTGTTGTTATGTGCCATCGAGTCACTTGTAACTCATAGTAACCCTATGTACAAGAGCCCTAAATGCTGTTCTATCCTATGCCAACCTCACCATCTCAAACACAATCATTCCCACCATGCCAATCACAGAATCAATCCATCTCATCAATGGTCTTCCTCCCCTGCACCATCCCTCCACTCTTCCAAACATGATGTCCCTCTCCAATGACCAGTCGCTCCTTGCAACATGCCCAAAGTATGTCAGAGGAAGCTTCAGAATCTGAGGAATTAAATTTGACTTTTGTATATTGATCTTGTATTCACCTACTCTGCTGAATAGGTCAACTATATAAAAAAGTTTTGTTGCCAAATCTTTAGGTGCTCCTACATGTACTATCATATCATCTGCACGTAAAGATAGTTTTATTTCCTCCTTTTGGATACCTCTTATTTCCTTGTCTTACCTTGTCTTTTGGCATTTCCTGCAATATTTATCTTGTTTTTATAAACTCCCTTAGAAAACTCCTTGGAAAGTTTTTGCCTTTCTGAAAATATCTTGATCTCTCCGTTATATCTGAAAAATGGTTTTGTTGTGTATAGTATTCTTGGTTGAGTGTTTAATATAAGTATCTCCACTATTTTCTTGTTCACATGGTTTATCTTGTTTACATAGTTTCTGCTGAGAAATCAGAACTTAATCTTATTTGCTCTCAGTTACAGTTTACTCTTCATTTTACCCTAGATGCTTTCAGAATTTTCTCCTGTCTTTGATACTGGTGAATTAGACAATGATAAGCCTTGGTGTTTTTCTTTTGAGAGCTGTTTTACATGGACTTTGTTCAACTTCTTGTATGTATATTCTTTCATTCTTCGTGATACCTTGGAAGTTTTCTTCTAGTATCTCTTCCACAATTTCTCAGTGTTTTTTTAAATTTTTGCTTCTTCTTGTTTTGGAATTCCAATAATATGCATATTGTTTCTCTTGATGGTGTCCCATATTATTCTCAGGCTTTTTTTTCATTTTCCTTCTTTTTTAATTCTATTTTTTTCTTTAGTGTTGAGAACTATATCTTCTATTTCATTGTCTCCACTAGTTCCTATCATTTTTTTTTAATTTGCTACTGTCACTTTGATCCATGTAGTTGCTCAAGACAAACAGGTTTTGCTATGTTAGTTAATGTTTTATTTTTAAAATATTTTATAAAATATTTTTTGTTTAAGTTTAAAGATTATCTCAGGACAATAGTTTCAAGGGTACTTGTCAGCCTTTGTGGCTCTAGACAATCTATATTCTAGAAGTATTTGAAATTTGCTTCTGGATCTTCCCCCTTTGGATCAGTATTCCTCTATAAAATCTTTCATAAAAGTGTTTGGTAATGGAAGTTGGGCCCTATCTTCTTATTCTTTACTCTTCATCTCCCTTTGCTGTTTAAATAAAATTGAAAAAAATAAGGAAATATTACTGAAATAGCCTATCTCACCTCTCCTAAGTGAATTCTCATTATACAGAGTTTCTATACAAAATGTTTCCCTCACTAAGAACACTAGAGCTCTGGTGGCCTAGTGGCAAGAGACTGTGCTACAATCCCAAAGACACACAGCTTAAATCCACTAGTTTCTTCACATAGGAGAAGGATGGAAAATCTCCTCCTGTGCAATTAACTGCTTCTGAAAATCCACGGGAGAATCATTTATGGGTGGGTTCTGACTCAATAGTACATTACAACAAACTAAGAATTAGTGTTGTTATTGCTGGTGAAACTGTTACTGTGAACCATCGAGTCAGAACCAATTCATAGCTGACCCTTTAACAAGTTCTCAGAAGACCCTCAATAAGATGAATTGACACAGTGACTACTACAATTAACTTGGGCGTGACAGAGGTCATGAGCATACACTAGATAAGTCAAGGTTCAGATCTATTGCCCATAGGGTCATTATGAGTCATAGTTGAGTTCATTGCACTTAACAGCACCAATTTGAGAGTAGACAACCCATCTTTTCCCATGAAGCTAGTGAATTGACAGCACAACTACTTATCTAATAGGCCACCAGAGCTCCCGAAGAATATGGAAAGCATTTAAATCATCTCCATATCATCCCTATGGACATCTGTATTCTCTAACAGAATGATCTTCTAGGAAACTATTCTGCCTACTCTGTGCTACATAGTCAGCATTTGTACTCAGCCTGGGTTTAGTCCATGAGAAGAATGTATACATGTATTTTTTATTTCTGCATATCTTAAAGTGTAAAACCTTAGTTATACTTTGAAAGTGATTACTCAAGCTAGATAAAGCAGATTCAGTCGTGAAAGTAAGCAACCCTGGTGTGCAATGGTTAAGCTTTCTACTTCTAACGGAAAGGTTGGTAGTTTAATCCATCTAGTGGTGCTGCAGGAGAGAAGCACTTGGTTGTTTATTCCAGTAAAGAGTATAGTTTAGAAATCCCTATGGGCAGTTAGTTCTGCCCTGTATGGAGTCTTTGTGAGAAATTCCATAGAAATTAATTTAACAGCACCTGACAACAACCTTTTGACAACAACAATTTGACAGATCCTTCACAAATAAGATACTGTCTTGTGTCTCTTTGTCTGAAGTCAACCTCTAACCACTGCAGGGTGCTTAGCCTACCTACACAGAGAAGATCAGAAGTGGAGATTAATCACATTAAGAACAGCCTCAAGCAATGAGAAACAAGAGTTGTAAATAAATAAAAGGGCCATTTCTGAGGTTTGTTCTACATTGTGTTCCCACTGAGATTAATAGTGGGATTAAACCTTAGTTTCCTACAGTAATCATCTACCCATAAACATAAATCTGCTGGTAGGGCTGACTTCATGGATGTGCTTTCATTTTTCACAGCGTTACTTACTTAGATGATCTAGATGACTGGATAATACTCCGTTGCTGCTATCTTGATATTTTAAAATAATTTTAAACACAGGGGTTCTGGGGTTTTGTTTGGGTTTTTTTATGTTTTTTTATTAAACGTCATAAGTGGCTTAGAGGTAAGGAGTTGCACTATCCACCACACTATGGGGGGGGGGGGATGGATAATCTCCTCCCGTGTGATCTGCAGCCTCTGAACTAGAGGGTTATTTCTGACTTTGCAGTACACTACCACAATAGTCTTGCTGGGTTGTCAAAGCTGTGGAGGTTGGTCTGTAAGGAGTTGTACTGCTAACCCAAAGGAAGCATTCCAAAAGCAGCTCAAATCCACTAAAGGGTCTGAAGGGGAAATATAAGCAAACTCTTCCTGTGCCTCAGGTACCCACTGGAGGAATCAGCTATAAGTTGGTTATGACTTGAAAACAACTAAGTTTAGTTCTGTTCCGTTTGTTTTTTTTTTTTTTTTTATTTCAGTGTAAACACTCAAACACTTAATGGTTTGGTTTGGTTTTTATGTAAGCACTTATTTATTTTTCTTTCCTGCCTCATTTCCATACTCTTTCATAGCGCTTACTAAGATCTTCTCATATTAACTAAACAAACCAAGCCAGTTTCTACTGAGACAGTTCTGATTTTTGGCAACTTATGTGCTGCAGAGTAAAATTGCATTTCCTAGTGTTTTCAATGACTGATCTTTCAGAAGTAGTTCACCAAATCTTTCTCTTAAGGTGTCTCTGGATAGACTCAAACTGCCAACTTTTCACTTAGTAGCCAAATACTTAACATTTTGTGCCACTCAGGGGACCCTCTCAATTTAACAATTTACCTTCAAACTTTTGCCTCATAGGTTATATTTAAAGAAGACTGAAATTAAGACACTAGAAAGCTCTCCCTGTCGTTTTTGTACTCTTCCTCATCTTATCAGCCTCGCGTGTATTTATTTCAGTCTTAGAAATATTGCAACATATCATAATGTTAGTTTTGTAACCTAATTTTACTACCATCAGCATTCAAATGCCTTTAATTTACAGTGACATGTACAAGAAATGTATACTGAGAAGTGCAGTAGAATTCCCTTTTTGACATTCTCTGATTATTCTAAGAACCCTTTTACCTCAGAGCCTTTGCACTTAACGGCCCTACAGAATTTTTTTCTACATATTATACATTTATAATTCAGACAAGCAACCACATGTGGGGATGCTGCCTGTAAAAGGAGGCTGAAATAATCACTTGATGTTCATTGACTTTACTAATGATAATACTACAGATTTCCTTTACACCTAGCCTCTCTCCCTGCTCCAAGGCACATACACCTAAGGTGTTTTATTTTGGGGTTTTTTTTTTCATCAGATACATGGGAAACAAATTATTATCTGTATTAATTTTCCGTGCACATCTCAATATCAACCCAAACTTGCTGCCATTGAGTGGACTCTGGTTCATAATCTCCATCGCATTCCATGGCTGGAAATCTTAGCGGAAAGAGACTGCCCACACTTCTACCTTTGAGCTGCTGGTAGATTTGAACCACTAGAGACATATGGCCTTTTGGTTAGTAGCACAACACTCTAGGGACTAAGCTGCCAGAACTCTTTAATGTACTTCAATGCTAAGTAAAATTACCTTTAATGAGAATGACAGTGAATTAAAAAGTAGCTTCCAAAATACTTGGGTGTCACTGGACTACATTAAGAAGCTATAATTGCTCGTTCAAATCTACTTAACTGTAAAATCCCAGAGGACAGAATCTTTATCTTGTAGACATTCTATTGTATGACTAAAGTTCTATCAAATACCCTATATTGGGCCATATCCCGGGACAGTGTTCAATTATTAATTTAAGCCATCAAACTACATAAAATCTTAATGAAAACTAGACTAAAAAAAGCATTTGGATAGCTGATTTTTTTTTTCATTTTCCTTGGAAAATATCCTATGTCAACTACATTTCTATTACACTAGACTTAGAATTGTAATCTATTCTGTTAAATTCAGGGAGCTCTGGTAGCTGAATGATGAGGAGTTGTGCTGGCAACTCAAAGGTATGAGATTCAAATCCAACAACTGCTCTGCATGAGAAAGAGGGGCAATCTCCTCCCTTAAAAGTAACTACCTCAGAAAACACGCTGGAGAGTCAGCTGCAGGTCAGTTTCAGATTGATGGTACACAACACCAGCCATTAGATTTAACAGATATTTGTTGATAATTATACATAGGTTCACTATTGGGCTAAACATTGTAAAAGAACAAGATACTTTCAATACAGAGTTTCAGCCAAGTTATAATTCTGTTTGGGAAAGCAACTTACAATGATTTGAAAGTTTTGGTTAAGTTTAAAAGGTACTAATACTAATAATACCTGTCATAGGAGAAAAATAGCTATGCACTAAATACATCGAGCATACTCAAATTTCTTCTCATCGAAATGCCTCTTTGGACTCACTATTTCTTCTAGGATATTCTTTGTTTCCAGTATCTCCAAGGCTTAGTCACTGTATTTGGATCTCTGGCCTCACATTAGAAGCAAGTTCTCACTCCATTAGTACTGATCTTTTTCTTGTTGTCGTTATTCAGTCCAGGTGACTGGAGATCGATCATCTTACTCTGCATTTATTTCTTCACAATCTCTCAGCTCCTATATTCCTTTAATTTTAATTTTAAATTTTAAAACTTAATTTTCCATGACCATTGTCCTACACCACAGCCTCCATGAGAGCAAAGACTCAGGCTGTTTTGTTCATTTCTTTATTCCTAACACAGAAAAGTGCCTGGCTCATGAAGGACATTCACTAAATGTTTCTAAAACTAATGTTTAAGGAATGAATCATATAATACAGCTTACTTAACAGTCTGATGTAATGTGAATTAATATATTTTACAGGAATGATTACAACTTCCCTATAAAATTACAAAAAGCTTCCTAGGAGATGTGAACTCTCCCCAAATCACCCCAAAACAGCATTATAAATCATGTCATCCTATTTTTCTACAATTTTAGGTTTTCATAGACATCCAAAATAAATACTGAGTTTGAATATTTACAAACTCATGCACAACTCATAAACAAAGTCATATCTTATTTATGACTGGTAGATAAAGATAACCCCATTAAACATATTCTGAACCTTTAACTATAATACCAAAACTGTTACTAAATTTAAATATGTGTTACCAGCCCAAGAGGTGTTCTAAGGAAGAAAGATGGACAGTCTCCTCCCATGCAACGTACAGCCACTGAAAACCTACTAGAGGGTTTTCAACTATGGGTTGTCTCTAACATGACAGCAATGAATACCAGCAGTAGGAAAGGTACCCTGGTGATGCTGTGGCTAAAGAACTTGGCTACCAGCTAAAGCACCAACAGCTTAAACGCACCAACAACGTGGCAGGAGAAAGATGTGGTTGTCTGCTTCCATAGTTATACAGACTAGGAAATCTTATCAGATAGTTCTGCTCTGTCATTGTAGGTACTTTGTTCTACTTTCTCTGAGAGGTGGAATTGACTTTATAGTAGTGAATCTCTCTCTCTCTCTCTCTCTCTTTCTGTGTGTGTGTGTGTGAGAGAGAGAGAGAGAGAGCTGTCAAGGCAGTACTGATTCACCCAGCCAGGTTTTTGGAAGCTGTAACTCACACAAGAGGAAATTGCTCATCATTTGCCCCTGGAGTCATTGGTGGATCCAAAACCCTAGAGAAGTGTTGCCTTAGGGTTAGCAGCACAACTCCCCACGGACTATGGACTACACTACCAGAGTTCCAAAGGAGATATAAAATAAATGCAAATAAATTCTATTTCGTTTTTTTTTTTTTTTAACACCAGCTGCATATCTCTTCACTGCGTCTCAGTCTCTTTATTTGTCAATATGATTTGGGTTGTTTTTAGTTTGTTTGTTTTAATTATTATTAAATTTTATTAGTTTTAATGAACAGAGATTTGGGGTTTTCATTCATTCATTGTTGCACTGTTTTCTCTACCCCTCCTCCCCAGTTTGTTCTTCATCCCCCCCCCGAATGTCTGTTTTAATTGTCCAATTGTCACAGTGTTTGTCAAAGCCAGTTCTGATTAATCTCCTTTGTCAGTGTGTCCTTTGCCATTCCCTATCACTCCTCCCTGAGAGAGACTTCACCCTGAGTCATAAGGAAAAGGGGACGGCGTATTCTCTTAGCTACTTCCTGCTGAAAAGGGACGCTGTAGGTTTCAGGGTGAAGATCTTCTCTCACTACTCTAAAGGGCCCCTTTGGCAGTAGGAAACACATAGACTATTATGGAGATCGATTTTGGAATTTAGATACACTGTTATCAATTGTGCTTAGCCATTTTAAAGAAAAGTCCTTTTCAGTGTGGGTTAATAAGAAGAGAAGCAAAATCAATTGTCCAGCTAATTTCATTTCCCTACGGTTATTCAATTGCCATACCATCAGAAACTGTCCTTTTAGGTTTTTCATTTGTTTAGTTGGTTTACACCAGGTAGTTGGTTGCATTCTCCGATAAATTAGAGCACAGTGCACTTACAGATTGTCGCCAGTGAAGTTGAACATACATATGGATGTTCCCAAAAAAGTCACTCACAGTAATGTCAAGCAGACAATCGACTTGAGGATCCTGCATGGAATCTGTGAATCAGAGAATATTTAAAAAACAAAAAAAACCAAATAAAATTTAAAAAGGGAAGAGCAGGAATTTCAGAAGTACAGTTTGAGGTTTACCTTCTGCTCTTTACAACTATGCAGTTCTCTAAATTCTCTAAGCCTGATTTTTTCCTAGAATTTCTTTCTCTGATTTTTATCATCTGCATCATGTGTTGTTGCTGTTGGGTGATATCTATTTGGTTCCCTTGCTTACCAACCCTAAATACAATGGAAGGAAGTACTGTTCAGCCCTGCACCAGGCTCACAGTTGCTACTACATCCGAATCCATTGTTGCAGCTTCTGTGTCAATGCATCTCATCTCCTTCTGCTTTAGTAAACATATTTTTCTTCAGAGACTGGATCCACTTGATAACATGTACAAAGTACATAAAACACAGTCTCACCACCCATGTTTCTAAAGTGTGTACTTCTTCCAAGATTTTGTTGTGTTGTTGTTTAATGCCGTTAAGTTATAGACGACTCATAGCGACCCTATGAACGAACAGCCTGAGCACTGTTCGTACATAAGAGTTTCCGGAGGCAAGCCATTTTGGAAGTGGATGCCGCTCCTGCTTCCAGTCTTCCGAGATAGATTTGTTTATTCTTCTGATTCAAAATGTTTCCCTGCAATCAGTTAATTCTGACTTATTGTGAAACTGTAAATCTTAACAGGAGGAGACTGCCCCTCTCTCTCCCATGGAGCCACGGGTGGATTTGAACTGCAAGAATGCACTACAGGCTGCTCCACCAGAGCTCCTTCGTTCTTCTGACAGACCATAATATCCTTCATATTCCTTGAAGCATCAATTGTTCTCCAATCTTCCTTATTCAATGCCTACTTTTTGCAAGCATATAAGGCAAATCTAAATACTGTGGCTTGGATCAGGCACTACTTAAGTCTCAAGATGAAATACCATTTGATCCAACAATTCCACTACTGGGAATATACCCCGAAGAAATCATAACCACCACCCAAGTAAGTATATGCACAGCCATGTTTATCACAGCTTTGTTCACAATAGCAAACAGTTGGAAACAACTTAAGTGCTCATCAACAAACAAATGGATAGAGAAGCTGTGGTATATTCACACAATGGGATACTACGCTGCATTGAAAAATAAGGAACTCATGAAATATTATACAAAATGGGTGACCCTGAAGGACATTATGTTGAGTGAAATATCTCAGTCACAAAAGGATAAATATTGCATAAGGCCACTGTTGTAAAGTGGGACTGACATTGGGGTTGGAGGGAGACTGAGAAAGATGGGATAAATTATGTATACTGCATTGAAACAGATGAGAGAGAGAACTATTTCAAAGGGATATATGATTAGCTATTATTGTCATGATAGGAGTCCAGAATGAAGGCTGCACAGTGGAGTGGACTTGGGGGTAGAGATTGTATAACAATGAAAGTATTTTTCTTTTCCTTTCCAAAGAGAAGAGTGAACTGGAGGGGTGGTACAGAGAGAAAAGTGCAGCAATGAATGAATGGAAATCCAATGTCTCGGTAAACTTTCATTAAAATGAATAAAAAAGTAAAATAAAAAGATGACATGCTTGCTGTTAACACTTTGATGAAGTCTTTGCAGATAATTTGCCCAATGTAAAAAAATAGCTGGTTTTTTTACTGTGACTTCAATCAGTGTTGAGTGTGGATTCAAATTAAATCCTCGACAACATCAATCTTTTTCATTTATCATGATGTTATTTATTGATCCATTTGTGGTTATTTTTGTTAACTTTATGCTTAGTTATAATCCATACTGAAAGCTTAAGTTTTCCACCTTCTTCAGTGAGTGCTTCAAGATATTTTCATTTTGAGGAAGCAAAGTTGTGCTATCTGCAAATCTCATGTTGTTAATAAATTTTCTTCCAATCCTGATTGCCTTCTCTGTATACACACTGAATAACTATGGTGAAATGATACAACCATGATATATACTCATCTAACTTTAAACCACACAGTATCACCTTGTTCAAATAACTCTCTTAGTCTACGTACAGCTTCCTCATGATTGCAATTAAGTGTTCTGAAAGTCTCATTCTTTACAATATTATCTATAATTTCTTAAGAACCACACAGTCAAGCCCTTTACATAGTCAACAAAACACAAGTCAACATAGTTCTGGTATCTTTGCTTCCAGCTAAGATCCATCTAACATTCATTGTACATCTTTTTCTGAATTTGGCATAAATTTCATGCAGTTCCTTATAAGTATAATAAGTTAAAACTATTTTCTATTTTCCTTTAGCTTAATTTCACTTGTGTGTGATTTATATTGTTCAATAATTTCTGTGTTCTAGTGAATCACTCTCTTTTGAATAGTCATATCTGTATAATTGCAATATGTACCTATATAATTGCAATAGATGTATAATTAAAATACATATCATTGTTATAATATGTAATTTTTATATATGTAAAATTAGTCTTTCAAACATCTTATAATAAATCACTGAATGCTTTGAGTGCTTACAGAATTTCATTCATTGTTAAAACATCTCAATTGGCATTCCAACAGCTCCTGAAATCTTATTTTTCACCACTAACTTCCATGCAACTTGGATTTCATTTTTCAATACTGTTCATTATTTATTATTATTGTTGTTATTATTTACTATTTTCTAAAATTAGAAAATTAGTCCTTTTTTTGTACAGTGATAGTATTTTTTTTTTCATCTTCTTTAGGTGTTTTCTGCATACTTCAATATTTTACCATTGAATCCTTCAATATTTCAATTTGAAGCTTCAATCTTTGATTCAATTATTTTAGTTTGTTCACTTAAGAAAAATTCTTCTCATAACATTATATAATTATTACATAAATGTCAACAAGTGAAAAATTTGAGTCTGACTAAATGTCATAATAATTGTACTAAATAGTATGAAAACTTCCTTAGAGAAAAGTTTTAGAAAGCCTTTTCTTCATGGAGGTTGGGGCAGAAGCAGCGATCTCTCCATCTAAAAAGCCAACAAAGCAAACCTAAAGTGTAAACCAAACACAAAGCAGTGATAAAAAAAAAAAAATCACTTATTTTAGTTTTTAACTGTTTCCCTCCAGACTTTACTTTCTACCTGGGTAAGTGGTACAGCTAAAGCAATTATGCTCATGTGCTGAAAAATAAGCAAATATCGGTGTCTGATTTCATTGTCATCACAGAGTGGAAATCCCAAGATAAAGGAGTGCTGTCGGATTGCAGGGGCCACGTTTCTCTTCAACTCTTTGATGTAAACCAAACTCTGGACAGTCTGCCAAGGTGTGACTAATTCCTTCTTATTCTGAGCTTACCTTGTTGCATAATTTTTTCATATAATTTTGCAAAGGTGTAGAAAGTATAAGAACGGAAAATTTACCGCCGAAACCCTTTACCTGCTATCAAAGTCCCCACCCCCCACACTCACACTCACCTCTCAGTACAAAGCAAGTTTTATTAACACATGGCAAGGGCTCAATTTAAAGAGGACTGTGGGCATTAAAGCAGATTGTTTTATGTCTATGACATGAATACTCAGGGTGGATGAACTATCAGGACTCAGATTTAAGTGTGATTAATGCTTGGTACTTGGAAAGCATCCAAACTTATTAAATCTGATGGAGTAAAACAGCATAACTTTCTCATATTATTTCCAAGAGATATGATTAGACTGAATGGAGTAGTGAATGAAACTGTAGAAATAAGCTATGGTGAGGGGGAAGGGGTTACTTCTGTTTTATTTGCAAAGAACTAAACAGAGGGAGTCATGCATTCAGCAAGTACAGGCAGAGTTCAATCACCTCAATGCAGGGCTCAGAACCAAGGCAACACAACCTTGCTACCCATGATTTTTTTACACGTGGTTGAGCATAAGGGTTGACCTCTGGAATAAAGGGGAGGAAGAAAGGATTTGATAAACGTTCCCTTTCTTCTAATGTGAAACTTATGTAATTACACAGAAATGAGAGCATATGCATGCAGGTTATTTTGTAGTTTGTCATATCGTAGAAGCATCAGATATATCAAACGGCCACTACCTTCCAACAGAGAAATGGGACTTGTATGATCTTCTATCTGTACAGCAACTCCTGGCAAGTTTATCCGCAATTATTCATAAGGCGAATAACTTGGAAGTTAAGTACTGACATGTTTTGTTTTTCTAATCTGTGATACTTCTCAAAGACAAGCAGTTCTTAAGGACAGGAGAGCAAGTAATAAATGTTGGAGAGGATGTGGTGAGAAAGGAACTCTTTTACATTGTTGGTGGGACTGTCCAACGGCACAACCACTCTGGAAGGTAGTTTGACGCTTCCTCAAAAAGCTGAACATAGAAATTCCATAGGGCCTAGCTTCGGGATATACTAAAAAAATGAGAACTGAGGCTCAAATGGAAACTTGTACACCAATGTTCATAGCAGCATTATTCACCATCGCGAGAACAGGGAAACAGTCCAGATATCCAACCACAATTGAACAGACTGAGAAGTTGTGGTACATTCATACAATGGAGTATTACAAAGCACGCAGGAGCAATTCTTTTTTAAATTACTACCTAACTTCCTGAGTGAACTAACTCAGTCCCACAAGGACAAATACTGTATAAAACCATTATTGTAGAACAAGTATGAAGAGCCAAGGAGGGAGGGAGTGTGTAAATAGAAGGGTGAGGATGACAAGGGTATGGTGCTAATCATAGGGTTTCACAGTTTCATGGGTGGGTGGGGTGAAGGAAGTGGGAAGAATCTTTTGTGAAAAATAATGTATTCAAACTTTATAAATGAATCAGAACAAAATTTAAAAAAGGACAACATGCATTCAATAAATTCATTCAGTTCTACTTTGAACCAAATTAATTTCCAAAGAAACGACAAACTTTACTATAGACTGAAATATAAAAGCCCCCAATATATAATAAAGAGGGACTTGTTAAGCATTCCTCATGTAATAGACCTGTGGTTGGCACGGAAATAGCCCACCCTTCAGGCCTGTCCTGCCTATGTGGTCACAGTAACAGTATGTGCTGAAGGACCAGAGCACAGTGGGGCCAATATCCCTGTGTATAATATAAACTGAGCAGAGATGTTAAAACTTCAGGATCTAGAGTCTTGGATATTTGTCATTTTCTCACTACTATAGGCTCTCTCTTAACTGTTGGGCAGAAAAGGCCTATCCCATAGGCTTGCTGAAGTTGTAAATCTTTGTGGGAGCTATCTCACCTTTCTCTCATAAGGTAGTCAGGTGACTGGGAATTTGAACTGTCAGGTGTTAGGCTGGCAGCTCAGCTCTTAACCCACTACACCATCTGGGCTCCGTTTGCATTTTGGACTATTATCTAAGACACTGTAACATACAAAATGCACATATATGTATGATGTTGTTGTTGTTGTTGTTTACTCTTGAGTCAGAACTGAGCCATAGCTGATCCTGGAGTGAGTTTTCAGAGGGAGTAAATTGCACAGGAGGAGACTGGTCATCCTTCTCCAGCAGAGTATCTGGTGTATTCAGATTGTGTTCCTTTGGGATTGCAGCTCAGCTTGTTACCTTTAGGTCACTAGAGCTGATAGATAGATAGATGATAGATAGATATGTAGATAGATAGATAGATAGATAGATGATAGAGATATAGCAAAGCTCATCCAGTCAATTATACATTTCAAGCAAATCTGAGATATGGAAGGGGAGACTACTTACTCCCTCATCCTTTTAACTGATAAAAGAATAACAAAAACCAAAACAAAATATCAATCCTGCCAAACAACAAAGCTTCAATTTATTATACATGCTCATCAATTTAACAACAACAAAAAAAAAACCAACTAAAACCAAAACCCAAAACAAAAAAACACATAACCCTTAAAAGCCTGAGGGTGATCCAACCCCTTTAATACCCAAGGCCCTAAGCACGCCACAGATCAAGGCCCAAGCCTCAGCCTGCTTTGTCTGCAAAAGATGAAAGCCGGGCGCAAACAGGTGAAGGCTTTTTTTGAATCATCACCTGCAATTAAGCAAAGGAAAACTAAGAGGAGCAGAGGTAAGCTGAACTTGCTTTAAAAAGACACCCCTAGAGCAGGTGGATGCTTGCTGGGGATTGCTGTGGTGTCTGCTGTCACTCTCTCACCAAATAATGAGTATTCACTAGGGTTTCCTGCATGGGAACTGAATGCTCAGTAGGAAACAGGATGGGTGCTGTGCAGGATGATGTGCGCATGCACACACACATACAAGATCTGCATCTTTCCTACAATTCTTTAAGTGCATTTTTAACTGTTTTCATGAGTTGTCATCGAAATGTGAAGCACTCCCTCCCTTTCCTTTACGTGTTTCTTCAACCGAATCTCAACATTCAAATAATTGATGGTTAAGCTCTTTTCAACAAGCACAGGAGTATTTATTTACCTAGCATCTTGAGCCCTGATCTATTTACAATAGCAATATTTCCACGACTAAGCTACCTTAATTCTGAAAGAAGGAGCTCTGGTGGCTTGGTCCTTCGAGGGTTGATCTGTTAATCAAAGGCCGTGCCGCTCTGGGGTTCCATTCCACGAGAGAAAGATAAGCAATCTCCTCCTGTGCAAATTACAGCCTCTGAAAACCACTAGATCAGTATGAGGTTTGGGACTGGTTTGTTCTTATATTTTGAGAGCTCTGAAAGATCACTGTCAACTCAGTTGACATTATTTTATGGCACTTTAGTTTTCATTGAACTTCTTATTGAAAAGTTTTATTACTTGAAGGGTTCTAGGATGTACATTTGCAGATAACTTTCTTCAACTGTAAATTTCTAAGTCTCAACCAAATCCATTCTCCTTGGCATGTTCTGCCAACATTTCCCATTATTTTCTCAGAGACGGACAGCAACTTCGCACAATCAGCATAATATTGTTTGGTGGTAATACCTTATAAGTAAAGGATAGTCAACCACACAATTATTGTTCGTTGTACTGTAGTGGTGAGCTTCCACATTTAGACACAGAAGAAAGGCCTGGAAATCTACTGGCTAAAATTAGCCAGTGAAAACCCTGTGGGTCACACCAGAATGGTGTCAGGCTCACTTGGTTTTAACAAATTACAGGAAGAGATTGAGTGCTGAAGAAGGACAGTTTCTTTGGTGAGTTGAGGGACAGAAAGAGTGAGGGAGATCTTTGGCGAGATGGATCAGCACGACAGTCACAATTAACCTAAACGTGCCAGTGATGATGAGGTTACCACTACAAGGCAATGATTGTTTCTGTTTTACATAAACTTATTATGAGTTAGAGCTGACTTGCAGCAGCTACCCAACTATCTATAAGAAAAAGCAAAATTTATGTTGTCTTTAAGAGTTCATTGTAAATAGAGACTGGCATTCATTAAGACAGGCTTCACATATATGTGCCACCAACAAGACATTTCAATTAAAAGATTCAAGTTTTCATTTATCATAGTAACTCAAAAAGCACCAGAATGTGTTAATAAAGCTATCTCTTCCTATTATAGTAAGCTCAAACCTCACAATTTTTTTTCTAAAGGTGATAAGGAGGAAGAAAGGAAGAGCGTGCCCCTCCTAGTGTTAGATCTGATTAGAAACCTCTAAAAAACACCAGGTATATTTTGGCTGCTTTCATTTTTGTAAATCAATAACAACAATCAATATGTGTTTGCTTTTTATCATTTGGAAGCTAGTGGTGAGAATAATGCATTAGGTAAACAGAGAGAATTGCTTTTTTTCAGCCTCTGGAAGTATCTACTTCAAGGTTAAGTATCAGAAACTCTTTAGAATAATTTGAAAAACCTCAATAAACAACTTTCACTGTCAAGTGGGTTCTGACTCATAGTATACAAGACACCAAAATACTACCCTGTCCTATACCATCTTCACAATCCTTGCTATGTTTGAGCCCACCATTGCAGCCATTCTATTAATTTGTTTGATGAGAGTTTTCTTTTTTACTGACCCTATATTTCTCCAAGCATTATATTCTCCAGTGACAAATTCCCCTTATAACATGTCCAAGTTATGCAATGAACTAACACTAGCCTCACTTCTAAGGTGTATTCTAGCTATGTTTATTCCAAGGCATATTTGCTCATTCTTCTAGCATTTCATGGTATATTTAACAATATTGTTTTTGCCAACACCATAATTCAAACATATGAATTCTTCTTTAGGGAGCTCTGGAAGCCAAGTGGTAAGAAGCTACGCTGCAGTCCCAAAGGCACGCAACACAATTTGAATCCATCAGCTGCTGCAAGGGAGAAAGATGAGCAATCTCCTACCTCTGAAAACCTGCTAGAAGGTCAGCTATGGACAATTTCCACCTCAATGGCACTCAGCAACAACAACAATTCCTCTTTGATAGTCCTTATTTCTTGTCAAGGTTTTGTAAGTATATGAGAACATTGAAAATATCATGGTTTGTGTCAGGTGTACTTTAATCCTCAAGGTGACATCTTTGTTTTTAGGACTTAAGTCTTTTGCAGTGGGTCAGCCCAATGGAATAACATCATTTCATTTCATGACTGCTGCTTTTATGGAATTGATTATGGATCCAAGTAAGGGGAATCCTTGTCAGTGGCAATATTTCTCCATTTATCATAATGTTGCTTCTTGGTCTAGTTGTAAGGATTTTATAATCCATATCGAAGCTTTAATCTTTGCTCTTAATTACTACGTGTATCAAATCCTCTTCATTTTTAACAAAATAGCTAACAGTAAAGTTATATACTTGTACACTTTGGGTTCTAAGTATTATTCCTGTAATCCTTCTATTGCATTCTTCACAGAAAAGTCTAACTTCTCGTATTATTTACTTAGCATGCATATTGAATATGTTTGGTGAAATGATACAACCTTGAGTCACATCTTTCCTGATTTTAAGCAGTATCCCTTTGTTTGAATTATTATTTACTGGTCTATGCACAGCTTTCTCATAAGCACAATTAAGTGTCCTGAAATTCCTCTTCTTAGCATGTTATTTATAAATGTATATAATCCACACAGTCAAATGCTTCACACAGTTAATAAAATGCAGATAATCATCTTTTTGTTATACTTCTAATATCAACAATGATATTTCTAATTATACATGCTGACTAAATTCAGTTTTAATTTCTGGAAATTCCTTGTCAATGCACAGCTACAATTTTTATATTGTATTCAAAAGTTTTACTTGCATTTAATAGTAGTAATTGTTTTCTATAATTTCTGCATTCTGTTGGATCACTTTTCTTTGGAATGTGCTCAAATATAGATCTAATCCATTTGGTTGAGCAGGTAATTGTTTTATAAATTTCTTGGCATAGGCCAGTGAGCCTTTCCAGAGTGGCATACATTACTTGAAACATCTTAATTGGTGTTCCTGGAGGCTTATTACTCATTATGCCTTCAGTGCAGCTTGGACTTCTCCCATCAGTACAACCAGTTCTTGGTCATATGCTATTTCTTGAAATGATTGTATACCAATGATATTGACACTTTCTGCAGAGCTCAATATTTTGTCCACAGACTCCTTTGATATAATTTTTTAAAAAATGCATTTTTTTCTCTTCGTTTCTTTCAGCTTGTGAAACACCAAGTAAAGTATTCTTTTCTGATTTTCTAACTCTAGGTTATTGAACATTTTATTGCAATACTTTGTTTCCTCAAGTTACACTTTGAAAGGATTTATTTAGTTCTTTTGCTCTATCATTTATTCTACTCACTTTACCTACTCTACTCTTAAGAGCAAATCTACTGATATCTATTTTGGTCTTTTCTTTCTTTCCTGTTTTTTTCAACGACTTTTCGTTTCCTTCGAATGTAATACCCTTGATAGCACCAATGACTCATCTGGTCTCTGATCATTTGTGCTCAGTGTGTCAGATCTACTCTTGAGATAGCCTCTACATGGGTCTTTAACTTATTCAAGCTCATGCTTTGATTCTCGTAGACTTCTTTAATTTTCTCCAGTTTCAACTTGAACTTGCTTATGAGTTATTTGTATCACAATTTCACAGTCATCCCTTTACCTTGCCCTGACTACAGTTGTTGAGTTTCTCCATCACAACTTTCTACACCTGCAGTTAGTTTGATCCCTGTGTATTTCAACCAGTGAGGTCCATGTATATATTCTCTATCTACGTTATTGAAAAAGTATTTCTAACTTTCACATTCCAATAACCAGTTATTGTCAATGCATCTTGATCGCATGTTTTATAAAGTTCAGACTTCAGAAGTTATTAAACTGTTAAATTTCTCCATCTTTTGGCATTAGCAGTTGAGACTTTCAATAATTTCAATAATGGCTATATTAATTTGTCTTCTTTATAAGTGTATGGATATTATCCTATCAATGCCAGCACTAAAGTTCTTGGAATGCTCTTTTTCACAATAAATGTGATGTCATATCAAGGCAATTTGTCATTCCTAATATAGACCATATGATTGTTCCACTCAAATTGCCCAAACCAGTCCATTTCAGTGTTCTGAGGCCTAAGATACTGATCTTTATGCAGTCCATTTTGGTTTTGACAATTTCCAAATGTCACAGGTTCATATTTTATCCTTCTTATGTTCTAATTATTAATTAAACAAATGAAAGCACCAAAAGTTTTATTCCATCCATGTCATTAGGCCAACTCTAGGTTGAGTCATATTTTTAGTTTCATCAAACCTCAAGGGTTTACTTTTCAGTACTCTATTAGTGTTCTGCCAATATTTATAATTATTTTTTTTTTACTCTCTAGTTATTTTGGAAGTAGATAATGGATCTTCAAATCCTTTTTCATAACTGCCTCGAGGTGAAGCTCCTCTCATACCTATTCACCATGTGTTACCCTGAAGATATTTTAAATACCAGTGGTATAGCATCCAAACAACAACTATATACCAGTCTACTGTACAAGTGAGTGCTGCAAAGAACCATGAGGTCTATTACATAAATCTTGGCTTCATATTAGATTTTAAGACCTCAGCCACATGTTGGGCCAAAACATTTATAATCTTTGACTTTTTATATCTCTTAATGGAATGTATCAACTGTGTTTTCTTTCTGCTATTCTTGACTCCAGTTTTGAGCTCTCAGCTAAACTTCTTCCTTCTTGAGACAAACCAAGGGTCCATACATTTTCTCTCTACCAAATAAGACTGAACTATATTAAGTCAAATTAAATGATCATATTAAATAAAGTTAGTTCTTCTGAGCAATGTACATCTTGAGTTCAGATTCTTGGTTTTTAAACTGACATCCTTGCTCTTTAGCACATTAAAGAGGTCATTGACAGCATATTTTCCCAATGCAACATGCATTTTTATTTCTTGACCACTGCTATCAGGGTAATGATTATAAATCCAAGTAAAATGAAATTACTTGCAACTTCAGTCTTTTCTCTATATATCATGGTGCTGCCTTTTGGTCCAGTGTTGAAGAGATTTGTTGATATTAATATAGTGAAAGCCGTAGTCTTTGATCTTCTGCAATAAGTGTGTCAAGTGAGTCTTCTTCGCTTTCTGCAAGCAATATTGTGTCATCTGAATAATACAGGTTGTTGATGAGCCTTCCTCCAAACCAGATGTCACATTTTTCTTCACAGAGTCCAACTTCTAAAATTATTTCATCAGGATACATATTGAATAGGTATGAAGAAATGACACAACCCTGCCACACACCTTTCCTGGTTTAAAACCATGCACGTTCTCTTGTTCCATTCTTTGATTTGTTTATTGAATTTACACTAGTATATTGAGTGTTCTGGAATTCCAGTCCTTCTCAATATTCTCCATTATTTGTTAAAACACAAGTAAACATTTTTCTAGTATTCTTTACTTTCAATTAAGATCCATTTGACATCAGCAATTATATCCCTTGTATCACTACCTCTTCTGAATTCAGCCTGAATTTCGGGCAAGAAAATAACAAAGACTGAACACCTCCTCTATGTGAAGCTCCATGCTAGACATTGAAGAGAAAAATCTTCAATATAACTCTGAACACGAGAGATGGAGCCACAGGGAGCTTATGTTTTGATGAAAATAATCTACCAATTAAAGCAACAGCCCCTTGCCTTAAGCCTGCTCCTTTTCAAGGGCTTCAGTAATTATCAGTTGTGATCTTGATCTTTAGATCAAGATCTTTCATGAGTTTTTCAGGCTTTCAGTAACATCCCCATAGGTTAATATTTCTTTTAACATGCCTTCAGTGAGCACTTGCTGCGATTTCAGGCAGAGCCTGCAGTGCACCTGGTTGGCCACAGTTTGCATTCTCTCCTGTATGTTGCCTAACAGCTGAGCTCAGTAAACGGAGCGTCTCCTTTAACTAATCATGCTAGAGGCCTCTGTTTTAAGAACAGCCAGGTTTGAAGGTAGCTTGTCTACATTTACAAACTCATTACTAGCTCAATTTGATTGGCCCATCCGTCCCTTTTATCATCTCAGGTATACTCACTGCATCTGAATTTGCTTTCAGTTCACCAGGCTATGGAAAAATATACTTTTTCCACATGGTTGGGCAGCAGGAATGTTCTCCTCTCTTCTGCTCACATGTTCTTCTGGCAGGCATCCCAAACCTTGGAATATTAATCCTGATAAGTAAGTAACAAACAGCGTGTCATATTCCTAGTTGGCACAAACCCATGCTCCTCTGCAAGGGCTTGTCCCAGGGATAGTTACACATTAACACAGACTTCAATACACTAACTTCACATTCTGTGTATTTGGCCTCACCCCCTTGCCTTCTGTAACAGAGTTGGGGTTGTTTTGAGGGTTTGAGGGGTTTTTTTACACGTGTTTTACAGCCTTTGAAAGAAGGTTCTTGTCATGTCCTGTAGTTCTACTTTGTATTGCATTTTGTTTTTAAATCTAATTGCACTTAGGCTTCCTTAATGGTAATTCAGTAACCTATTACCCACATAAAGCAAAACAATAGGCTCCAGTATATTAGAGATGGTTAGAATAGCACAGGGACAGTTCTAAATCTATTGTTCATAGGGTTACTATGAGTTGCAGTCAACTCAAAGGCACATAACAACATTACCCATGTTGTCCCTTCTAAAAATGTTTCTTCGGTCCTCAGCATTCATTCACTATTCATTTCTTCCTAACCTCGGTGTCCAGATGACTTTTTTACTAGATCTTGGCCTTGCTACTTTTCTCCCCAAGAGACATGGAATTGGACAACATGGGACCATGCAATATTTTGTTCTGACAAGATCTTTCTGAGTTGGAGTCAACTCAATGTCCCTTAAAAACAACTGAATCATGTAGATGACTTTGTTATCTATTTCTCCAAACTTTGCATTTTTATTCACTCAGCATTCCCCTGTATTCATTCACCAAGTGTTCATTGACTGTCTGCTATGTCACTATGGGAAATATAGACATAAATGAAACTATGTCCATGACCTTGAAGAGTTCCTGATCTGATAGAGGAAATCATAAAGGATAAAGAGCTGCAAAATAATTAAACATAAAATATTGCCAAATAATAAGAGAATGAAAATTATTGAACAGATATGATGGGTGAAGGAAAAGTCATAAGTTTTTAAAAGGTATATAACGTTCTGATAGTTTACAAAAAAACAAAACATGCATGAGGATAGGCTCATCATGATGTGTTGTTGTTGTTGTTGTTGTTATGTGCCGTCGAGTCGCTTGAGACTCATAGCGACCCTATGTACAACAGCCCTAAACTCCGCTCTGTCCTGTACCAATCGCACTGTCTCTGACATTCCCATCCCAATTATCCCAGTCACTGAATCAATCCACCTCATAGAGGGCCTTCCTCTCCTGCGCTGTCCCTCCATCCTACCAAGCATGATGTCCTTCTCCAAGGACCGGTCTCTCCCCACATCATGTCCAAAGTATGTTAGATGGAGCCTCAGAATCCTT
>NW_006399810.1:8879215-8880768 GCF_000299155.1 Elephantulus edwardii
CTAAGGTGCGTCTGATACAGGCCATGGTTTTTGCAATCACTTGTTATGCATCAGAGAGTTGGACAATGACCAAGGAGGATAGAAGGAGAATTGAGGCCTTTGAGTTGTGGTGCTGGAGAAAAGTATTGAATGTACCATGGACTGCCAAGAAAACAAACAGATTCATCCTCGAGAGGATTAAACCAGGCTACACCTTGGAGGCAAGGATTCTGGGGCTTCATCTGACATACTTTGGACATTTTGTAAGGAGGGACGGGTCCTTGGAGAGGGACATCATGCTTGGTGGGTGGAGGGACAGGGCAGGAGGGGAAGACCCTCTATGGGGTGGATTGATTCAGTAACTGGGGTAATCACGTGTGTCAGAGGCAGTGTGATTGGCACAGGATAGAGCAGGGTTTAGGGCTGTTGTACATAGGGTCGCTATGAGTCCCAAATGACTCGACAGCACATAACAACAACAATAGTCAATCTGTTGGAATGAAGGGACCAAATGAGAAGCAGCATACAATAAAGGTTCAAAGTTCACGTAGTGGTGATGAATGAGAACCTGGAGCTTTTATTACACACTAGGCACTGATTTAGATTCTAGGAATACAGACCCAGCACAATCTATTGCTCTTAGAGAACTCATATTTCGGTAGCATGATATAGACACCAATAATAATAAGATTAGTCAGGAAATGTGCCAATTGGATTTTCATAAATACTATGGAAGAAAAGATATCTAGTTAAGTAGGTATGAGGCTGTAAAAAGAGCAGGAGCCACACGGGTATAGCTTTATCTGACCTTTACCAACTTCACAAAGGGAAACTGTCCTTGGAACATCAGCAATGCAAAACCAGTTTCCATGAGGTCAGACATTTCACTCAACCTCCCATACCTCTTACAACTCATCCCATACCAATCTCAATGCTTCACTCTATCTTATGTTGAAATATGTTACAATAGCTCACAGACCACACAGAACCATACTGGGGAAATCAGAAGTTTACAATCCAGGTTAGTAGCAAAATATACTCAGAAGAGCTTCTGATATGTGCTCAGGGGTGCTTAGGCCAGTTTTAGGAAGTGCTCAGTCCTGCCAATATTGTTTCTCCCCTCTTCAATCCTCTAACAAACTTGGGCAAAAAGGTCTTAGCTCCAGTTCCATGGCATAGCAGTCCCAAGGTCTGTGTTATCTCATGTCAGGTCTCTCCTCCTCTGCTATGGCATCTGTGGCTATATGCTGCAGGCCCTAGTCTGACTAGCACAATAATCTCTGGTTCTGAAGGATGAGTTGTATTCTCTTGCTTGCTCTTTTCTGGTGGTAAGGTTCCTCTTACTCGGCTGCTGGATCGGCTCAGTTTAATAGTTACAGTAGCCAATTCCCTTGTGAATAGACTAGCACACACTATTGGTGCATTCCACATAGCAAAGTCAAATTCAATGGTGAGGAAAGGCATTTTTTCCCCTTTTTAAAAAAATTTATTATTAATTTCAATGAAAATTCACAGAGACTTTGGATTTCCATTCGTTCATTGTTGCACATTTCTACCCTTCCAACCCTCCCCCC
>NW_006399810.1:8881104-8887055 GCF_000299155.1 Elephantulus edwardii
TTTCAATGCAGGGTAGTATTCCATTGTGTGAATATACCACAGATTCTCTATTCATTCATTTGTTGATGGACACTTAGGTTGTTTACAACTCCTTGCTATTGTGAACAAAGCCACAATAAACATGGGTGTGCGTATATCTGCTTGAGTGGCAGTGATGGTCTCTTTGAGGTATATTCTCAGTAGTGGAATTACTGGGTCAAATGGTATCTCTATTTGCAACTTTTTGAGAAAGCGCCAAACACCTTCCACAGCGGTTGTACCATTTTACACTCCCCCAACAATGAATAAAGGTTCCAGTTTCAAGGAAAGGCATTTTTTTTTGGCTGAGTACAGTGTACTTTGTTGATGGTACATGACAAGATGGGCTCTCCAAGTCCCTCCCCTTTCTCAAGGGGATTTGTTGGAAACTTGTGTCAAGGATGTGAGATTCTCAGTGTGGGGGGATCAAGTTGGGGCAAGGACTCCCCAGCAGCTGAGGCTCTCTCTCTGTTAGTGTTGTTGCTGGGGTTGGTGGTCCAAGGGGCTCTTATTCTTTGGAGGCCATGTGAACCATCAGGTCGACCACCTGATTGCTGTAGCCAAATTTCTCATCATACCAGGAAATGAGTTTGGCAAAGTGGTTGTTCAGGGCAATGCCAGCTCCAGCATCAAAGGTGGAAGAGTGGTGTCACTATTAAAGCCACAGGAAACAACTTGGTCTTCACTGTGTCCCAGGATGCCCTTGAGGGGCCCTTCTGATGCCTGCTTTACTACTTTCTTCATGTCGTCATATTTGGCAGCTTTCTCCAGACAGCAGGTCAGGTCCACAACTGACACATTGGAGGTGGGGACACAGAAAGCCATACTGGTAAGTTTCCCATTCAGTTCAGGAATGGTCTTGCCTATGGCCTTGGAAGTGTCGGTAGATGCAGGGATGATGTTCTGGGCAGATCCACGGTCATCACGCCACAGCTTTCCAGAGGGGCCATCCACAGTCTTCTGGGTGGCAGTGATGGCATGGACTGTGGTCATTAGTCCCTCTACAATGCCGATGTTGTCACGGATGACCTTGGTCAGAGGAGCCAAGCAGTTGGTGGTACAGGAGGCATTGCTGACAATCTTAAGAGAATTGTCATGCTTTTCATGGTTCACGCCCATCACAAACATGGGGGCATCAGCAGAAGGAGCAGAGATTATTACCATTTGGCACACCCTTCAAGTGAGCCCCAGCTGTCTCTAAGGTTAAGAAAATATCAGTGGACTCCACAACATACTCAGCACCCGCATCACCCCACTTGATGTTGGGAGTATCTCACTCCTGGAAGATAGTGATGGCTTTCCTGAAAAAAAATTTTGGCTTTTTCTTAAGTTTCATACACACAGAAAAGTTGCAAAGACAGTACAGTGTTTTGGGTTTTTTTTTTTATCTGCATCCTTCCTCACTCAATTTCTCTTATGGCTAAAGTCTCACATTACTGTGGTACATTTGTCACAACTAAGAAACCAATGAAAGGATGAGAAATGGAAAATTGATGCCTTTGAGTTGTGGTGTTGGAGAAGAATACTAAGTATCTTGTGGACTGCCAAAAGAGCAAACAGATATGTCTTAGAGAAAGTGCAACCAGAATGCTTCTTGAAGGCAAAGATGCCAAAGCTTCATATCACATACTGTGGACATGATGCTAGGAGAGGCTATTCCTTGAAAAGAGACTCATGCTCAAAAGGTGAAAGGACTATGAAAGAGAGGAAGATCTCTGATGAGATGGATTGATACAGTGACTGTAGCAATGGGCTCAAGTCTGCTATTCATAAGTACAGGATAGGACAAGGTTTATCAGTTGTTCATACTCAACAGCTCCTAATAAGAAGAAACCAGTATTGGTGAATTGCTATTAAAACTTAGGTCCTTATTCAGATATCATTAGTTTTTCCATTTATGTTTCCTTTTTAGTTCCATGATGCCACTCAGAAGACCACAATACTTCTAGTTCTCATATCCTGCACAGCCTCCCCTGCTCTGTGACAGTTACTCAGTTTTTCTTTGTTTTTTATGACAACTTTGAGAAGGTATGAAGGTCCTTCAATTGAGGCTTGTTGATTCTCAAGTTTGCTGGGATTTGGCGGGAAGAAAAATACCACACGGGTTATTTACACTTCTCATCATGTCATGTCAGGATAGAAACTTGTAAAGATATTGGTCAAAGAAAGTTTCAATAAGAAATGATATCTGTGCAAAAACTTGAAAAGAGATTAGGCAATGAGCCATGTGGTTCCAATAAAGCAAGTGCTCCAGACCTAAGAAACAACCTATGCAAATAACCTGAAATGGAATTAAGTATGATAGCAATTGCAAAGAAGCCAGGATGGAAAATAGAAAACAAGGTTAGAAAGGTAGGACCAAATTGTATATAATCTTGTAAAAACGGGAATGTTTTGAAAGCTTTATTTGAGCACATGGATGCCATAGTCCCAATTTTTTGTTGTTGCTGTTTTGGTTTGGGTTTTTTGCTGAATAGGTTAATGTTTATTTGGTTTTACTGAATTTTCCTTTTTTTAACCTTTCACTGTTTTTGCTTCTATTTTTTTAAGAACTTAATGTTTCCTTTGTGGATATGCTTGGTATATAAAATGCCTTTATTTAGACTTTATTCATGTGGGATAATTTTTTTTTTACTGATTTTCTCACAGTCCTCATATACATTCTGTTTCACACTATTCTTCATTTACACTGTGTTTCATACAATCATTCTCATACATTATAAAATTAATCACCATTGGACCTTTCCCATCATTACCCTGTTTTTTCACCCTGGATCCTTCTAATATCCTTACACTCCCCACTTCCTCCACCAACCAAACTGTACAACCCTGTTGATTTGCCCTTACACACCCTCACCCCTCGCCCCCTTGAGTTCCCGTACCCAGTGGTTCTTAATCTGTGTTAGGGACAGTAATGACTACCTTTGGAGAGGGTGCAAGAGATCACGATACTTCACCCTTCCTCAGCACAGCTGTTCAGACCAGTGATAGGCTACAGACACACAAGCTGACCAGACACTCAAAGAACTACCTACTCCAAAAGATTGTATAGGCAAAGTTGAACTGAGTCATTATGACTCTTACAAACCCAAGAGATACAAAAGGAATCAGGCAGTTAAGAGAACTTGAAGACTCTAGGCTGATCTGGCTGTTTTAGATGCAAATTGAAGCTGACGAAGAAGCACATGAAACCTGTTTGCAAAATAAGAGGAATGCAACAAATATAGTAGAACACGTGCCAGTTGTTTAAATTTCTATTTGATTATTATATCCAGCTTACATGAGACCTGGCTATCTTACATTTTTAAATTTCACAAGTTCTTAAAATCCTTAAAGTAAACCCTTTTACCTATTAATTTAAGGTAGTTTAAACAGGTTTCTTCATTCCACATCCAAAAGAACTCTGGTTATAAAAGAAAAATCAAGGTAGCAATTTCATACAAGCCAAAGCAGACAGAAGGAAATTGGCTACAGGTAGACCAATTGAAATAATTTGTTGTTGTAGACCCAACAGTTGAACTACTTTATCATGTGAGAACCAATTCATAGGTGATCCCCAGTGTGTTTACAGAGGCATCAAATCCATACAGGAGGAGATTGCTTATCTTACTCTCACAGAACAGCTAGTGGATTTGAACCTTGTGACTTTGGGTTGGCAGTACAACTTCTAACCACTAGGCCACCAGAATTCACTTTTGAAATACTTAGTCAGGAATTATGAGGATGGCACAGAATAGAACAGGGTTCAGATTGGTTGTTCATAAAACTCGAAATACAAGTTGTTTATACAACTCGAAAGACCCTACAACCAAAAAAAGTAGCTGTAATACTTTTACATACTTTCCATTCTTTTTCAAGATTGCATCACAGCTTCTTTCCACTAGGTCAACAAGGCTCCCTCTTTCTATACTTTTTTATCCTCCTGTAGTGCCCTCTCTTGACCTAAGGCAATAGTGATCTAATGTGAACACCCTTAGTACCAGTAGTCAGGAAATCAGGAAATAAGGAGATTTATTGCATTAGGAAAGTCTACAGTTAGAGACCTCTCCAAATTATAGAGTAATGATGTCAATTTGAGGACTAAAATGTGTCTGGTTCAGGTCATGGTCTTTCTTGATGATCACACTTGCTATACATCTGAGAGCCAGACAATGAATAAGGATAATAGAAGAAGAAGTGATGTCTTTGAGCTGTGGTGCTACAGAAGAGTACTGAACATCCCATGGACAGACAAAAGAAGAAACAAATATACTTCAGAGAAAGTGCAGCCAGAGTGCTCCTTGGAGGCAAAGATGAAAAAGCTTCATCTCACATATTTACTTACTAGAAGGAACTATTCCTTGGAGAGGGACCTGATGCTCAGAAAGGTGAAGGAGAGGAAGACACTCAAGCAGGTGGATCGATACAGTGACTGTCACAATGGTCTCTAGTGTGTCAGAAAGTGTGTGTATGGCATAAGATAGAATAGGTTCAGATCAGTTGTTCATCAGGTCCCTTTGGATCATACTCAACTCAAGGGCACCTAACAGTAACAATGTACAAAGGGGAAAAGACGCTGGATAAGCTCATCGCTATTCATTCTAGTGTCTGGAACATAACCGGTCATCATCTTAAGTAATTTTATTGTTATTGTGGTGGTGATGGCGGTGGTGTACCATAGAGTCGGAACCAACCTATAGCTGACACACCGGTGACTGTTCAGAGGCAGTCAATCCCAAAGGAGGAGATTGCCCATCCTTCTCTCCTGGAGCACCTGGTCACCTCAAACCATATTCCTTCAGAATTGCAATGCCACTTCTTGCCAGTAGGCCATCAGGGATCGCTAAGGAAGTGTTGTTGTTGTTGTTATGTGCTGTCGAGTTGCTTGCGACTCATAGCGACCCTATGTACAACAGCCCTAAACTCTGCTCTGTCCTGTGCCAATCGCACTGTCTCTGACACTCCCATCCCAATTATGCCAGTCACTGAATCAATCCACCTCATAGAGGGCCTTCCCCTCCTGCGCTGTCCCTCCACCCTCCCAATTTAACACTAAAAAGAAATACTTTAACCCTACAGGATAGAAATATAGATGGCAAAACACTGGAGATTATGAGATGACTTTTGAATGAGCAAACATTTTAAATGTCATCATTCAAATCCTCCCACCTGGATGATTGTGTGGATACACGCAGATAATTTGGCTCTGAGTACAACACAATATTGCTATAATGCCCTTTATCAGAGGCAGGAATTTAGTGTAAGAAGAATCCATCTTTAATGTTGCCAAAAGGATTTAACTAAATCTCAAGCGTTGATCATAAATGCAATAAAAAAGATCTTATTATAAAATAATCTCACTTATTTATTATGAAATAAACTTCCTTTTGCACATGAATCAATGAAACCATTTGAACAAGAATCTAGAAATGTGTTCAAATAAATAATCTTCTACAGTATATACACATCCTACACACTTAGATATTATCAAGTACAATTGATTTAGGGAACAATGAAGAAACTACTGTGTCAAGATTAAAAATAATTTGCTCAAATTGGTTTCAAAAATCCAGGTTTTCTGACTCTTAGTAAGGTACTTTCTCTACAACCCCACACTAGTTTACAAGTTTAAGTTCCTGTGTCATGATCAGCATTAACTGTATGACCCTGGTTTTACACTAGTTTAAGGATACATAAGTGTTTATCAATGCAGATCATTTTCAGTTTGGTCATTCATGTCCTTCTTTTCTCCACTATTTACACAGTTACATCCAGAGGTTTAATCAACCAGTTGCCATGAAGCCAATTTTGACTCGGGATATCCACATATTTGTCAGAATAGAAACAGAATGAAAAGTTTTTAATGGCTGATTATTTTAAATATTGTTTTAATCTTACTGAAGGGAAGGGTCACAAAGAGACTGAAATGAGTAAAAGGAAGGATAGTCTGAAAG
>NW_006399810.1:8887155-8887644 GCF_000299155.1 Elephantulus edwardii
CCTGCTCTGTTCTGACGACTGCCTCCTGGTCCAAGTACAGGTTTCGCATTAGAACGATCAAGTGTTCTGGGATTCCCATTCTTCTCAGAGTCTGCCATAGTTTGTTATGATCCACACGGTCAAATGCCTTTGCATAGTCAATGAAACACAGATAGACATTCCTCTGGTATAGTTATTACAAAAATAAAAAGTTATCAAATTGGATGTAAGTTCCCCAGGAATGAAAAAAGTACTATGGTATTGGGGAAAGGAAAAGTATATATGCTTGGGAATTAGATGCAGCTTTGTCAAGGAAGTGACATTTGATCTGAAAATTGAAAGAGATCAATTTGAACGCTTAGACATTAGAAATGAGATTGTTTTTCAGGATGGAAAAATAGGTACCCAAACGAGGTCAGAAGTACAGATTTCATGTAGTAATAGCCCCAGGAATAGATGGTATACCAATTGACGTATTTCAGCTAACAGATGCTGCCCTGGACATGCTCA
>NW_006399810.1:8888168-8893409 GCF_000299155.1 Elephantulus edwardii
TAAGAAGCAGATTTCTTCTTCAATCCGAAAAGCAAAGTGCGCACTGCAGGTGCATCATCTAGAAGGTTCGCTTTTCAACTTTGTTGTTGTTAGGTGCTGCTGAGTCAACTACCACAAATAGTGACTCTATGGACAACAGATCTGAACCTTGCTCTGTCTTGCACCATGGCCAAATTCTCTGTCCTAGTCAAACCTACTGTTATAGTCACTGGAAAAATTATCCTTGTTGAAGGTATTCTCTTGGGGTTTTTTGTTGTTGACACCTAACATTTCCCAGCATAATGTCTTTTCCCTTCATGACATGTGTCCAATGACCTTGAAACGTAGTTTTACCATACTTGTGTCTAAGAAGCACTCTGGTTGCACTTTTTCCAAGACAGATTAGTTTGTTCTTTTGGCAGGATGTAAGATATTCAATATTCTTCCCTAACATCACAATTCAAAGTCATCAATGTTTCTACTTAATTTGGTAAGGGCCAAACCAGAATCAAAACTACTGTGGCTCAAATTTAACTCAAAATAAAATAAAGGAAAAATAATTTCAATACTATGAGCAAGAGCCTGTGGTGATGAAGGAAGAAGTTCAAGCTGCACTGAAAGAATTGGCTAGAAAACAAAGTACCAGGAATTCATGGTATATGGATTGACATATTTCAACAAACAGATGCTGCCCTAAATGTGCTCACCAAGTTGTGCCAAGAAATCGGGAGGACAGCCAGTTGGCCAACTGACTGGAAGAGATAGATATTTGTTCCCATTCCAAAGAAAGCTGACCTGACAGAGTCTGGAAATTATTGAACAATATCATTGATATTACATGCAAGCAACATTCTGCTGAAGATTATCCAAAAATTACTGGAACAGCCAGAGAACTGTCTGAAGTGCAGGCTGGATTTATAAGAGGCTATGGCACTAGGGATATTATAGCTACTGTCAGATGGATCTTGGCTGAAAGCAGAGAGTACCAGAGGAATGCCTATCTGTGTTTCATTGACTATTCAAAGGCATTTGACTGTGTGGGTTACAACAAAATGTGGTTAACTCTGAGAAGAATGGGAATTCCAGAACACTTGACTGTGCTTATGTAAAGTCTATCCTTGGACCAGGAGGTAGTCATGAGGAGAGCACAAGAAAACACTTCTTCATGGTTCAAAATTGGGTAGAATGTGTGTCAAGGATGTGTCCTAACTCCATATCTTTTCAATCTATAATCGGAACAGATTATCCAGGAGGTTGGGCTCTATGAGGAGAAGTGTGGCACCAGGATTGGAGGTAGATCCATCAACAATCTGCATTATGCAGATGACATAACCCTGCTTTCTGAAACTCAGGAGAACCTGAAGCGATTGCTGCAGAAGGTCAAGCACTACAGCCTTCAATATGGATTGAAGTTCAACATCAAAAAAAACCAAAGATTCTCACCACTGGGCCAAATGGCAGCATCATGATAGACAGATGTTGAAGAGATAGAGATTGTTGACAGCTCGAGTTTGCTTGGCTCTACAATCAACATTCTTGGTACCAGCAGCTAGGAAATTAAAAGCTGAATTTCACTGGAAAGGTCTGCTGATAGAGACCTCTCCAAAGTACTGAAGAGCAAGGGTGCCAGTCTGAAGACTAAGGTGCACTTGATACAGCCCATAGTCTTTACAATTACTTGTTATGAATCAGAGAGATGGACAATGACTGGGAATGATAGAAGGAGAGTTGATACCTTTGAGCTTTGGTGCTAAAGAAGAGTATTGAATATACCATGGACTGCAAGGAGAACAAACAACTTCATCCTGGAGAGTGTTAAACCAGGCTGCTCCTTGAAGGCAAGGATTCTGAAACTTCATCTGGCATATTCTGGACATATTGCAAGGCAGGATCAGTCCCTGGAGAAGGACGTCATGCTTGGGAGGGTGGAGGAGAGGAAGACCCTCAATGAGATGGATTGATTCAGTCAATGGGGTTATGGGGATAGGTGTGTCAGAGACAATATGATTGGCAAGGGATAGAGCAGGGTTTAGGGCTGTTGTATATAGGGTTGCTATGAGTCATACGTGACTCGACAGCACATAACAACAATAATAATCACACTAACAATTTCGCTTTCTCCTTTATGTATATAACTTTTTTAATTGCCTTTTCTTCTCTAAAATGTTGTACAAGTTTCTCCTATCTTAAATAACACTTTAGTTGCCATATTCTCTTTCTAAATATTGATATTTTCTTGTGTTTGTTTCTCTTAAAACAACTATAATATTGGTTAGCTGATGTTTAACAGATGCACCATCAAGACTCTTTATTTACATGGTATACACTTTAAAATGTGCAATGAGGTTAAAACTAAAAGGATATGAAAACTGCATATATGAGTGGTATGGAGTGATTAGATTAAGCTAAGGACCACAAAGGCAAAGAAGCCTATTAGATAATAAGAAAACAACAAAAAAGAAAGACCCCAGACAGGTTTAAAGATGGCAGCTGCAAAGGAAACAGCATAAGGAACTACAAGCTACATAGAAATGGGCCACCAGAGACAAAAGCACACAGAGACCAAGGCAGCATCACAAGACAGTAGGGATTTGAGTCAGAGCTTTCACGAAAATAATTAGTTTGGGAGCCACAGGACTAGTGAGCCACGGGCTCTATCAGAAGCCACCAGCTGAATCCCAGCCAGAAGCCCCCAGCCAAGCCATTGTGGGACCCACCCACCAGGAGCAAGCAGATACTTTGGGGAACAAACTGATTTCTGGCTTGATCAGGTGGGACCCCTTAACTCAGGCAACAGAGAGGTCCTGGACCCTATAATGGAGGTGAGAAGCCTCTTTCAGAAGGGAACAACAGGCTTCATTCTTAGACCAAAATGTACATTTGAGAGCCATGGTAGCTACAGGCACTGGCGGGGTTCAGTGAGCTTTGATGGGGTACAGTGAGCCACAGTGCAGAGCAGCAAGCTGCAGCAGGGAGCAGGGAGCTACAGCAGGACCCATCCACCAAAAGTAAGCAGGACAGAGAGAAATTGAATGAGGTATTTAGAGGGGATCACAGCTGATTGCTGGACCAACTGTGGGACCCCATCACCTTAAGCAGGAAGGAGTGAGACAGCTGGAGTTCAACTGGCGTGGCAGACCCAGTTCTCAAGAGGAAAACCAAGGCTTCCTGGTTTTCCATTGAGGTCTCCCCTGCACCCCCTCTCCTATGTGCATCTGCCTGTGCATCTCCTCCCCTGCCCATGCAAGCATCTGCATCCGCTTATGTGTCTGCCCAACCTTCTTCAGATCAAGAATTGGCTAACTCTTCAAGCACAAAAAACACTACCACAGCAATGTACATAAAGAAGGAGACGACCTCACTACCCACATAAGTCCAAATCAAAATATCACCCGAAAAAAGTGACACAGTAGCAATGGATTTCCTGAGACTTAGCAAGAAAACTACTGAACTTGTTGACCAATTAAGCAAAGTGGCAGGATAAAAGATCAACATACAAAAATCAGTTGGATTTCTCTACAGTGACAAAGAGAATACAGAGATGGGGCTAAGAACAACAATACCCTTCACAATAGATGTCACAAGATTAAATACTTGGGAGTAAATCTAACCAGAAGCACAAAGGATCTAATCAAAGAAAATTACAGAACATTACTATAAGGAACAAAAAGAGACCTGGAGAAATGGAAGAATATTCCTTGCTCATAGATAGGAAGACTCAGTATTGTGAAAATGGCAATACTACCAAAGGCAATTTACACGCTCAATATGATCCCAATACAAATGCAAAGCATATTCTGCAACAAGAAGGAAAAGGCAATCTCCAGTTTCATTTAGAATGGAAAGAGGCCCCAAATAAGCTTAAAAATAGAAACAAGGTAGGAAGCATCTCACTTCCTGACTTCAAATCCTACTACACTGCTGTGGTGATCAAGACTGTGTGGTACTGGTACAATGACAGACATATAGATCAATGGAATAGTATTGAGAACCCAGAAATCAGCCCATCTACCAACTGTTTTTTACAAGGATGTGAAATCAGTTAAGTGGGGAGTTGACAGACTTTTTAACAAATAGCATTGGCAAAATTGGAAAACTATGCTGCAGAAAACTCAAGCAAGATCCACACCTTCACTCCATTTAAAAAAAAAAGAAAACAAACAACTAAAGATGGATCATGACCCTAGGACTAAAATCAAGGACTATAAACTGACTATAAACTTTAAAAGCTTGAAAGAACTCTAGATGTCCTAATCTACAACGTAAACAGTCTTCCAAGTATCCTAAAAAACCTACAACCAAGAAAAGATAAAATAGATGAATGGGACCTTCTAAGAATCAAATTCCTATGCACATCCAAAAACTTCTCCAGCAGGGTGAAAAGGGAAGCCACAGACTGGGAAAAAAATATTTGGTAATGACATATCTGACAAGGAATTTATATCTAGAATTTATAAAATGCTTGAGCACCAAAACAAGATAAAGGTAAACAACCCAATTGAAAAATGGACACAGGATATGAACAGATACTTCACCAAAGAAGACATTCAGATGGCCAACACACACATGAAGAAATAGTCAAAATCCCTAGCTCTAAGAGAGATGCAAATCAAAATAGCTATGTTATATCCTCTCACCCGAGTAAGAATAGCAAAATTTAACAGAATAGCAAACAACAAATGCTGGTGAGAAACTAGACACCTTATTCACTGTTGGTGGGAGTGTAAAATGGTGCAACCACTATGGAAGCCAGTATGACGTTTTTGCAAAAAGTTGGAAATAGAAATAGAAATTCCACCTCTAGGAATATATTCCAAAGAAACTATAACCACCACCCAAGCAGATATATGAACACCCATGTTTACTGAGGCTTTGTTCATAATAGCAAAGAGTTGGAAACAACCCAAGTGCCCATCAACAAATGGATAGAGAAGCTCTGGTATATTCACACAATGGAATACTACGCAACACTGAAAACCAAGGAACTCATGAAATATTATATAAAATGGGTGACCCTGGAGGACATTATGCTGAGTGAAATATCTCAGCACAAAAGGACAAATACTGCATAGCACCACTTTCATAAAACAAGACTAAAATCAGGGTTTAGGGAAGACTGAGAAAGATGGGACAAATAATGTATACTGCACTTTAACAGATGAGGGAGAGAACTGTTTAAAAAGGATATATGATTAGGTATTATTGTCACGACAGGAGTCCAAAATGAAGGATGCATAGTGGAGTGGAGTTGGGGGAGGGATT
>NW_006399810.1:8898207-8902980 GCF_000299155.1 Elephantulus edwardii
TGTTTGAAATCACAGAAGCCATGGAAGCTTCATATATAAGTATTAGATGGAGGGCTGGTGAAAGGGAGATAGATGTGAAGGGAGGGGGTAGAAGTGGATGGGTATCCTGCTGGATGGTGAAGGAGGAAATAAGTGGGTAAAGACGCGTGTGAGAAAGGCAAGGACAACACTGACACCAAAGTTAACTCCGCAATAAGGGATATACCTTTAACTTACTGGTCTGTCTGATACTTCTCTAAATCTGAACATTCACATTGAGACAGACTAGAAAGAAAGATTGCCCAAACCCTGATTAAGTAGTCCGTAAAATGTTAGGCTGCTAACGGAAGGATGGCAATTTGAATCCATCAGGTGCTTTGAGGGCTAAAGAGAAGTATTCTTTTCCTGCAAAGACTTAGATCCTTCAAGAGTCACTGTCTGTCAGAATTGACTGCACAACAGTGGATTTTAACCTTTCTCTAACACTAACCTCTTCCTGTGTTATTCTGAAGCAAATCATACCATCATATCATAGTCTTCCCCCAAAATCTCAGTGTACCTCCTCCCACTTATTTATGTTGACAGGTTCTTCTTCCTCATAATTTACTTATTAAACCTGGGTCATTCATTTCATAGATTTCCCATTCTGGATTTTGGTGATTGCATCCCATAGAATTATCAAGTATTCTTCCCTGCCCTATAAATCAGTAAGATTAGAGTTGTGGATCAAATTTTAGATTCAGTATTTTGGCCAAGGGACCTCTGGATGGTGCAAAGTACTAGCATGTTTGAGTGCTACGAGAAAGGTTGACAATTTGTGTGTAGCTCAAAGGAAAGTCCTAGATGGTTGCTTCTCAAAAATCAACCACTGATTTTGTAATCTGCAGAGTAGAACGCTACTTTGAAATGCATGAGCTGCCAGGAGAAGAGAGCAAGTCAATGACTACCTGTTGTTTTTATCAGTTGATGCCAAGTTAGCTCCAACTCACGGTCTCCTTATGCATGTATAACAGAAAATTAAAACTTAGTCCTAAAAAAAATACACATGACTGATGTACATGAAAAATTAAAAATAAATCGTTTGGCAATTTCTTAAGCATACATTTCCCAAAAGATTCATGAATTCCACTTCAAGACTTCCACCCACGAAAAATGAAAGCATACACTCACTCAAAAGCTTCTACATTAGTCTTCATAATAGCACTAATTGTTAGGACCCAAAGTTGGTATATCTCCATATCTCCATCAACTGGTGAACAGACAAAATATAATATATCCATACAGTGAAATATCACTCTGTAATAAAAGTAAAGTTACCACAGAAACGTGGATAGATCTCAAAAGCATTGTGCTCTTGAAAGTAGCTAGCCATTTAAAAAAAACCCAAAATCTAATCTTTCATTTATGTGAAATTTCAAGAAAGGCCCAAAGGCAAATCTCCACGCTTTGCCAGGTATCACTCTGAGTCAACCAGTCTATCCGTGTACACCTTCTCAATCATTCATTCACTATCATCGAGTGACCCTCTGTTGAGTGTATGAGGCTGTAAAATAGGAAGAGACAGTTTCTCTTTCTCCTTCCCAGTCACTGGGGGGTTGGTGGATTCAAACTGTCAGAGACGGGTAGGCCTTTGGGTTAGCAGCACAGCTTGCTAAGAGGTGTACTACCGGAGCCCACTGCATCTATACACAAGAAAAAAGGCAATCATCAGTTCCAGAGACTGAGAAGGTGGCAGTGATTGATCACAAAGAAGAATGAAGACGTTTAGGGGATGATGGATGTATTTTTAAAATTTCATTATGCTAGTAATTATTACTCTAAATTTATTAAAACTTAATGAGCAGAATACTTTACAGGAGTGAACCATGTCTTATGTAATTTATAAATCACTTTCTTTAAGTAATAATAATAAGTAATCAATAAAGTGACAAATACATGTATGTGTTTTTTATTGTTTCGTTGCTTTTTTCCTTTCTTTATACAATATGCATACGCTGGTAGTGTAGTCCCAGTGTGCTAAGCTGCTAACATAAAGGCAACATGTCTCTGGATTTGAAGTCAGCAAAGTCTGGCTCAGCAGTAAAAAGATGGGCAGCCTCCTCCCAATCAGATTTACAGCCTCAGAAACATGAGAGAGGGTCGACTATGAGTCCGAACTGACTCCATAGCAATGAAATTATTTGAGTTGGTTATTTTTGTTGTTTGTGCTTTTTTCATTGTTTGGGGTTGTTTTCCCCCCAGTTCATGTTGGTATCCATGGTTCTCCATAGGCTGGCCTTTTCTAATAATTTTAGTCTGCTTACCCATTATTTTCTTTCACAAGTCTGTCTCTTTTCTTTTTTATCTTTTGATGTTTTCTATCATTTATTCTAAGTACTTTATACAAATAAACTCTTTTTTTTCCATTAAGCTGAGACAAACCCAGACATGATATTCTCCATTTCAAACAGAAGTTTAAAAAGTTTATTTGAGGTCACCCAGCTATTTTGTGATAAAGGAAGATTACTAAGCCAGACTATTTGAGTCTGTAGCTAGTTTACCTCCAGATCCTCCACCTACTGTATAACTCCTAAGTAAATAATTAGGCTTAAACTGGAATTTAAGGGGGGATGACTTCTGGTAGATTTCCTGTACCACATCTCATTTTCTGCATATATTATTCTGTAATACCTTCAGCCTAACGTATTTGGCTAAAAAATTTCTAAGGTTCTTTTTATTCACTATAGCAAGAACATGTAAACAGCTCAAAAGTCCATTAACAAAGGACTGGATTGAGAAATTGAGGTACAGTCACATAGTGAAACACTGTGCAACGCTCAAGAGCAACTATTTTGAAAAATATCATGTAACATGAGAGAGGGTAGAGAGCATTAGGCTAAGTGAACTAGCTCTGGTACAAATGGACAAATACTACATAAGACCATTATTGTAAAAGCAGAAGCATAACTAGTAAGATGTGTATGTATATCCAAAGAGAGAAGGAGAGGAATCAAGGTTGGAAAGAGGGGCAACTCTATGAGGTCATAGAGTTTGATGAGTGGAGGGAGGGGACAAAAAAAACCAACATGCATGAATGAAACACAATGTAAACAAATTATTATATGCAAACAAATTAAAAAAATAAAAAGAAGGATGTTCCTTGATAGGTATGTGCCTCTTTTTTGTTTCACCTAGAGATTACTTGTCCCTTCTATCCAGATCCTTCCAATCCTATTGCATCACCAACTTACTCTAATGCTAGTTATCCCTCAAGACTCAATTTGCTTCTACTTCTCATATGTTTAATTTTCTAATCCTTATCATCCTCCTTCTCACATTCTATTCATCCTCCAAGGAATGTCTTTCTTCTTTGAACTTCAATAATAACCTGTACTTGCTATATATCAAGAAAAAGTCTTTAAAAGACAGAGGATTGCACTACAGCGCCATGAAGCCAAAGCAAAGGGAAGAAATCAAGAAATTAAGGAGCTGAACAGGAGATTTCAAAGGGCAGCTTGAGAATAAGACAAAGAAAAGTATTATAATGAAAAGTGCAAGGAGCTGGATTCAGAAAACCAAAAGGGCAGAACTTGCTTGGTATTTCTTAAGCTGAAAGAACTAAAGAACAAATTCAAGCCTGGAGTTGCAATACTTAAGGATACTATGGGCAAAATACTGAATGATCCAGGAAGCATTAAAAGAAGACGGAAGGTGTATACAGAGCCACTGTACCAAAAACAACTGGTTGTCACTGAAGAATTTCATTAAATCATATGACAAAGAGGCAATGATGACAAAGGAGGAAGTGCAGGCTTCTCTCAAGAACTTGGCAAAAAATAAAGCCCAGGAATTGATAGAATGCCAATTGACATATTTCAGCAGATGGATGCTGCCCTGGACATGATCAACACGTTGTGTCAAGAAATCTGGAGGACAACTACCTTGCCAACTGGCTGGAAAAGATCAATATTTATTCCCATTCCAAAGGAAGATTACCGGAGAGTGTATAGAAATTACAAAACAATATCACTAATATCACAAAGAAGCAAAATCCTGCTGAAGATTATCCAAAAACGAATGACTGGAACAGTACATTGATAGAGAGCTAACAGAAATACAAGCTGGATTTAAAAGAGAGAACAAGGCACTAGAGATAATTTCAGACATTGTCAGACAATGTCAGATGTATCTTGACAGGAAGCAAATAGTACCAGAGTAATGTTTATCTGTGTTTCATTGACTGCAAACGCATTTAACTATGTAGCTCACAAGAAATCGTGGCTATACTTGAGAAGAATGAGAATCCCAGAACACTTGATTGTGCTCATGTCAAACCTATACTCAGAACAGAGAGTAGTCCTCAGAACAGAGCAAGGAAACACTACATGGTTCAAAATTGGGAAAGGGGTATGCCAGGGGTGTGCTCTAGCTCCATACCTTTTCAATCTATATGCAGAACAGATCATTTGGGAGGCTGAGCTTTACAAGGAGGAATGTGGCATCAGGATTGGAGGAAGACTCATTAAAAATCCGTCATGCAGATGACACAACATTGCTTGCTGAAACTGAGGGGAACCTAAACTGCTTGCTGCAGAAAGTCAAGAACTGTAGTCTTCAATATGGATTGAAGCTAAACATCAAAAAATTTTCATTAGTAGGCAATTGACAGCACCATAATAAATGGAGAAGAGATTGAGGTTGTTAGCAATTACAGCTTGCTCTGGTTCCACAATCAACCTTCTTGGCACCAACAGTCAGGAAATCAAAAGACATATTTTATACAGGGAAGTTTTACTGTCAGGGATATATCCAGAG
>NW_006399810.1:8903080-8904206 GCF_000299155.1 Elephantulus edwardii
TACTTAAGTTTATGATACTCTGAGACATATGAAGCAAAAAATACACACTTAAAGAAATAGACAATTTTAATATTTCAGTGCTCCTTTTTCCTTAACTGATACAGTAGATACTCAGAAAGCCAATAAAAAATAATGCTATGTATCAGTTGGAATCTATAACTTCAATAATAATAGTAAATTATACATTCTTTTCAAGTATTTATGGAACATCCTCTCATATAGAACCATACGCTGGTCCATAATGCAAATCTCAAGAATGGTAAGATGATTGAGATCATGTTAAGTCTCCGAATATTAAAAACTACACAAGATACCTCTAAATAACCAACATGTCACAGAAGAAATCATAAAGAAAATATATCTTGCCTGGGATATGAATTTAAACTTCTTTATGAGAATGAAAATGAAAAACAACGTAACAAAATTTGCAAGATGCAATTAAAGTTGTGCTTAAAGGAAAATGTACTGCTTTGAAAGTTTTTATTAGAAAAAATAAAAAAAGGAAAGCCCAAAATCAATGATATAACATTATACCTTTTTGTTATTCAGTGCCATTGGGTTGCTTCTGATTTCTATTTTAACCTAAGAGGCTTTTTAAAAAAAGTACTTGTCAAAAAATTTTATTATGCTGGTTTACTTACAAAGTTTGTACACATTATTTTCACACTGGATCTATCCCATTTGCATCATCCACCTCCCTCCACCCATCCCTCCACCCATTAAACTGTGCTGACCCTATGGTGATGATAAATATTTTAAAAGTATTTCTAATGAATAAATCATCGATTTTACAATTTTTTTAAAAGAACTAAACTCAAGGAACCAAAAAAGAAAGCAAAAGTAATAAAGACCAGTATAGGAAGAAATTAAAAACAAATAGGCAGGGATAGATAAAAATTAGCCAAATTAAGAAATATTCCTCTGAAAAGACCAGCAAAATCTAAAAACCTTTAGTTAAATTTCTTTTTAAAAAATACACATGACCAGCACCTGACTGAGTTGGCAGTGCAACTCCTTACCCACCAGGCCACCAAAACCTGCTAATTAATGCATAGCTAATCTTCTTTTAAGAAACCCTGATTGTGGTTGTTGTTGTTGATGTTGTTATGTGCCGTCCAGTCACTTG
>NW_006399810.1:8912866-8916964 GCF_000299155.1 Elephantulus edwardii
GTGAAGGTGAAACCAAGGTACTCCTTGGAGGCTAAGAATTTGAAGCTCCATTTCACATGCTTTGTACACATGGCCAGGAGGGACCAGTTTTTGGAGAAAGACATCATGTTCTGAAGGGTGGAAGGACAGCACAGGAAAGGAAGACTCCAGATGAGATGGCTTGACACAGTAACTGGGGCTGTGGAGGTAGGTGTGTCAGAATCAGTGAGACTGGCTCAGGACAGGGCAGGCTTCAGAGCTGTTGTACATGAGTCACAACAACAACAACCTCAGACAACATATGATTGTTGTATATTTCCTGGAGAGAAGAGTCGCTGTATTAGCTATGGTAATAGTTTACCATGACATAATGTTTGTTCATATCTAATATTCAATAAATATTCTTTAAACAAGTTTTCATTTTGTCACTTTATTTCTTCTTCTTCCATTGCCGTCTAGTTGATTTCAACTTATAACAACCCTATAGGACAGAGTAGACTTGGCCCGTGAGGTTTCCATGGCTGTAGTCTTCATGGAAGTAGAATGCCACATCTTCTTCCTGCAGAGAAGCTCATGCATCACCAGGGCTTCTTTCTCATTGTATGACTCCTTAACCTTCTGAAATCTGGCCCTGATGGACTTCCTAATTAACGAGAGTTCAAAGTCCTTTCTCAACACTCTCACCTTGACCATAATGTATGTTGATGCTCATTGTTTTCTTTTCAAAACATCTTTGTAACATCACCCTTTCTAAAACGATTTTCTCTCCAAATGCCCTGACTCCTCTTCTTCCTCCCAGACCCTAGTTATAGATAGCTCTTCCCAAAGATCAGTTTTCAACTTGTGACTGAAAATTTTTGATCAAAGAACTTATCCACCTTCACTGTTTCACAAACACCTCTCTAAGGGTAGCTTTCAAATGGTTTCTAGTTTTAAGCTGTCATCCATGTCCCAATGTTATATCTCTGACCACTTCCTTTATATTTCAACTTCTGCCACACTAGGATTAAGTGTGTAGAGTTACGCATACCATTTTCTCTCCCAAATAATTTTCTTTAACCATCTATTTTATTTCTGCCAGCACTATCATCATTCTTTCAGTAATCCATGGCCAAAATCTTTATTTCATTAACTTGTATTTATTATGTACTTATGTCACCCCCAACTATGTAGATACAAATATTTTAAGGGAAGAAGTACAAGTGTAAATATATATATAAATATACTGACATGTCTAATATGATACCACAATGTAAGCAATTAACAGATTAAAAAATATATTGAAAATACCTCACCTTCATCTCCACAGCCAGAGACATTTTCCTGTGATGTATTTCTTTAAACGGTCTCTTTTATTTATTGCTTCCTTTCTTTTCCACTTCTGCTACATTCCCTCTGATCTTTCTCACATTTGAATTACAACCATAGATTATTATACACATGCTAGTCTTCTTGTTTAGAGGTTTTCCATTCATTCACACCATTAATGGTAGATTGATATCTCTCTCCTTAGTTTTAAAAATTAAAATCCATTTTCCTAGTTGTGGGACATGGCACTTCTTGTTCAGTATGGACTAGTTTTTCCTCCCAGATGTCCTAATTGTCTCACTCTTTGCTAGTCTCCCAGTCCATAATATCCATCTGCCTCCTCACTTATACCCTATATTTTCAAAGTTCAGATCAATATTTCCATTAAGAAACTTTTCCATCCCCTGAAAATCACTAACATTTACTGTCTTTACTATTCTTCTACATTTTAATGTTTTAGATATAAGGCTTTTCTGCATCTAACTCTTTGAAGGTGAAGGCATTGCTTTAATTTGTAACCCTCATAACTCCCAATATAGTGTTTAAGATAAAATAGATAGGATCTATTGTATCAAGTAAAAAAATTCTTTTTAGCCTCATAATTGTAGACACAATGACACCTGACATTAAGACAAGAAGGTAAGAGTGAATTTGTAAGAATGTAATTATATTTTCCCAAATCTACATTTTGCTTGTTGCACATAAATTTACACATGGATGCCAGATATTTTTCCAGAATTAGCACATTTATATTGCATTTCTTGTCCCAGAAATAGCTCCCAGAGTATTAGATGTGTTCATTAAATCACCTGGGAGCAGGAAAATTTGCTCAAGTAGAGAAGAGTGTATTTTTTGCACATTCCAAGAGTCTCTTCTCAAATTCTTCAATGAGATTGTCAATCAGGGCTATGACCCTGGAAAGAGATTACACTGAGAACTTGAATCAACCTCTATTCTTGGGCATTATGATGAACTGCCTGCCTTGAAGGCACAGATGTTAACATAGGTCTCTTCAGCACCTAAATATAGTTCGATTCTTCCCTTTTCTGACCCCTCCCTATTCTTAAAATAGGAAGAGGGCAGATACTTCTGAAGAAATAAATACCAAAACAAGTAAAAAAAAATGTATCTCCAGTCCTTGTATCAGAACTTATCTGTCTTAAACAGCACTGTGTTGTGGTTGTTGATCCCACTGGGTCTAATATGACTCATAGTGACCCTATGAACAGTCAACCTGAACTATGTTCTATCCCATGCCATCTTCACCATCTCTAACATCCTAGGGTACATTGCTGAAGTCACTGTGTCAATCCATCTCATTGAGGATCCTCGTCTCCTTCATTAACCCTCCATCTTTCTAAGCATGATATCCTTTCCCAAGGAATAGCCTCACCTAGCTACATGCCCAAGCTATGAAAAATGAAGCTTCACCATCCTTGGATCCAAGAAGTACTCTGGTTGTACTTTTCCACTTTTTTCTTTTGGCTGCCTGTGGAATAGTCAGTACTCTTCTTCAGCACCACAACTCACAGGATCAATTCTTCTTCTATCATGTTGTTTTTGTTATGTGCAGTTGAATCACCTCTGACTCATAATGACTCTATGTGTACAACAGCTCTGAACACTGCTCTTTCTTGAGATAATCTCATTGTCTCTGACACACCTACCCCTATTACCCCAGTCACTGAGTCAATCCATCTCCTCTAGGGTCTTCATTGTGTGTTGTTTTTGTTTTTAGGTGCCATTGAGTAGACTAGAACTCATAGAGACCCTATGAATGAAAGATTTAAACCCCATCCTATCCTGTCATCCTCACAGTTCCTGAAACACTGGAGGCTATTGCAGCAGTCACCATGTCAATCCACCTGATTGAAGGTCTTCCTTTCCTTTGCAGTCTCCATACTTCCAAGCATCATGTCCTTCCTCAAAGAATAGCCCCTCCTAGGAATGTGCCTGAAGTATCTGAGGTGAAGCCTCATCACTCTTGGCCTCCAAAGAGTACTCTGGCTGCACTCTCTTCAAGACTTACTTAACTGTTATTTTGGCCGTCCATGGGATGTCAGTGCTCTTCTCCCACACCACAATTCAAAGTTATCAATTCTTCTCCTGTCATCCCTATCCATTGTTCAGCTCTCAAATGCATAGCAAGTGATCATAAAAACCATGACCTGAATCAGACACACCTTAACCCTCAAACTGACATCATTATTGCTCAATAATTTAGAGAGGTTCCTAATTGCAGATTTTCCTATTACAATACATCCATCTCAATTCCTGACTGCTGGTTGTTGTTGTTGAGTGCCGTTGAGTCAAGTATGACTCATAGCAAAGCCATGAGCAAAAGATATGAAACTTGTTCTATAACTAGTGTCACATCTCTAATGTTCATAGAGTTTTCAAAGGCCTATTGCTTAAGATTGGAAACAGGAGTGGCATCCACTTCTTAAACAACATGCCTCCAGAAACTCTATAAATTTTGATAAATATTGATAGCTATAGAAAGGTTTCAGGCCTTTTGTTCATAAGGTCACTATGAGTCATGCTCTTTTTGAAAGCAATCAGTAACATTGTTTAAGAAGTGGGTGTTAATCCTGCTTCTTGCTCGTACCAAGGTGTTAAGTGTGGATCCAAGTAAGATGAAGTTGTTGACCATTTCTAACGCTCCTCCACCAATCATGAAGTTGGTCCAGAGGTATCTTTGTTTTCTTGATATTGAGATGCAATCCATATTGAAGACTGCATTCCTTTATCGTCTTGAGCAAGTGCTTCAAGTCTTCTTCACTTTCAGCAAGCAAGGCTTTGTCATATGCA
>NW_006399810.1:8919319-8920468 GCF_000299155.1 Elephantulus edwardii
TTGGACATGTTGTGAGGAGAGACCGGTCCTTAGAGAGGGACATCATGCTTGGGAGGGTGGAGGGACGGCGCAGTAGAGGAAGGCCCTCTATGAGGGGGATTGATTCAGGCACTGGGATAATTGGGATGGGAGTGTCAGAGATTGGCACAGGACAGAGCGGAATTTAGGGCTGTTGTACATAGGGTCACTATGAGTCGCAGGCGACTCGACGGCACATAACAATAACAACAACAACAGAGGTTTCCTTTACATTATGTCTTTTTTTGTTGAATACTTCTTCTCTTACCTCATCTTCAGTTCACTGTTCTCCTCCATTCTCTATGTCCACTTTCGTCATCTCGGCTGAATATATCCATGTAAGGTATTCTCACTCCAGACCTCCATAATGCTATAGTACACATGTTCACATATATCTCAAGTGTAGGCCCCTTGACATAGCCAAAACTTAACTTTCCCTTCCCTTTCCAAAGTTTAACTTTAAATTAAGCTCACTGTCCTGAATTTTCCCTTCCAGAGAATATACCCCATCTATAAACTTAGCCAGAAGAGAAACTAGAGATCTCAACACCTCATTCTCAGTCCCCTGTTTCTTTTCTATCAGAGACCCTTAAGTCAACCACTAAGTGTCACATCCAGAGTGAAAAGAGAGTATCTAGGTTTTAAAGCGTAAGCAGTAGAGCAGATTTTCAGGAATAAAATAGAAAGAATAAGTGAGAGAGGAGAAAATGGATTGAATAAAGCTCATTGTTATTTGTGCCTTCCACTTGAGTACCACTCATAGCAGCCCTATGAACACGGGATCTGAAACCTCCCCTCTCCTATGCCATCCTCATCACCACTGATAGAGTTGAGACCTTTGTTACAGTCACTATATCAACCTATCTTGTTGAGGGTCTTCCTTTCTTATGCTGATTCTCCACCTAACCAAGCATGATGTCCTTCTTCAAGAACTTGCCTCTCCTGAAAACATGTCAAAAATATGTCAGATTAAACTTCACCTTCCTTGCTCCCAAGGAGCACTTACTAATGATTTTTTTTTAATTTAGGTTGCTTATTTTTCATTTCAATGAACATCTACAGAGATTTTGGGATTCCATTCATTCATTGTTGCACCCTTCTCCCCTCACAAACCGCTCCCCCCTCCCCCCC
>NW_006399810.1:8921699-8942807 GCF_000299155.1 Elephantulus edwardii
GATAGATAGAACTTTGTATGTAAACTAATATAAAATAAAATTTAAAGAAAAATAGAAGTGGGAAGACAGGATGCATCCCTGACTCACTCCGTTTCTGACTTTGAACCATGCAGTGTTTCCTTGCTCTATTCTGACAACTGCCTACTAGCCCAAGTATGGGTTTCACATGAGCACAATCAGGTATCTTGGGAGTCCCATTTTTCTCAAGGTTAATCATAACTTTTTGTGATACACACAGATAGGTGCCTTTAGGTCTGAGTTTTGCCAAATAGTCATTATTCAGAAGGAATGTTTTCTTTACACAGAAAAATGGTATCTAAAAATCAAATAAGCTAAATCAATTTTAAGGGTGTGCCCTAATTGTGGTAAGAAATTATTAAAGCAACTTCCCTGAACTCCCTTGAAATGACAGTTTGGTGGGGTTTCGAAGAAGGTGTCACAATTTTCACAACTGCAATCAATAAATGAATCCTTTTTTGCTTAAGGCCCCAACCAGGAAATGAAAAGAATTTTAACTCTCATCATTAACAACTCATCATAAAAACCATGAGTGGAATGGAAAAGTGGCATTAGGGCGGTACACAGCTCTTCACACAGAAAAGGGGACATTTGGCAGGAAAGTAAAGGATGAAGACCAGAGATAATGAAGACTACATCAGAGAGAAAAAGCTCTCTTAGTGAGCCAAGAAGCATAGTTCCTATAATGAAATTTGAGCAAGTACACAAGTTCCCAAAGAAGAAAAGTACGTCACTGCACACACCAGCCTGGCTTGATTCCACATGGAGGAAATCCAATAATGCAGAAGAGGAATCCACACAGGATCAAACATATCCTGATAGCAATGAACATCATCTCATCCCCATGAAGAAGAACTAAAACTTTATATTAAACCCCTTCAGAAAAGTTTTTGTTGCATCATGGGTAATTTAGTGGCTAAGGGGACAATCTCAGCCTGGAGACAGACTGTTTCAGCTCACTCAAACTCTGGTCCTTCCCTTATGTTGTTGTTATGTGTTGTTGAGTAAAACAACTCATAGCTAAACCTAACAGTGGGTTTTCCCAAAACTGTGAATCTTACAGGACGAGATTTACGTCATTTTCCTGCAGAACAACTGATGGGTTTGAACCTTCTGCCTTTGGTTGGCAGTGCAGCTCCTTAACACTTCGACCACCAGAATTCCCTGTTAGTTAACATTCAGTCAATTCTGACATTTGGAGGCCACACATGTGAGTAGAATTGATTCAGTGTTGTCAATTTCTGGAAGCTAATCACCAAGTCTGTCTGCCAAGGGGTTTTGAGCCATCAAGTTCTTAACTAATAGTTAAACCCTTAAATACTTGCTTCAAATAGGGTCTCCGCTTCTTGAGCAAATATGATGTTGTTGTGGTATGGTCACGTCAGAACCAATCCATAGCTGACCCTCCAGTAGGTTTTCAAAGCAGTTAATCTCATGGGAGAAGATTCCTCATCATTCTCCTGCACAGAAGCTGGTAGATTCAAACTATGTGTCTTCAGGATTCCAGTGTGGCTTCTTACCACTAGGCCACCAGAGCTCCCTGAGCAAATATGATCTTGGACAAATTCTTTAAGCTTCGTACGTCAGTCTCTAAGAACTAGGAATAATGGTAGTATTTGCTCCCCATTGGTTTGTTGTAATATAGGGAAAATGCTCATAACAAAGCTGCCTTGAACTTAGACTACCTCTCAATATCAAGAAAACAAAAATCCTCACCACTGGTCTAATAGGAAGCATCATGATAGAGAAAGAATATCTAGAAATCATTAAAGATTGTATATTACTTGGATTCTGAAGCAACGTCTATGGTTACACCAATTAAGAAATAAAAATATTTAATTCCTGGGTTTCAGGACCAAAAAAGAAAAAGAAATCAAGAGATGTATTGCATTGGGAAAATACACTATCAGGAACCTCTCAAAACTGATAAGGAGCAGTGATGTCTGTTTAAAGACAAAGGTGAACTTGATGCAAGCCATGGTCTTTTCTACAATTTTCTATGCACCTAATAGTTGGACAGTGAATAAAGAAGACTGGATAAGAATCAATGACATTGAGTTATGGTGTTACAGAATAGAATTGAATATCCCATGGGATGTTAAAGGAACAAACAAGTTTGTCTTTGCTGAAGTTTTCCTTTAAGGCAAGGATTGTGAAACTTTTTCTTATTTACTTTAGACATATTTTCAGCAGGAGCTAGTCCCTGGGGAAAAACAACATGCTGGGAAAGGTGAAGAGTTAGGGAAAGACAGATTGACACAGTGACTATAGCAATGAGCTCAAATACGTTAAAGACAGTGGGGATAATGCAGGATAAGGCGAGGTTCAGAGCTACTGTTCATAGAGCAGCTATGAGTTGCTCTAAACTGATTGACACTGAACAATAACATTATGGTTTGAATACATGCTGTAAATCCTAATCCCATAACTGTAGCTTTAACCACATATGGGAATGAGTTTAATTTACTATGTTGATTAGACAGTATTAGTATAATCACTTAAACTCACCAACACTGAGTTGATTTTGACTCAAAGTGAGCCTCCACTGGGTTTTGGAAGCTGTAAATCTTAGTGAGGGGAGCCCTGATGGCCTAGTGGGTTGTTGTTATTGTTATGTGCTGTCACATCACTTGTGACTCATAGACACTTGGACACTTAACGTGCAATAGCTCTGAATCCTGCACTATCTTGAACCAATTTCACTGCCTCTGACACACCTAGCCCCATTACACCAGTTACTGTATCAATTAATATTATTCAACTTCTTCCTCTTTTGTGCTGTCCCTCCATCTACACAAGCATGATGTTTTTCCCTAAGGAATGGTTCCTCCTGGCAACATGCCCAAAGTATGTGAGACAGAGCTTCAAAATCTTTGCTCCAAGGAGCAACTTGGTTTCACCCTCTTCAGGACAAGCCTATTAGTTCTCTCGGAAGCCCACGTTCAATATGCTTCTCCAGCACTGCAACTTAAAGGCATCGACTCTTCAGTCATCCTTTGTCACTGTCTAGCTGTCTGATGCATACCAGACAATTGTGAAGACTGTAGCCTGGATTAAGCTCACATTAGTCGCCTGACTGATATGGTTTATTTTTAGCATTCTGGGAGGTACCTAATAGCAGATTTTTCCAATACAATCAATCTTTCGATTTTCTGACTGCTGTTGCCAAGGTTATTGATTATGGAGGGAGCAAGCTAAGATTATTGACAACCTCAATCTCTTCTCAATCTATCGTGGCGCTGCCAATTGGTCCTGTGGTAAGACTCTCTGTATTCTTGATGTTGAGTTTCAATCCATATTAAAGACTTCAGTCCTTGACCTTCTGCAGCAGATGCTTCAGGTCCTCCTCAGTTTCTGCAAACAACTGCGACATCTGTGTCATCTGCAAAATAGATTGGAGTCTTCCTCCAATCTGGATGCCATATTCCTCTTCATAAAGACCAGCCTCCTAAATCATTTGTTCTGTACATAGATTGAAAAGTTATGGAGACAGGATGTATCTCTGACACACTCCTTTCCTAATTGTGAGCCCATACAATGCTTCCTTGCTCCATTCTGACAACTGCTTCTTTTTTATTTTTTATAAAAATTTTATTTTATAATGGTTTACTTACAAAGTTTGTATACATTGTTTTTCACACCAGATCTTCCCCCTTTCCTTAACCTATTCTTCCCTTCACCCATCAAATTATGTGATCCTATGATTAACACTCCCACATCCTCACCCCTCTGCTTCCCGCTCCTTATCTTGGATCCTCATATGCATTCTACAATAATGGTCTTCTTCTACAGTATCTGTCCTTATGGGACTGAGTTAGTTCACTTAGCATAATGCTCTCTAGTCCCTCCCAAGTTAGGTATTAATATACAAAATCATTGATCCAGGTATAAGTTTCACATATGCACAAACAGATGTTCTGGGATTCCCATTGTTCTCAATGCTAGCCACAATTTGTTGCAATTTACAATTTACATCATGTTAGCCACACAATTAAGTTGCAATTTATATGCTCTGAAAACACAGGGGAAGATCAGTTATGAGTTATATGTAAGTTACAAGTGACAAAGAGTGAATGGATTAAATCTTAATTAGAGGATACTGTCCATCTTTCTCCTTTAGATCAATTAGTAAATTCTAACCACTAGAAATACATGATCTTTTGGTTAGCAGCACAATACACCATGTATTACTCCATTGTGAATAAATGTATTTGAAGATATGAAAGAGTAGATGAAGCAAACAAGCATAAACAGAGGGGAAACTATGCATCATTTGATCACTGAGGAAGCTTAGAACTTTAAGGTGCAAAGAGACAAAGACCTTGTACTAAATTGTACATAAACAGAGACCAGGAGAGACTTACCTCGAATCTGAACCCTGAATACAAACTTCTGGCCTCTCAAGCTATTAGAAAATAACTTTTTTTTTTTCATTAAAGCTAGCCATTTGTGGTATTTCTATGTTTAACACATTGTACTCACTCACTCATTGTCAATGATTCAAATTCCTCATAGCTGATCTTTCACAGCATTTCTGAGGTTGTAAATTGCACCATCTTTTCCCCTCCCAGAGGCATAGTGCTTTGGTTAGCAGAGCAATTCCCTGTACCATCAAAACTCTCTCACACATAGTGTTATTGTTGTATGCCTTTGAATTGCAACGGACTCAAAGTTGAATCGCCAATGAGTTTTCAGAGGCTGTAAATTGCACAGGAAGACTGTCCACCTTGCACACCCAAGCAGTTGGTGGGTTTGAACTATGTGCCTTTAGTTTGGCCAACTTCTCACCCCTCAGCTCAGCTACCAGAAGTTCTTCTGTGCCATTAAACTACCTCTGAATACCCTCTGGAGGGTCAACTATGAGTCAGTTCTGGCTCAACAGCAGAACAACTGCTATCACTTAGTTATGCCCTCATCAAAATGTTGTTTTTATTCAATTGGATGAGTTCACTCATTCTCTTATAAACTTTTTATTATCTTTATGAAAGTCCAAGTCAATATTTCCTGTAGGTGTTGTTACAGATACATACAGAGATAACTCTACATGACTTTTTCTGTTAAATCTGGCCCCCAGATCAGGAGAAAACAGATAAATGAAATCTCTTAGAGCATATTGTGTGATAACAAGACTTTCTTTCTTAGCATTGAGTTGCTATGTAACATTAAGTCATTTAAGGTCAGAACAGCCAACTACAATCCTCATTTTTGCTCATTTGTAAGACCTTTTCTATGTGTCATTAAACATTCTGTTTATAAGTCTGTTTGACATCACCTTAAAGCAGATTTAAACAGAAGCATCAGTATTACTAAGCAGTCTGAATTCAATATTCACTTTAAAAAAAAAACTCCTCATATTTGCTTTTTAAAAAATAAATTTACACTCCAGCAATAGTACTTTAAAACCAAAATATTTAATTGTGTTGTCAATACAAACAAAGTGTGAACCTGAGTGAAAGAAAAAGAATCTTGTCAGTTGCATAAATCAAGGCTGGCATCATTTACAAAGGGAAGATGTCAGACACTCTGGTATTCTAATCTTTTTGAAGTAAAGCACTTTTAAAGACACATTTGCAGTGAATAGTAGCCCTTTTCCCCCTCTCTGTATAGCCTCTTGCCTGATCCTGTGTTTATCTGCCCCTTCCCTTCTCACATTTAGATTTCCATTTGAGCAGCGGAGGCTAGATTCCCCCACCCTAGTTTCCAGCAGAGAGTAGTAGTATGTGTCTGAGGCTCTGCCAACCCTGTTAACTTTGCGTTCTTCCTGACAACTCTGGAGAACTGGGAATTTGGAGGATCAAACACATACACTGACTGAACCCAGCTCAGCCTGCTCCTGGTGTGACCTCTCCATAGAACTCTATTGGACCTCTCCACAGTTCTTCTCAATTTGCCTTCCAAAAGTCTATTCATCCTTTCTCTCTTTCAGCTGCTAATTAAAAGTCATCTATTTCTAAAAAATCTCTTCCTTAATTTTTCTTAGAATAGTAAGGGTCAGTCAGTTGCCACTATTTTCAGCAAAGAACCCTGGATAGTATGATAATTTAAGGCTGAAAATTCATTATTATGAATTTCCAACATTGATTTTCTCACCATGTCCTTTATCTCTTCGTGTGTGTGTGTGTGTGTGTGTGTATGAATGTGTGGTGGTGTTGTTGTTGTTGTTGTCAGGTGCCTTCATATTGATGATAGCACATAGCGACCCTAAGAATAAGAGATTGAAAACTTGCCTTATCCTGCGCCTCACTGTTTCCAATCTATTTAAGCTCATTGCTGCTATAATTGTGTCAATCCAGCTCACTGAGAGTTTTCCTCTTTCATTGACTCTCTCCTTTTTCCAAGAGTTATGTATTTTTTCATAAAAATACATACATTTATCCTACTACAGTATGGATTGAAGTTCAACATCAAGAAGACAAAGATTCTCACCACTGGGCCAATTGGCAGCACCATGACAGATGGAGAAGAGATAGAGGTTATTAACAGTTACAGCTTGCTTGGCTTCTCAACCAACACTTCTGGCACCAATAGTCAAGAAATCAAAAGGCAAATTGCTTTAGGTAAACCTGCTGTCAGAGATCTTTCCAGAGTACTGAGAAGCAACAATGTCAGTCTAGAGACTATAGTGTGCCTGATCCAGGCCATGGTCTTCACAGTTACTTGCTATGCATCAGAGAACTGGACAATGATTAAAGAGGACAGAAGACAAATTGATGCCTGTAAGTTGTGATGGTGGAGAAGAGCCTTGAACATACCATGGATCACCAAGATGGATCTCCACCTTGGAGAGCGTGAAACCAAGTTTCTCCTTGGAGGCTAGAATTTTGAAACTCTGTCTCACATAATTTGGGCATTTGGCCAGGAGGGACCAATTCTTGGAGAAGCACATCATACTTGGAAGGGTGGAGGGATAGGGCAGGAGAAGATGACCCCAGATGAGATGGATTGATACCATAACTAGAGCAATGGGGGTAGGTATAGCGAAATCAGTGGGACTGGCTTACAATAGGGCAGCCTTCAAAGATATTGTACACTGGGTTGCTATGAGTCACAGGCAATGATCGCACATAACAACAACAACACTCCTGTTCAATAATTTCACTCCTAGTTTGCCTCCTCTATTAGGTGAAGTCAATATTGTCTTTTGAACTGTGCAATGACATTTTAGATAAAGAAGTCTCTATATCTATGACCATTACCAAAATATTATATGTATTTTGCTTCTTACAGGTAATAATGAACAATAAAAACCCCTTTTAAAATAAATGTCTATGTCCTTTGTCATGAATTTAATCATGTCTCCCAAAAAAAGACATGTATGTAATTATGCAACATGTATATAATGAACCCCCATGATCCAGTTAATCCAGCAGCTAAGTGTGGGATGCAACATACTTAATCCTGTTACAGCCTTGGGTTTCTCTGAGATGTGGCTTGTAAAACCTTTTGTCTCATAAAAGATAAAAAGAGTAGGAAAGCAAGCAGAGAGGAAAAACTTCAAAACAACCAAGGAAGATTCACTAGGAGTGGAGTGTGACCTCTGGACCCATGAAGAACTCCAAGGAATGCTAGACTCACAGATGCTGAAGGAAACAAGGTATTTCCTTCCTCCAGAAATCACAAGGAAAGAACATTTTCCCCTAGAGCTGCTACCCTGAACTCAACTTCTAACCTCCAAACTATGAGAATAAATTTCTGTTTATTGGAGCGATCTAGTGTGCTATATCTGGGACAGTGAATTTGATAACTAAGACTTGCTGGCTCTCCTTTCCCTCCTCTCTGCCATTGTCTTAAGGATCTAATTATATCTCTTGTTTCTGAATCTCAAGCATGAAGGTACCACAATTTATTGAAGTAGGTATTCCTCTTGAGAACGGCTCTTCTGTTAGGTGCTATCAAGTTGAGTATGACTTAGAGTGATCCTATGAACAACAGATCTGAATCCTGTTCTTTCTTGTGCCATCCTCACACTTCCTGACACTCATGAGCTCATTGCAGCAGTCACTGTGTCAATCCACCTGGCTGAGATCTCTTTTTCTACCATCTGTCTACACTTCCAAGCATGATATTCCTCTCCAAGGAATCGCCTCTCCTAACAACATGCCTGAAGTATGTGAGATGAAGTTCTATTACCTTTGCCTCCAAGGAGCACTGTGGATGCACTTTCTGTAAAACATATGTTTATACTTTGACAGTTCATAAGGTATTTGGTACTCTTCTCCAACACCTCAACTCAGAGACATCAATTTTTCTCTGTTATCATTATGCATATCAAGTGCCTGAAAAGACCATAGTCAGAATTAGGAAAATATAGAGTCACTGTACCAAAAAGAATTGGCTGACACAGAAGAATTTTATGAAACAATTCATGATAAAGAGCCTATGGTGATGAAGAAGGAAGTTCAAGCTGTTCTGAAGGAATTGGCAAAAAACAAGGCCCTAGGAATTTATGGTATGCCAATTGACATATATCAGCAAATAGAAACGGCCCTGAATGTGTTTGCCAAGTTGTGCCAGAAAATTTGGAGGACAACCACCTGACCAACTGACTGGAAGAGATCCATATTTGTCCCCATTTCAAAAAAAAAAAAAGATAACCTGGCAGAATATAGAAATTATAAAAGCATATAATTAATATTGCATACAAGCAAGATTCCACTGAAAATTATCCAGAAATGACTGGGACAGAACATCAACAGAGGACTGCCAGATGTGCAGGCTGGGTTCAGAACAGCCCATGGTATTAGGGATATTATAGCTAATTTTAGATGGATCTTAGTTGAATGTCTCTCTCTGTTTCATTGATTATGCAACGGCATTTGACTGTGTGGATCACAACAAACTGGGGTTAACTCTAAGAAGAATGGGAATCCCATAACACTTGATTGTGCTTATGCAAAACCTATACTTGAACGAGGAAGCAGTCATCAGAAAAGAACAAGGAAACACTACATGGCTCAAAATCAGGAAAGGTGTACACCAGGAATGCATCCTATCTCCATAATTTTTCAATCTATATGTGGAACAGATCATCTAGGAGGCTGAGCTGAGGAGGGATATCATATTAGGATTAGAGGAAGACTCATGTACAATCTGTGTTATGCAGATGACACAACCCTACTTGCCAAAAATGAGAAGGACTAAGGTATTTGCTGCAGAAGGTCAAGAACTACAGCCTTCAATTTGGATTGAAGCTTAACATCAAGAAAACAAAGATTCTCACCATGGGACCAATTGGCAACAAGATGATACACAGAGAAGAGATTAAGATTGTCAACAGTTTCAGTTTGTTTGACTCCACATTCAACGCTCTTGGTACCAGCAGCCAGGAAATCAAAAGCCAAATTGCATTGGGAAAATCTGCTGTCAGGAACCTCTCCAGAGTACTGAAGAGCAACGTTGTCAGTCTGGAAACTGGAGACTTTGCAATTATTTTCTATGCCTCAGAAAGCTGGACAATGACTAGGGATGACAGAAGAAGAATGGATGCCTTTGAGCTGTGGTGCTGGAGAAGAGTATTGCATATACAGTGGACTGCTAGGAAAATAATAGGTTCATTCTGGAGAGGTTGAAACCAGGCTCTCCTTGGATGCAAGGATTCTGAAGCTCCGTTGGACATACCTTATGTCTGTTGCCAAGAGGGATCAGTCCTTGAAGAGCAAAATCATGCTTGGGAGGGTAGAGGGACAGCACAGGAGGGGAAGGCTCTGTATGAGATGGATTGACTCAGTGACTTGAGTAGTGGAGGTAGGTGTGTCAGAGATGTTAAGTTTAGCCCAGGATAGAGCAGGATTTAGAGCTGGTGTACACAGGTTTGCTTTGAGTTGCAAGCGACTTGATGGCACTCAATAACAATGGTCCTCAAACTAACATCAGTGCTCCTCAATAATTTAGAAACGTCCCTGGCTATAGACTTTTTCCTGTAGATTTTTTGCAATATATCTCCTAATCTCCTAACAGCTGATGTCTAGTGAATTGATTATGGATCCAAGTAAGATAAAGTTGTTGACCACAAAAAAGTAGAACCCAGGCTCATGATAAGTCAATTTTTACTGTGTTGGAGTTCCAGAGAACCCCTATATAGAGAGAAAAATGTCAGTAAAATCTTGAAGGGGGTTACCAACACAGGGATGGCAGGCAGTTAATTGTGTTGAGCTGCAGAAGGGAAACAGCAAACAAGTGGGGATTAACCCGCCAAGAGATCCTAGGTATGAATTGGCAGGGGGGAAGGGCTAAGACATATTCACTTGTATACATCAGGAGTTAATTTGATGAAAATTAAGCATCTTTCTGAGCTTTTCATGTCTTCCTGTTTCAGGCATTTAGATGAAACCAATTCTAAGTGCAATAGCATTGGCTAGTAAATCACCCACAAAAATCACTTCCCTGCTCTGGTCTTTCTCTCCTCCCATCTATATAAAGAACAAATGTCATTTTTTTTACTCCTCTGCTTAAAAATTCTCAGCTTCCTAATAATATTGTTTAAGTCCTATACAAGATATGAAAGCTCTTGCACAACCATCCAAACTCTCTTACAGCTATCATGCCTCTGTATTTCTATCACATAGGCTACCCGAGACTCCTTCAACTGTATTTCTCATCCCACTATTCAAGCCAGTTTTCCTGCCAATTTTTTCCCCTCACAAAACTCCACTCATTCTTTAATTAGCTCTCAGAAATTTTCTGTGATCTCATCTGAGGTGTAGACATTCTTTCAAATTTTTCATATTTAAAAATTTCTTTCTTAGTGTTTGCATAACATATGGTCTCCCTTCCTCCTCCCGTGCAATTAACTGCCTCTGAAAACCCACTGGAGGGTCAGCTATGGGTCAATTCCAACTTGATGGTGTTCAACAACTTACTTATACAGTCATATCGATATACAATCAGCAAAAATAATAGATGCTATTTGAGCGATTGTGGTGGATTATATTATTCAAAACATGCAAAAAAAGAATCGAAGCCTTCGAGTTGTTTTGTTGAGGAAGAATATTGAACATGTCAAGGACTTCCAAAAGAAGAAATAAATCTGTCTTCAAGATACTACCATCAGGGTGCTCCTTAGAGGCAAAGATGGTGATATTTTTATCTATATACTTTGGACGAGTTATCAGAAGCAACCAATTGTTGGAAAAATGTATCATGCTGGGGAAAGTGGAGGATCAGAGAAAGCAAAGAAAACCACTTGACAAGATGGGCTGACATGGTTGCTGTAACAATGGGCTTGATCATAAGAATGGTGCAGCACAGGATGACTATGTATAGTAGCCAGCTCTACAACAATATGTAATCTCCCTATAGGATTATTTGGACACTATTCATCAGTAATGATGTCTTCAAACTGTATGAATCTTGGTAACTGCCTGAACAAACAGAAATAAAAAAATTCACACTCGCTAACTTCCAAAGGTAAGTGATATTCACTGCCACATCTTTTAATCATCTGATGCTCTTAGATGATTTTGAAAATCAGTTACTATTGCATAAGGAAAACCAAATGGTCACATGAAGAGGTCACATGTAAGTTTTCAAGACATTAATGGTTGTTTTTTGAGGTACCACTGAGCTGACTTAAAGCTCATAGCCACCCTATGAACAATAAGTCAAAATCTTGCCTTATCCTGTGTTATCCTTATAATCTCCACCATGTTCAAGTCTTCTGTTTCAGTCACTGAGTTACTCCATCTCACTGAGGATTTTCTTCTTTCACTGACTACTTTTCCAAGCACAATATCTTCTTCCAAATACTGGGGTCTCCTGAAAACATGTCCAACGTATGTATGATTAAGTATCACCATTCTTACCTCTAAGAAGCACCCTGGTTGCATTTCCTCCAAGACAGGTTTGTTAGTTCTTTGTCTATCCAGGGCATATTCAGTACTCTTCACCAAGACCATAAGTCATAATTCAGAGGGATTAATTCTTTGGTCTTCCTTCTTCATTGTGCAGCTGTCACATACATAATAAACAAATGAAAATACCATTACTTGAATTGGGCTCACCTTGGTCTTTAAACTGACATCCTTGCATTATTTTAGCTGAAGCTCTGCTTATCACAGAAGAGAGAACTGTCCCAACTGTACCCAGTGGAATTGCCAGTTCACAGAGTTGTCAGGTAGCTGTATGACTGATATGTAAAGCTACTAAATTTCAGGGAACTGCACATCAAGAGAAACCCTTAAGATCAACCATGGACTATAGAATTTCTACAGAGAAGGTCGTAAGACATCAACCTGTTTGTGGCAGTAACTAGAGGACTTTATTTGGAGCTGTGTTTGTTTGCTTGCCTGAACAATTCTTAAAAGTTAAGTGGTTATTAAAACTGCACAGATATCTTTAATATTAGTCTTACTTTTCATACACATCTGCTTTAATCAGAAATTACTTATAGGAAAAATACATTTTAGTTTCTCACAGAACTCTCCTGCCGGCAGGATACAATTTGAGAGATGTTATGCTCAGGCAGTCACATAAAGGAATGTTTCAAAGATTGTGATCTTGACCACTACTAAGACACAGTTCCTCATGAGGGATTCAAGAAAAGTTGGGGGCAAAGGATCTAGGTGAATATCATAATAAGGACATAGGTGTATATCACTTCATAGACCTTAGACAACCAAGAGTATGACGGAAAATAAGAACTAAAATAATAACCATATTGTAATTTAAATGAACTGAGAAATTATCACACAAAATTTTACTATATTGTTGTTTCTGAGCTTTATCTAATTGACTTGAGTGTTTAGTGATCTTATAAAGAAGATATCAAAGCTTTGCCCCATCCTTCCAGTCTCTCCCACACACATGCCCACTGTTGCAGTCACTGTGTCAATTAAGGCTCTTTTGCTCACCCTCTATTTTTTAAAAAATCTTATCTTTTTTTTCCAAGAACTAGCATCTTCTGACAATATGCACAAAGTGAGACAAAATTTCATAATTCTTACTTGTAAGAAACATCCCTTAAACTGTCACTATATGCAGACTATGACACTATATGCAGAAAACCTCAAAGACTCAACAAAAAAAAAAACCCTGTTAGAATTTCTTTTTGTTGTTGTTGTTGTTGTTGTTGTTGTTGTTATTGTTGTGTGCCGTCCAGTAAACCAATTTAATAGAGAGGGAGGATATAAGATTAATATAAAAAAAGTAGTGGGATTCCTATACAGTAACAGAACTCAGAGAAAGAAACCAAGAAAAAAGCAACACCATTTATAATAGCCAACCACAAATTGAGATACTTGATAGTGAACCTAACTAGAGAAACAAAAGACCTGTACATTACAGAACATTTCTGTGAGACACAATAAAAGACCTAAGGAAATGGGAACATATGCCCTGTTCATGAATAGGAAGACTCAATATGGTGAAAAGTGCAGTCCTACAGAAAGCAATCTACATGTTCAATGCAATCCCAATACAGATATTAATTTATTTTTCAAGGAGATTGAATGAGAAACTGTCATGTGTGGAAAGGAAAGAGACTTCAAATAAGCAAAGCACTTCTGAGAAACAAAAACAAAGTAGGAGGTATAGAACTCCCTGACCTCAAAATCTACTACACAGCAGTAGTAACCAAAACAGTATGGTACTGGTACAATGACAGGCACATAGACCAATGGAAGAGAATCAAGAAACAAGAAATGGACCTGCCTATGGTCAACTGATATTCGACAAGGAAATAAACTTATCAGATGGGGAAATGACAACCTCTTCAACACATGGTGCTGGCAAAGTTGGACTGTTATCTGCTGAAAGCTGAAGCAGGATCTACTTCTCACACTATACACAAAAATCAACTCAAGGCAGATCAGAGATCTCGGAGTAATGCTCAAAACTATAAAGTTCATAAGAGACAAACTAGGGCCAAACTTAGAAGTCTATGATATAAAGAGGCTGACAAATACAGACAGAAATTCACAATCTGGAAGAGACAAAATTGATGAATGAGACCTTTTAAAGATTAAATCTCTGTGCTCATCAAAAACTTTTTCCAACAGGGTGAAAAGAAAACCTACCGACTGGGAAAAACTTTTCACAGTAGAAACTCAGACAAGAGTCTCATAATACAAGTTTACAGGATACTACTGAGCCCCCAGAGGAAAAAGACAGATAACTCCATTACAAAAGGAACAAAGATATGGAAAGATTTTTCACAGAGGAAGACATTTGGATGGCCAATAGGCACAAGAAGGAATGATCAAAATCACTGGCAATAAGAGAGAAGTAAATCAAAATCACAATGAGATACCATCTCATCACAGTAGCAGTGGCAAAGTTTAACAGGAGAGCAAGTAATAAATGTCGGAGAAGATGTGGAGAGATAGGAACTCTTATGCATTGTTGGTGGGATTATAAAATGGTACAACCACTCTGGAAGGCAGTTTTGTGTTTCCTCAGAAAGTTGAATATAAGAAACTCCAAATGACTCTGCTATTCAACTACTAGGAAAATACCCCAAGGAAATTAGAACTGAGACAAAGACTGAGATTTCTACACCAGCGTTCATGGTAGCAGTATTCACCATCGTAAGAACATGAAGCAGCCTAAATGCCCAAGCACAACTGAATGGATTGAGAGATTGTGGCATATTCACACAATGAAATGAAATGTAGAAGCCAGGAGCAATGATTTAAAAAATACTGCCTACCTTGGGAGAAACTGGAGAGCATTATGTCTGAGTGAACTAACTCAGTCTCTTAAAGACAAATACTATAGAAGAACATTATTGTAAAAATAGAAGAGTAACTAGGAAAGCTTATATGGGAACCCAAAAGAGGAAAGGGAGGGAGCAGGGGGTGACAGTGAGTAGAAGTGGAATCATAGGTTTGCACAATTTGGTGAGGGGAGAGAGAGAGAGCAAAAGAAATGGGAACTATCCAGCAGGTACCTGAAAAGTCAGAGTAATGAAGTCCAATGGTGATTAATTTTATAAACATAATGCTCGGAATTTGTCAAGAAGACAAAGATTCTCACCACTGGACCAATTGGCAGCATCAGGATGGATGGTGAAGAGATTGAGATTGTTCACAGCTTTAGTTTGCTTGGCTCTACAGTCAACATTCTTGGCACCAGTAGCCAGGAAATTAAAAGATGTATTGCCATGGGAAAGTCTGCTGTTAGGGACCTCTCCAAAGTACTGAAGAGCAATGGTGTCTCTCTGGAGACTAAAGTGCATTTGACACAGGCCATGGTCTTCGCAATCACTTGTTATGCATCAGAAAGTTGGACAATGACCAAGGAGGATAGAAGGAGAATTGATGCCTTTGAGCTATGGTGCTGGAGAAGAGTATTGAGAGTACGAGTACCATGGACTGCTAGGAAAATAAACAGAGTCACCTTGGAAAGGGTTAAACTGGGTGTTTCCTTGGAGGCAAGGATTCTGAGGCTCCATCAAACATACTTTGGACTTGTTGTGAGGAGAGACCGGTCCTTGGAGAAGGACATCATGCTTGCGAGGGTGGAGGGACAGTGCAGGAGGGAAAGGCCCTCTATGAGGTGGATTGATTCAGTGACTGGGATAATCGGGATGGGAGTGTCAGAGACAGTGTGATTGGCACAGGACAGAGCAGAGTTTAGGGTTGTTGTACATAGGGTTGCTCTGAATCGCAAGCGACTCGACAGCACATAACAACAACAAAACAACAATGCTCAGAATGACTGTATGAAACACAGTGTGAGTAAAGAATAACGTGAAACACATTGTATATAAATTCTGTAAGCAAACCAATGTGTGTTTTTTTTTAAAAAAAAAGGAAACACCCTCGTTGTACTTCTTTCAATGTAGATTTGTTTATTCTTTTGGCGGTCCCTTACATTTCCAATAATCTTTACCAATAGCACAATTCAAAACTATCGGTTCTTTGGTTTACTTTATTCATTGTTCAACTTTTACTTGCATATGAAACAAATAAAATACTATGGATTGGGTCAAGTACACCTTACTATTTAAACTGACACCCTTGCTCTTTTACTATAGTAAGTACTTCATATTAATTATTTTGTTTCATATCCAGAACACTCCATGAAGTAATATTTCCATTTTACAGATGAGGAACTTAAGACTTGGTGTTCTCAAGGAATTTGTCCAAGTTTATCTAATGAGTAGGAAACAGCAGTTTTCAACTTAAGTAATACTAGGACCTGGAGTGGAGCAGAGTGAGGAAAACAGAAGGACTGATCTTGACAAAATAAAATTTATTCGTGTGACAATTGTAGCTGAGTCAACAGAATCATTGTTATTGCTGGAAAATAAATAGAAATTTGGTTTCAAAAGTTCAGAAAATATTGTGAATGAGACAATGGGGTGAGGATTTTTAATCCTTCATTATGTTGCCCTCTTAAAGATGAGCTCTGATATGTATCATTTGGTTGATAGGAAAGAGATTTTTATGTTACTTAATTTCAATGACATGAAAAAAATTCAATATTCCTACTTACATTGATAATATATTTTGCTGTATTTTCTACTTTTGATGACGAAGAAAAATCAAGATATCTAGCAATTTCTCTTAAAGCAGATTTCACTTCTTTTCCTTTTTACTTGTAATTTGATGTATCTGAAATTTGTTCCACCACCTTATATTTTTTTAAAAATAAAAATAGTAGGCCTTCATGCACCTAATGCTTTTTCAGTATTGAATAGAAGTATATTTAGCCTGCTAATGCTATTGATTCATTTACTTTTAATTTGATGATCTGTACTTGACATTTTTCTGACCTTATGTTCAAAACCAAAGTCTTCATTACGTTCACCTTAAAAAAGAAAAATAGCCGTTTTCTTTGATTACTGGCCAAATGGTGTCACTGAAGAAAAGCCAGATGTCAGACACAAAGCTACTAAATGTCAAATAGATTATATTGAAGGGAAGCACAAAGATAGTCTAATACTGTCCTATATTTAGAAAAAACTCATTTTTCCCCATCCTGGCTTTTTAGAAAAAGTCGTTCTGACAGAAGAAATATATCAGAGGTGTTTATTATCTGCCAGATGTTATAGCTGTAAATAAAATCAATTTGGTGCCCTGGTAAAATATTTTGACACCAGTAAATTATATATGAGGAAGTGGAATTTCAATCTCTGTGCTGTTAATTGTCCTACATACTCAAGGTAGCTTACCAAGAAATGAGAACAGAAGTCAAATGGTCTATATTTTTTCTTTCAGAGAACATCTATTTGCTATTTAGAGCTGTTAAATTTGTGTTTGCTCATATATAATACCAAATAATACGCCTATATTTTTGATGGCACTAAATTTGAAAGAAACCAACAGCTATACACATTTTTTAAATTTTTTTTGCTATATACATTTTTAAGTATTTTTTTAATCTTTAGAAAGTGAGCCAGGGTAAAATCCACTCCTAAATTCATTACTGAAGGAAGAGTTTTTATAAAAACAAAATACATATTTATTTCCAAGAGGAATAAATTGACAAATGGCAAGAAACTATAAATTGAAGAAAAGTGATAAATACACAAAATATTCATTGTAATAATGAAAACTGTTTCAAATATCTCAAGGATTTATTAAACTCTAATTGGATATGAAAGATGACTGCTTGTGTCTTATAGTTAGAATTTTAGAAAATTAGTATTAGTAAAACATAGAAATTATTGCATATGTAACAATTTGCATTCCCCCCAAATGCTTTCCCATGTGGAATGTGCAGCAGTTATAGTAATAAAATTTCAATCAATAACTGTGCTTGCAGTATGTGTAACATAGTAAGATTAAATAAAGATTCAGAAAGTTTTACTCCTAGTCTTCTTTGCAGCATGATTTGTATCTTGAGACTCAGGGAGACCTAGAACATAATGATGGAACCTCAAAGATAGGGGAAGGGGCAGTGCTTTTGCAACACCAGAAAAATAAAACAAAACCTCCAAGACTTTATTTCCTCTTCCCCACCCAGAACACCTGATTATGCTCATGCAAAACCTATACTTGGACAGAACAAAGCATGGTTCAAAATCAGGAAGGGAGTGTGTCAAAGATGCATCTTGTATCCATACCTTTTCCATCTATACATAGAACAGATCATTTGGGAGGCTACACTTTATGAGGAGGAATGTAGCATTGGGATTGGAGGAAAACTCATAAACAACCTGCATAATGCAGATGACACAAACTGGCTTGCTGAAACTGAGGAGGGCCTAAAGCAAATGCTGCAGAGGGCCAAGGATTGTCACCTGCAATATGGATTGAAGTTCATTATAAGGAAAATGAAGATTCTGGGCCAATTGACAGCATCATGATAGGTGGAGACGTGATTTGATATTATTAACAATTTCCGTTCGCTTGATTCAACACCCTTGACACCAGCAGTCAGAAAATCGAAAGATAAATTGCATTGGGAAAATCAGCTGTCAGAAACTCTCCAGTGTGCTGGAGAGTGACAATATAAGTCTAGAGAATAAGATGCACCAGATTCAGGCCATGGTCTTCACAATTACCTGTTATTTGTCAGAAAGTGGGACAATGACCAAAGAGAACAGAAGAATTTATGCCTTTGAGTTGTGGTGCTCGAGAAGAGTATTGAACATATTAGGGACTGCCAAGAGAACTAACATGTCTGCTCTGGAGTGGGTGAAGCCAAGCTATTCCTGTGATTGTGAGGCTCCATCTCACATACTATGGACATGTTGTCAGATGGGACCAGTCCTTGGAGAAAGACATGATCCTTAGAAAAGTGGAGGGACAGTGCAGGAGAGGAAGAGCTTGGATGAGATGGATTGGCACAGTTACTGGGGTGATGAGAGTAAGTGTATCAGACACAGTGGGGTTGACCAGGATAGAGCAGGGTTCAAGAGCTATTGTGCATAGGGTCCCTCTGAGTCATGGGCAACTTGATGCACATAACAACAACAACTAGGATGTGAAAAATAAGAGTTGTAGCTTAAACAATCTTTCCTTGTTATGAATTTAATTGTTTCCCACTCTGAAAAAATACGGATTTCTTTTTCTGTTATTGTTGTTGATTGCTGTCGAGTTGAGCACAAAGCTTAGCAACACTATGAACAAAAGATCTGGACCCTGTTCTGTAACTATTGTTGCTTCCCTAAGATCTAGAGTTTCCAGAGGCATGTTGTGTAGGAAGTGGATGCCACTCCTGCTTTCCTCTCCTTTGTACTTCTAAGTAAGGCCTATTTGGAAATAGGAGCTTTATTTTGTTATGTTGATAAGGTTATTATGCCAAAGAAGGTTGAATCCTAAACTTAGTCACTATAAACCAAACAAAATAGACCCAGAAATATACAAGGAGAAAACAGAATGAAATACCTGTCTATATGAAAAGAAATGTCAAGATTGCTAACAGACATTACAAACTAGAATTATCCACAGAGAGAATTTGCACTTTCAGTTTCAAAATCCATAAGGAAATATATTTCTGTTCTTAAAACCACTCATTGGTAGCCTTTCTATTATGACATCCCTAAGTAGCTAATTCTTTCCTCAAATCCAAACTACAACAGCAAGAGGAATACAGATGGGTGTGAGGTTAGGTTCCATTATGTCCTCTACAGTAGAGAGCAACACCATGTACTACAGACCTGAACATTACCCTATTATGTCCCATGCTCACAGTCTACAACATGCTTGAGCCCTTTGTTACAGCCATGGTGTCTACACACCTCACTGAGTATTGTCTTCTTTTTCAATGACTTTTACCTACATGAATTAAAAAAAAACCAACAAAAAAACAAACAACACTTGACAGCATGCCCAAAGTATGTGAGGTGAAATTTCACCATTCTTGCTTCTAAGGTTCACCTTGGTGATACTTCCTTCAAAACAGAGAATACTTTGTTTTTTGTTTTGTTTGTTTTGGTTTGGTTTGGTGTTTTGGTGTTTTGTTTTGGGGGTTTTTATTTTCAAAAAATTGTGGTGTTGACAAAGATTATTTGAATATACCTTGGACTACCAAAAGAACAAATGTTAGATTGAAGTATTTTTTCTGTTTATTTTCTACCTTTTATCTACTGAATTTTAGTGGAGATAATACCAAATAATTCTTCAGACTTGAGTATATACTGTCATATCGAGTAATGGCAATTCCATGTAGACAGAGTAGAACTGTCTACAACATTTTCAAGGCTGTAGTCTTTCAGAAACATATCATTACATTGTCTTCCAAGGGAGCTCTTGGTGAGTTTATATCATCAACCTTCAGGCTAGTCATCATATAGTTATCTGCATTCCACGGAGACATAGGATCACATAACATTAATCAGTTTGCTTGTTTATACCTGTCTAGTTGTTGGTATGTGCCGTTGAGTCACCTGTGACTCATGGTGACCCTATGTACAACACCTCTGAATCTTGCTCTATCTTGAACTGATTTCACTGTCTCTGATACAACTACCCCATTGCCCCAGCCATTGAGGCAATTCATCTCATCCAGGGTCTTCCTCTCTTCTGCTGTCACTCCACCTTTCCAAGTATGATGTCCCTCTTCAAGGAATGGTCGTTCCTTGCAACATAATCAAAGTATGTGAGACAGAGCTTCAGAATCCTTGCCTTCAAGGAGCACCCTCTCCAGGACAGACCTGCTTTTTCTCTTAGCAGTCCATGGTATATTCAATGTTCTTTTCTAGCACCACAACTCAAAGATATCAATTCTTCTATCATCCTTAGTCATTGGTCAGTCCTCTGATGCATAGTAAGTAATTGTGAAGACCATGGCCTGGATCAGGAACACCTTAGACTCTAGAATGGCATCATTACTCTTCAGTACTCTAGAGAGGTCCCTGTCAGCAGATTTTTCCAATGTAATTTTCCTTTAGATTTCCTGGCTACAGGTACCAAGAGTGTTGATTGTGAAGCCAAGCAAGCTTAAAGATGTTAACAATCTCAACCTCTTCATCGTCTGTCATGATGCTACCAATTGGCCTAGTGGAGAGAATATTTTTTTTAATTTCTTAATGTTGAGCTTCAATCCATATTGAAGGCTGCAGTCAGTCTTTGACCTTCTGCAGAAAATGCTTCAGATCTTTCTTAGTTTTGGCAAAGTTGCATCATTTGCATAATGCAGGTTGTTCGTGAGTCTTTCTCCAATCCTGATGTCACATTCCTCCTTAAAGAGCCCAGACTCCCG
>NW_006399810.1:8943772-8949854 GCF_000299155.1 Elephantulus edwardii
TGAACCTTCCTCTGATCCTGATGCCACAATCTTCTTCATAAAATCTGGCTTGTCTAATGATTTGCTTAGCATACAAATTGACTAGGTCTGGGGAGTGGATATAGCCTGATGCACACCGTTCCCCATTTTAAACCATACAGTATTCTCTGGCTCTGAAAAGATAATCACTTCCTGGACTAGATATAGATTTTTGTATAAGCGTAATTAAGTCTTCTGGAATTCCCATTCTTCTTAATGTGAGCCACTCTTACTGTTTACTCAGTTCCAGTTCATAGCAGCCCTGTGTATACCAGACAAAATATCACATAGCGAGTGTTGAAACAATCTGTGTCAATGTGTCTTATTAAGAGTCTTCCCATTTTTCACCAACCCTCTGCATCATCTATCATGGCCCAGTGGTAAGAATCTTTGTTTTCTTAATGTTGAGCTTCTATTCATATTGAAGGCTGCAGTTCAAGTGCTTCAGGTCCTCCCTCAGCTTCAGCAAGCAAGGTTGTGTCATTTGCACATCACAGGTTGTTGATGAGTCTTCCTCCAATCCTGATGCCACTTTCCTCATCACAGAGCCCAGCCTCCCTGATGAATATGTGAAACCTATACTTGGACCAAGAGAGAGCTGTCAGAATAAAGCAAGGAAATACTGCATGGTTTGAAATCAGGAAGGGTGTGTGCTAGGGATGTGTCCTATCTCCATTCCTTTTCAATCACACACATATAAGATTATTTAAAATGCCATGACTTTGTCCAGGGGCAATTCAGTCATCCAAATGATATCTTTGCTTTTAACACTTTCAAATGTTTTCCATAGCAAATTTCTCACATGCAATACATTATGCAATTTCTGCACATAGATGTAGTTCACAGATTCAAGCAAAATTAAATCATTGGAACATGAATCTTTTTTCCATTTTTTACCATGATGTAGTTTATTGGTCCAGTCATGAGGATACTTGTTTACTTCATATTGCAGTGTAAACTATACTGAAGGTTTGGTCCTTTCTATTAATTAGTAAGTGCTTCAAGCCTTCTTCACTTACAGCAAGCAAGATTGTATCATTTGTATATAACAGATTACTTATTATTTTCCTCCTATCCTGATGTTATGTTTTCTCCAAGTCAGCTTCTCAGATTTTTTTCTTAGCATACAGATTCCATAAGGTGACATCACCTTATTCTATCTGAATGTCTGTCTTTTGGTTTGAGTACATGTTTGGGAGCTGTGGTGGCTAAGTGGCAAGACACTGCACTGCAATTACAAAGTCAAGAGGTCTCTGACTGTCCAGCTCCTCCCTGGGAGAAGGACGGGCAATTTCCTTCTGCGTGATTAATTGCCTCTGAAAACTTGCTGGAGGGTCGATTCTGACTTGATAGTACACAACAGCAACACAAGCCATGTGCTTTGACTTTTAGTACTTGACTGGGTGGGACCCTGAAATAGGTTGGGTGTATAAACCAGTCTTTATGCAATTGGTCAGATTCCTCATCTCACCAAGTTTAAACTGAGGTGGACATCTCACTACCAACAGGGAAGAGTGCAGAGAATTTAATGTGCATGTTATGGAGCCATAAATGCTTATACTAGTCAGACCAGGGCTTTCACTGCAACAGCAGCAGCTGCTGCAGAGTGTCAAAGACCAATGAGGTAGAGTTGGCCTGGGATTCTGTCCCAAGAAGCCAGGGGCAAAACCCTTTGCTTAATCCTGCTGGAGAACTAAAGAAAGATAACATAACTGGCAGGATGAAAGGTAGTTTGTAACAGTGAAATCCATCAGAAAGAGCTTTAAAGGGCCTAAGAGCACATTTGAGAAGCTATCCTGACAGAAATTGTATACTGTTGCCAACCTGAATCGTAACCTGTTAAATTCCCTAGTAAACTCCTTAATTGTGAGTATGGGCCTATGAGATCGACGTTCCAATTGGTGTTGGAATTAATAGACTAAGGTGTAGGAGCATGAGGATCATGTCTGATCTTATAAGAGTTGGCTTTTGTACTGTAGATGATGATGGGGACTGTTCTCCTTATGAAGTTAATAGAGGTCAAGCTCAGTAATTCTCATGCTGCCTACATCCTTTTCACATGTTGTTGCAGCCTACACTTTTTACATGTTAAATCTGCTCCAACTTCTAGCAACCCCATAGTGCAGAGGAAAACATTCCCAAAGGAGTTCCAAAGTTATAAATCTTTAAAGAAGCAGATTTCCACATTTTTCCCCAGAGAGCTTCTGCTGGGTTTGAACTGCTTTTGGTTAATAGTCTAGCAATTACCCACTGTGGCACTATGGCTCTCTGTCTGACCCACCATGGCCTCCAGGAAATTACTTTTATCTGTATAATCTCTCTCAGTTGAAAAATGGGCAATCTTCTTTCGGCCAGTTTATAACCTATAAAAACCCACAGGAGGGTCAGCTGTGAGTCAGCTTTGACTTGAAGGCAATGAGCCGAGTTGAATTGAATCTTCAGTTAAATTAAGTTCTACATTTACTGAATATATATTGATGACAAAATTAACACTAAATGTCAGATATACTATTAAGCACGTTCCATAAATTATTTACTGAGTACCACAATCTATAAGTTGCTTTGTTTGGCTTTGTTTTACCAAATGATGGAAGTATGTCTTTAGCACGTCGGAGGCCAATTATAAAAGTGGCAGACTTTCTAACTAAAATCCAAAACCAGCTCAAAAATTTAATTACCATACACAAATGTGAGGTTATATCTCATCTTTGTTGTTGTTGTTGTTAGGTGAAATGAGTCAAGTATGACCCATAGCAATGCTATGAACAACAAATCTGAACCTTGTTCTTTCCTGTGCCATCCTCACATTTCCTGACATACTAGAGCCCATTGCAGAAGGCACTATGTCAGCCCACCTGGCTGAAGGTCTTTATCTCTTTTGCCAACCCTCCACCTTTCCAAGCATGATGTCCTTCTCCAAGGAATAGCTTCTTCAGCAATACGTCTGAAGTATGTGAGATTTTCATCTCCAAGGAGTACCCTGGCTGTACTTTCTCCAAGATATATTTGTTTGTTCTTCCAGCAGTCCATGGGATGTTCAGTACCCTTCTCCAATACCACAGCTCAAAGGTATCAATTATGATTCTGTCATCCTTATTCATTGCCCAGTTCTCAGATATATAGCAAGTAATCAGAAAGATGATAGCCTGATTGAGATGCAAATTAATCCTAAAGCTGACATCCTTGCTTTTCAATAATCAGACAGGTCCCAGACTGCAGATTTTCAAGTGCAATATAGCTCCTGATTTCCTGACTGCTGGTGCCAAAGGTGTTGATTTTAGATTCAAGTTGTTGTTGTTGTTGTTGTTGTTGTGTGCTGTCAAGTCACCTGCAACTCATTGCAACCCTATATACAACAGCCTTAAACCCTGCTCTAACCTGTGCCAATCTCATTGTCTCCAACATAACTACCCCCATTACCCCAGTCACTGAATCAATCCACTCATCAAGGGTGTTCCTCTCCTGTGCTGTCCGTCCACCTTCCTAAGTATGACATCCCTCGCCAAGGACTGGTCCCTCCTTGCAACATATCCAAAGTTTGTCAGATGAAGCTTCAGAATCCTTGCCTCCAAGTAACAGCCAGGTTTCACTCTCTTCTGAATGAATCTGTTTGTTCTCTTAGCAGTCTATGGTATATTCAATACTCTTTTCCAGCACCACAGCTCAAAGTCATCAATTCCCCTTCTATCATCCCTAGTCATTGTCTAACTCTCTGATGCATAGGAAGTGATTGCAAAGACCATGACATGTATCAGGCATAACTTAATCTCCAGACTGACATCATTTCTCTTCAGTTCTTTGGAGAGGTCTCTGACAGCAGACCAGTGCAATATATATTAATTTTAATTTCCTGGCTGTGATACCAAGAGCGCTGATTGCGGAGCCAAGCAAACTAGTTATTAACAATCTCAATCTCTTCACTATCTATCATGATGCTGTCAGTCAGCTCAGTGGTGAGAATCTTTATTTTCTTGATAGTGACCTTCTATTCTTATTTAAGGCTGTAGTACTTGACCTTGTGCAGCAAGTTCTTCAGGTCCTCCTCAGCTTCAGCAAGCAGGGTTGTGTCATCTGTATAACACAGACTGTTGATAAGTCTCCTTCCAATCCTGATGCCACATTTTTTCTTATTGATTATCCTCCTGGATAATCTGCTCTGCATATAGGTTGAAAATATATGGATGTAGGACAGGACACATCCCATCCCAATTTTGAATATCCCATGTTTCCCTGCTTTGTTTTCATGACTGCCTCCTGATCCAAGTATAGATTTTGCATAAACGTAATCATGTATTCTGGAATCCCCATTCTTCTCAGAGTCAGCCACAGTTTGTTGTGGGTGGTCCACATAGTCAAATGCCTTCCCATAGTCAATGAAACACAAATCCAAGTTAGTACTCAATTAATGTTAATTTAGTACTTGATAAATGTTAACAATAATGGATGGTGAATGACAAAGATGAAAACATGATGGGGATATGGTAAAAAAGTAAAAATATTACCAAGATGTCTGGTTGTGTTTGTTCTCAATTTTAAATTTACTATAAGAAGGAGCTAACCATGGAGTGATTATTATTAAGTTCTAAAATACATTTTTATATATGACCACTGACCTATTCTTCTAAAAGAATGCCAACATAGTGAGATACCATCTTACCCCAGTAGCAGCAGCAAAGGTTAGCAGAATAGCAAGGGATAAATGTTAGAGAAGATGTAGTGTGATAGAAACTCTTATAAAAACTCTGGGTGGGATTATAAAATGATTCAACCACTCTGGAAGGCAGTTTGCCATTTCCTCAAAAGCCTGAAAATAGAAATTCCATAGGACACAGCTATTCCACTGCTTGGAATATACCCCAAGAAAATGAGAACTGAGGCACAAGCAGAGATTTATACACCAATGTTCATAGAAGCATTATTTACCATCACAATAACATGGAAACAGTCCAAATGTCCAACAAAAATCAAATGGATTGAGAAATTATGGTACATTCACATTATAGAACACTACACAGCATGCAGGAGCAATGATACTGTAAATCACTATCTAACTTGGAGGGACTGAAGAGCATTATGCTAAGTGAACTCAATCCCATAAGGACAATACCATATAAGACCATTATTGTAGAATGAGTATGAGGATCCAAGGAGGGAGGTAACAGAGAGGTGAGGTTGGGCAGGGGTTTAATAACAGGGGTCACACAATTTGATGGGAGGAGTAAGGGGTAGGAAAAGGAAATGGAAAAGATCTGGAGTGAAAAAAAATGTATACAAACTTTGTAAGTAAACCAGTATAAAATAAACATGTTCTTTAAAAAAAATGAATAAATGCCACAGAGGGTGTTCTGCAAAGATTCTGTCCCTTGTCTTTAGTACCTCCTATTTTTAAACTGAAATTAATTCTACAAAGAAATAATAAAAGCAAAATGTTTCCAAGAAGAATGATGACAAGAGAAACCAGTTGCCTTATATCATAAATTTTACTGTTTAAACACCTTAAGGTTTTAGTCACTAATTAATAAAAATTATCCTAAGAAATTCAAATTAATACGTCTGTCCAGTTTTCACATGAGACAATTTTTTAAAATTACCATCCTACTCCTTTCTTCATTAATTATTCTAAAGAGAAGCTCAGTTATTTTATTAAGCAGTAATTTGTGAGCATAAATTAGCATATATTTAAAATGTTATGGTGTGTTTCTGTAACATAAAGAATGTATATATTACTAGTCCTTGCCTTTCAGGCACAATTTACTTGCAGAAATCAGACACCTGAATAAAATTCAAGATCTGTCAGGTTATATAAGGTAGTCTATTTGTTTGGGAATGGATGGTAAGAAATTAAAGAATAGGCAAGGTGCAATGGGGATCTGATGAGACAGAGTAATGAAAGGCATTGATGAATAGGAATTACTTCTATAAAACACAATGTGTGGGAATGATCGTATGAAGCGTAATGTATGTGAACAAAACAATGCACATGAATGTTTACATGAAAACTAATTAAAATTAAAATAGCATTATGTTTATTTATATAAATTCCCTTAATATGTAGAGATATATA